>NC_057797.1:104270930-104593283 GCF_018294505.1 Triticum aestivum
CTGCTGCTGGGCTGCGCAGGGGAGGGGAGGCCCAGGTAGGCCCCTCCTTCTTTTATTTTTGTTTTCTAATTTTTCTGACATTTGTTTTGATTTAATAAATATATTAAATCATTTAATTTCCTTATGCCAATTTTTGTAGGGGCTAATGGTATTATTCCAGAGCTCTTTTATAATTGGCATAATTTTTGGACCATATTTCATATATATAGAAATATATTTCCAATGCAAATATTTATCGAATTAATCCAAATGGCCAAAATAAATGTCCATGAGCTCCTAAAAATATTGTTTTGATTTTTATCTCTGTCCAATATTTTCAGAGGGCAACATGAGCATTTTCTTGGACCCTTTTGGAGAAATTTTTATTTGGGTCATTCTCAAAAATGATTCTGAGGGTTCCATCAATCCTCATTTCAAATTTAAATGAAATTTAAATATGATGCACAAATAGCTAGCTAGTCTAAGTCATACCAGACTAGGGATGTGACACCTGCTTTGGTGGATTGATGGCGGAAAGGTGGTGGTGGAGCGTAGTACACTTGCCCTGCAGGGGTTGCCTCAAGGCAGCAACGACTACACACATATGGGGGTGTGAGTTATCCAACCTTCTAACCCTTTCTATGGTTGCCATGGGCCTCCTTTTATAGACCAAGGGGTTACCACAATGTCAAGGTAGTCATTACGCACTAATAAGATAGCAAACAGTGCCATCATACCTAACTCTGTGGGCTGATAGGGTGCATTAAATGCACTGCTCAATGTCACATTGTTGGTTGTCCGGCAAGGCTTGTCGGGCTATCTTGACAGCTCCGCGCCTGCTCGCTTGACACGTCGCAGGATGGGTGTCGTCTGTGGGTTTTTCTCGTAGAAAATGGCTGCCATGTGGCGAATGGCTTCCACTTAATCACCTTGCGGCTTGACACTATACTGATCGATAGCGTGGGTCATGGTAGAGTGGTTGGTGAGGTGCTTTTGCCTACATCAGTCCCGGCAGGTCCCGCCGGGGCGCTTTGGTAGTTTGTTTCTGGGGGTGGCCTCGCCCCTTGCCGAGCTCGCCTGCCTGGCAAGGGAGGCTTTTCTCTTGACGATATCCTACTTCTCTGGTTTGATCTTGGTCCCTTTGATCTTCATGTTGGTCCTTCGAATCTCCGGGGTTCTTGCACTCTGATCTGGGCTGGTGCCTCAATCTTGTTCCCGTGCCTGTGCACATTCCGGGCAACAGACCCAAGGGTCTGTTGCACCGACAGAAGCCCCCAGGCCTGCCCCGAACCCACTGCCGAGCGTCGGCCGGGTAGGGCCTAAGAGGTGCACAGGCGAGGGTTGCTAAAGAGGTTGGTCTCTTGAGGTCTTCTTTGCTTCTTCATTAGCCTTGATCCCGGGCCAGTTTCCGATTTCTCCGCGCGTCGTGCGCAACTTTGTGGAAGAACTTCGCTCGTGGCCTACGGGTTCTCCTTGACCCATGATCATGGGGCAGAAACTGCCTTCCCACTTGCCTCCCTCTTCGCACGCACCTGCCACATGTTCCACATGCATTGGGCATGGTAGGTGGTGGATGCGGAGGGCACGGGGAGGAGTGCCATGACTGAAAAACGAGCGCCGATGGTTGGAGCAGAGGATCGGCCTCGACTTTCAGAGTCACAGAGGGTGCAGAGAGGGCATATTGGAGGAGCGGGCGGCCACTTCCCGTATGAGGAGCAAGCCCCCTACCCTGTTTCCCTATAAAAAGGGGCATGGGTGGCACTTCTCTCGCACACACTTCTTCTTCTTCTTCTTCTTCTTCTTCTTCTTCTTCTTCTTCTTCTTCTTCTTCTTCTTCTTCTTCTTCTTCTTCTTCTTCTCCGCAACCCTTCCCTTCTAGCCATGGTGAGAGGGCGAGGGAGCGGCGATGTCCCGACGGCGGCGACAAGGGCTTCTGCTCGACAGCGCATCCCTCCTCCGGCGGATCCTGTGGTGGCGGGATCGGCTACGAGGGGAGGAAGAAGGGGGTGAGGTCGAGGTCGTCGCGGCGCTCGAGGAGGAGGAGGGCGGGGTGGTACCTTGGGTGCGCCTCCACCGGTGGCTCCTCCTCCGATGGAAGGCCATGTTGGGGCCAACATCGAGAGTTCATCATCAGGCTATACAAGCCCTTGTGTGGTCGTCTTCGCCTCCCAACTCCCTTCACGCGGGAGATGGAGCTCGAGCAACCATGCGCTCTACGGCTGCACATGAGGGGCTGCGGAAACAGAGGTATGAGGGTTGACGTCGACTTCCCTGCCCCTCGTGTAATGTACCTCCGTCATGGTTGGAAGACCTTTGCCCGTGCTCGCGGCTTCTCGGAGGGGCACGTTCTCTAGTTCAAATTAATGGAGAACGGCCTACTCTTCATCGAGATCTTCGGGCGCTCGGGAGGTCGCTTAGGGTGCTGCGCGGAGAGCTCGACCGGCGATGAAAGGTCCCCCTCGAGCGAAAGCGACGAGCGGGACAATGATGGTGATGACGACAGCAATGGGCGGGGGAGCGACGACTCTGACTCCGGCTGATCACCGCCCGCACCATCTTCATCAGGCGGCAGCACCATCATCTGCATCTGCATCTCCTCCCCGGTAATGTGATTTGCCGGGGAGTTGGATGCAGAGGTGTGGATGGTGCTCCCGGGCTCCTCCAGCAGTCCTCCAGCTGGACCCTGGTAGGCTTCCTCTTGGGCTGCAGCTCTGTTAGCCCTGCCAAGTCCTGCTGGCCCTGGTGGCGGTGGTCGATGGGGCCTCCTCCGCCGTGCTCTCCATTGAGGCATTCCCTCGCGCCCCCGTTCCCGTCGGGCTACCTCTCCTGGAGCCCGAGGGGAGCTGGTTGGGCTCCCACCCAGGCGCTCCTTTTGCCCTCCTTGCCTTCGACAGCTGTACCTAGGAGGATAGGGACAAGAAAGGGCATTACAGAGTACTTATCTTTTTTAATCTTAAATCTGGTGGCACTTGCCAAATTTTAATTCAAGTAATGTAATCTCTCGAGTTGTATTAGCATACTAATGAAAAAGATGAACCTTGCCGGGAACCCGTGCATGTGTATGTCCATGCGGAGGTGAGATGCCTCTTTAATATAAATAAACGAGTTTTTCCCTGGCATGCTTTGCCGCCGGCAGACTTTTTGTCTGCCAAAGAGCTGCGTCTACTGGGTTACAGACGAAGGGACCAACCCCACACCAACTTATTTTCATCAAAGGCCACTATGACCATCCTGACTGAAGCAACGTTCGAGTCAGAGATGGGAGCACCAAAGTCTCAAAAGAGTGGCGAGGCTTTCTTATGCACAAGTTATAGCTTACAAAACACTAATGGACAGGAGGTAGAACTTATTTGCTTGGCTTGCGAGGGACCGTTGTGTCGGGCAATCTTCTCAACTCCTTGTCGAAGCCAAGCTCACGGCAAGAACCTGCAGCTTCATGTAGATGAGAATTAATGCATGATGCGATCCTATCTATATGCGTATGAAATGCTCATGAAATGCTTATGCAGTTGATCTTCGAATGCTCATGCATGCATGCAATCTTGGCCGGGACCCCCCCCCCCACAACGCTTCTTTATTTTCTCTCGCACGGGGTCATCGCCCTGGCTTTGTACAAGGGGTTACATGCAGCTGAGGCAAGGCCTGTACAAAAGGGTGGCTGCCGGGCAGGGACCGACAGACGCGCCTTACGGGTAGAACTTGTGGAGATGCTCAATATTCCATGAGTTTTGCAATTGAGTGCCATCTCCGGTCTCCAGACGGACTGCGCCAAGTCTGGTGACTCGTACTACCCGGTAAGGGCCTTACCACTTTGATGACAACTTGTTTGAACCCTTGGCAGACTGAACATGCCTAAGGGCAAGGTCACCTTCCTCAAAACACTGGACGTGAACCCTGCGGCTATGATAGCGATGCAAGGCTTGCTGGTAGCATGCAGCACGCTTAGTAGCCCAGAGACGTTTCTCCTCGAGTAGCATAGCATCGTCACGTCGGTGCTGATCTTGCGCTACTTCATCATAGGCAAGCACTCGAGGTGGTCTGTAGATGAGTTCTGTGGGATAACCGCTTCTGCCCAGTAGACCAGGGAGAAGGGAGTTTGCCCAATAGCTCGGTTTGGTTTCATTCTGAGGGACCAGAGAACTACCGGCATCCACCATCTGCCGTGCTTCTGCAGCGTATCAAAAGTTCTTGTCTTGAGTCCACGCAGCACTTCAGCGTTCGCCCTCTCAGTTTGTCCATTGATCCAGGGGTGTGCCACAGAGGCAAATGAGATCTTGCATCCGAGGGCATGAACATATGACATGAAGGCTCGGCTCGTGAACTGGGTGTCGTTGTCGGTGATGATCCTTGTCGGAACTCCAAAACGACACACCAATTCTTTCAAGAACTTGATAGCTGACTGAGCAGTCACCTTTCTCACGGAAGTCACTCTCGGCCACTTTGTAAACTTGTCGATGGCAACAAACAAGAATTCAAAGCCCCCAATTGCTCGGGGGAAGGGGCCGAGTATATCTAGCCCCCAGACCGAAAATGGCCATGATAGAGGGATTGTTTGAAGAGTTTGGGCAGGCAGGTGTGTTTTCTTGGAATGGAACTAGCAGGCTTCACATTTCGTGACTAGCTCGACCGCATCTTGGAGGGCTGTGGGCCAATAGAATCCTTGCCGGAATGCTTTCCCAACTAATGTCCTTGATCCAATGTGGGAGCCGCACATTCCTCTGTGAATCTCAGCCAACAGTTCCTTTCCTTCTTCCTGGCAGACACACTTCAACTTCACACCGTTGGGCCTCCTTCTGTACAGAGTGTCATCGATAAATTGATACATACTGGCCCTCCGGGCTACTTTTTCAGCTTCATCTTGGTCGCCAGGAAGCTCTTCGGTTTGGAGGAAGCGGACAATGTTCCTTACCCAAGTTGGAGCCTGGGGCTTGGCAACGAGGACAAGCGGCACCTCCTCTATTGAGGGAGCACCAGCATCGTTCGCGGGGTCCATGGGCCTGGCTGGAGGGGTGGTCCGGTAGGATGTGAGGAGTTGTTTCCGGCAGGGTCTCTACCAGGAGCGAATGGCTTTATCGGGGGAGGCTTACCGTAGTCCAACTTTCTCCTCTTCTGGGCCATTGTTGCTGGGGATACGGAGGGCTGAGTGAGATGGAGAACAAAATCCTCTGGTTCCACAAGAAGCTTTTGCGTAGCACACTTTGACAGATGATCAGCTATGCTGTTTTCCACAGGGGTATGTGCTCTGTTTGCAATGTGTCAAAGCGCTCCTCCAATCTCCTCACTTCCTCGACGTATGCCTCCATCAATGGACTTTGATAATCCTTGTTGACTTGTCTCACCACAAGCTGTGAATCTCCTCGAATGATCAGCTTCTTAATTCACAATTCAGCAACAATCCTGAGCCCTTCATACTTAGCTGTATTGTTGGTGGCTTCTTCCCGGGCAAAATGCATTTAGACAACATACTTCAAGTGCTCCCCGGAGGGGGCGACAAGAAGCACGCTAGCTCCCGCACCTTGTAGGGAAAAAGCACCATCAAAATACATAATCCATTCTTGGGGAGATTCCTTGCTGGGGATAACTGTCTCCATCACTTCCTCATCAGGGGTTGGCGTCCATTCTGCAATAAACTCTACCAACGCCTTGCTCTGAATAGTTGATGTGCTCTCAAACTTCAAACCAAAGATGGATAACTCCAAAGCCCACTCCACTATTCTACCGGTAGCCTTAGCGTTTCAGAGTATTCTTTGCAACGGAAAACGAGTAACAATCGTGATCTCATGGGCTTCGAAGTAGTGGCGAAGTTTCCTTGAGGCCATAATGAGGCCAAATATTAACTTCTACATGCCAGAGTACCTCAATCTAGCCCTGTGTAAAAAGGACATGATGAAGTACACTGGGCGCTCCACCACTTTCTTCCTTGCCGTGTCCTTGGGATTGCTCTCGTTGTCGTGCTCATTGCTGTCCTAATCCTTCTCTGATTCTGCCGGTCTATGCTTACTTTTGGCCTCATCCACTTCTCCCTGCGCTACCAAGGCTGCACTAACCACTTGGTTGGTTGCTGCCAAGTATAGCAACAATGGCTCCTGGGGTTTGGGAGCAACCAAGGTAGGCACAGAGGACAAGTAGGCCTTTAACTCTTGCAAAGCTGCATCTGCTTCTGGGGTCCACTTCATAGGACCGGCCTTCTTCAAAATTTTGAAGAACGGCAGGGCACGCTGATACATCTCCAACGTATCTATAATGTTTTATTGTTCCATGTTGTTTTATTATCAATCTTAGATGTTTTATAATCATTTTATATCATTTTTTGGTACTAACCTACTGACATAGTGCCTAGTGCCAGTTCCTGTTTTTTCCATGTTTTTACATTGCAGGAAATCAATATCAAATGGAGTCCAAATGGCACGAAACTTCACGATGATTTTTTATGGGCCAAAAGGAAGCAGATGGGCCCTGGTTGCACCTGGGGGGGGGGAGTCCCAAGGAGGGGACAACCCACCAGGGCGCGCTAGGAGGCCCTGGCGCGCCCCGGTGGGTTGTGCCCACCTCGGGTACCCCCGGACTGCCTCTCTACTCTATAAATACCGAAATATTCCCAAACCCCTAGGTGAGTCGACAAAATATTCATCCAGCCACCGCAGAGTCCAGAAACACTAGATCCAATCTACACACCATCACGGAGGGGTTCACCACCTCCATTGGTGCCTCTCCGATGATGCGTGAGTAGTTCTTTGTAGACCTTCGGGTCCGTAGTTAGTAGCTAGATGGCTTCATCTCTCTTGATTCTCAATACAATGGTCTCCTAGAGATCCATATGATGTAACTCTTTTGCGGTGTGTTTGTTGGGATCAATGAACTTCGAGTATATGATCAGATCTATGTTTTTATATCCATGAAAGTATTTGAGTTTCTTTGATCTCTTTTATGCATGATCTCTTATAGCATCATATTTCTTCTCCGATATTTGGGTTTCGTCTGGCCAACTCGATCTATTTATCTTGCAATGGAAAGAGGTGCCCAGTACTGGGTTCAATCTTACGGTGCTTGATCCCAGTGACAGAAAGACAACCGACACGTATGTATCGTTGCTACTAAGGATAAAAAGACGAGATCTATATCTACCGCCATATAGATAAATGGATCTTGTCTACATCATGTCATCGTTCTTATTGTATTACTCCGTTTTCCATGAACTTAATACACTAGATGCATGCTTGATAGCGGTCGATGTGTGGAGTAATAGTAGTAGATGCAGGCAGGAGTCGGTCTACTAATCTTGGACGTGATGCCTATGTAATGATCATTGCCTGGATATCATCATAATTATTTGAAGTTCTATCAATTGCCCAAGAGTAATTTGTTTACCCACCGTTTGCTATTTTTCTCGAGAGAAGCCACATGTGAAACCTACGGCCCCCGGGTCTTATTTCTCATATATTTGCATTGCGATCTTTTTCCTTGCTTTTATTTCTAGATCTATTAAACCAAAAATACGAAATTACTTTGATTCACTTTATTTGATTTGCGATCTATTTATCCAATCTATTACAACATTTTTACCGTCACGCACCAATTTCTGGCGCCGTTACCCGAAAGGGATTGACAACCCCTTTAACACGTCGGGTTGCGAGGTGTTGTTATTTGTGTGCAGGGGCTGTTTACGTTGTGTTGCTTGGTTCTCCTACTGGTTCGATAACCTTGGTTTCATAACTGAGGAAAATACCTACTGCCGCTATGCTGCATCATCTCTCCCTCCCCGGGGAAATACCGACGTAGTTCCAGCTGCCATCAAGGAGAATTTCTGGCGCCGTTGCCAGGGAGGATCTTCAACATAACCAGGTTTGTAATCACAAATCTCATATCCTTGCAATTTACATCATTTGCCATTTGCCTCTCGTTTTCCTCAACCTCACTTCACAAAAATTTATCGTTTTATTTGCCCCCCTTGTTCCGTTCGTCATTTTCTTGCCGGATCTGTTTTCTTGTGTGCCTTCTTGTTTGCATAGTCATGATGCCTCGAAGAAAATATTATGATGTTACTTACCCAAATATTTTGCTTGAAATTGAGAAAAGTACTAAGGATTATATGACTACACAATTTGAGCATAATAAGTATTTTACTGAAGAACTTAAGGAGCACTCCGTTGTGCTAGATGTTATAACAAAACAACTTGATGATATTAGTACAGAAGTTTGCAATCTGCAATCTAAGTATGCTTTTGCCGAAAGTTTGTTAGGAAAAAATATCCGATGCACAATCTACCTTAGTGAATCAAATGACCGCTAAACCAATCTCATTAGAGGATAAAAATGATGAAGATCTTAAAATGATTGGTGTTTCTTCTATTGATTCCTTGTTTAGTAAAGTTAAGAATGATGAAAAAGGGACTGGAGAAGAGTCAACTTTAGGTAGAAGGCGTCCTAATATTTCGGAGGCTGAAAATCTTGTTCAAAAAACTGATGAAAGTGGGTTTGGAGAGGTAAAAACTTTAGCTAGTGATGCACCCACTATTTTGGATTACAAAGACTTTAATTATGATAGTTGTTCTTTGATTGATTGTATTTATTTGTTGCAATCCATGATAAATTCACCCCATCCTTATGAACAAAAGAAAGCTTTTACTAAACATATTGTTGATGCTATGATGAAAGCTCTTGAAGAAAAATTGGAATTAGAAGTTTCAATTCCTGGAAAACTGTATGATGAGTGGGAACCTACTATCAAATTCAAGATTAAAAATTATGAATGTTTTGCTTTGTGTGACTTGGGTGCTAGTGTTTCCACAATTCCGAAATCTATATGTGATGTGCTTGGTCTTACCAATCTTGAAGAATATTCCTTGAATTTGCACTTGGCGGATTCCACTATTAAAAAGCCTATGGGAAGGATTAATGATGTTATTATTCTTGCAAATAGTAATTATGTGCCCATAGATTTTATTGTTCTTGATATTGATTGCAATCCGTCTTTTCCAATTATTCTTGGTAGACCGTTTTTACGCACTATCGGTGCCGTGATTGATGTGAAAGAAGGCAATATTAAGTTCCAATTTCCTTTAAGGAAAGGTATGGAACACTTTCCTAGAACTATAATTAAGCCACCTTATGAATCAATCATGAGGGCATCTTATGTATCTCGAACCAAAGATGACAAAACTTAGATCCTTGCTATATGCCTAGCTAAGGGCGTAATACTATAGCGCTTGTTGGGAGGCAACCCAATGAATAAATTTATTTTTGCTTTTTGCTTCCTGTTCTTGTGTGTTTACACAATTATGCTACTATTATGATTGTGTCTTTTATGTTTTAGTTAGTGTTCATGCCAAGTAAATCCTTTAGGATTTTCTTGGGCAATAGTTGTTTGATCTTGCTGGAAAAAACAGAAAGTTTGCGCTCACAAAATTAATTTTCGTTTTTTACCAGAGAGCGATAAAATACCCATTCCAACTGCAGTAGATCGATATACAAATTTCTCAGGCCTTCCTAATTTTTCAGAGTTTTTGGAGTTATAGAAGTATTTGAAATAGTCAGATTGCTACAGACTGTTCTGTTTTGACAGATTCTGTTTTCTTTGTGTTGTGTGCTTATTTTGATGGCTCTATGGTTTTCTTTGATGAGTTTTTGCCATAGAAAAGTTGGAATACAGTAGATATAATACAAATACAAAATATGAATTGGTTTGATACAGCACTTATAGTAGTGATTTATTATTCTTATACTAACATATCTCACGAAGTTTTCAAGTTTTGGGTTATCTTACGATGGATGAAGGAAGGATGTAAGAGCCTAAGCTTGGGGATGCCACGACATCCCAAGATATTATCCAATAATGAGCATCTGACTAAGCTTGGGGATGCCCCCGAGAGGTGTCGGCATTCTGGGAACGGGGGTCCCCAGACTTGCCTGCCTGCGGCCCTCAGTGTGGCTCCTCCAGCGTCCCTGTACGACCCATCTTCACCAGCAAACATTCAAGACCCTCGCGAGGCTCGCGGATGATGCAAGACCTCCTCAGGGGCGGCCTCACCAGGCTGGATCGCGAGGGGCGAGAGATCAAGGCAAGGCGAACCTTGCGAGGTTCCAATGATGCAAGCCATGACGATCAAGACCGGGCGGGCGCCAGCGCGCGCAGTGTCCTCGTTTCCTCTTTGGTGCTAAGGAGGCAAGCGCAAGCGAGGAGTTCCAAGGCATCAGGAAAATATTTCCATATCGGTTCACCAAGACCAAGACCAGCAGGATGACAGGACGGAGGTCACCATGGAGCCCAAGATGGCGTCACCACCAGAGCCTTTGGCAGGCGGAGACTACTTCTGTCAGGATAACTTGTACTAGTTGTCTCCCTTCGAATTTGGCCGTTGTAGGATCCCTTCGCTCAATATTTGGGAAGAGGACCAGGACCTCTATAAATAGGACTAGCCACCACCATAGCTAGGAGGACATCATCTTGGATTAGAGCCATTCCATCCCTAGCCTAACACCAGTTCACCAAGCACAAGAACACCTCTCCTTAGGAGGCTGTTCTTCCCTTGTAAATGTTCATCCTCAGCCCAAGAGGCAATCCACCACACCACAGTGGAGTAGGATATTACACCACAACGGTGGCCCGAACCAGTATAAATCTTGTGTCTCGTGTTCTTTGGGTCCGTCGAACATAGGCCATGAGATCGTTGAGTGTGCGAGCTAGAGAGGGGGAGATCTTCGTGCACACCCCAGTGTTCAAACCTTAAGGGTTTTGCCGGAACCCGAAATCCGACATTTGGCGCGCCAGGTAGGGGTGCGCCGGAGTCTTCCATTCACCATTCAATCCACTAACACTTTGCAGCTCCAATGTCCGGCGACCCAAGGACCAACGCCGACCGGTGGGGAACCTGGCCGGTCCGGGCAGCCCTGCCTGCCCAAGAAGACCTTAACCCCGCGCCCCAGGCAGCATGCGCACCGCCAAGCACTATGGGGCACGGGCGGCGCAGCCAAGCGCCATATGCCCTTACTCCATGCTAAGTACGGGCAGCTGCAAGGGCTTCAAGCCACGCCGCGGCCACGGGGCCGCACACCCGACGGGAACAAGCAAACATGAGGGATGCGTTCACGGCTGCTGCGATGCCGACTGATGGAGAGCGGCCGGGATGCACTGCTGGAGCGCGTCGCCGAGCTACTAGATGCCACGGCCTCAGGAGCACCTCCTTTCTGCTCCCTGCTCACACCTTAGGCCGCGGCGGGATCGCATGCCGGGCCTCGCCGCGCCCGCGCGCCCCCGGACGCTCCTCTGGGCACCATCGACACTGGCGTGGCCAACGGCACCGGACGCCCAGTCGCACCCCCACTACCTCCAACGAGCGTAGGTACGAGCGTCGCCGCCTACGGCCCCGATGGGGTGCCGCCCTATCTACCTCTAGGCGGTGCGCTGGGCCGGACGACATGGAGCGTGGGGCACTACGGCGAGGTCTTTGAGGCGGCGGCCTCGAAGGCCTACGTACCCCGCATGATGGACCAGGAGTACGCGCTGGAAGACGACCCCGGCTCATTCCTCGAGCCAAGCTAGGAGGAGGAGGCACTAGAAACTGGGGCTTTCAAGGAGCCTCTCGGAATCCTCACAAACCATGCCAGCAACGATAGCTACAGGGTACCACTAATCTCTCAAGAACAAGCTTACACTAACCATGGGTCGCAGGAGGATCAGGTCACGGTGGCGGACGGTGGCCCCAGCTCAGCGGCCCCCCTTCCGCCAGGGGGCTTCCCGGGAGAAGCCGGGGGCAAGGCCCCTCCCCTCATCGCACGGAGCAGGACATCCCCCAGAGGTAGGCCCTCTGCTGGGGAGATGCCGGCGAGCCTTCCCCTGGCAGAGGACCCGTGGTCGCCGAGGGCGCCGCTGGCGTCCCCTTTGCCCCCTGGTGTCGTCCTGATTACCAGTCGCCCCTAGTGGTGGTCGAGTGTAGCGCAAGGCGGGGCCCTCGTCTGGTGATATGAAGTAAGGCTCGCGCCTGTGAAGATCTCCGCTCGTGACACTCACATAATAATGAGTGGGGTTGTACACGCCCCGGAGTCTCAGGAGTGCCGCCCTCGGGCCTCGGGGGCTCCCTCCCACGACTAGTGGCAGCACTTAGCTCTGCGCTGGTGAGAAGATAAGAAGACTAGACTAGGTGCCGGACGCGGCCATTTGCTTTCATCTCTCTTTTTGTAGCCCTGTTTTCTGGCTTTGGATTTAAGATGAAGCTGAATTTTCGTTGACTAGTGCGGGGTGTCTTTTCTCGTTCGTGCGATTTCTTGTGATTTGGCTCCTTGCCCTGGTTCGGGGTTCACTCCTGCTGCCTCCCCCCCCCCCTCGAGAGCTCCTCGCGAGCGGGGGCTGGGCACGACACGCATGTGCTGCGCACATGTCCTTCCATGGCTAAACGCTCGCTTCTCGCGAGGCCCCCTTAGGCGGATCGACAGGCTCCTCTGGAACTCAAGACCTCGTGGCCCAGTCTGGAACTGGCCTGGACAAAGGTAAACAGCAGTAGTAGGCTCATGGTGGGACTCGCGGATTTATGGAAACACATCTTTAGCCTAGCCTAAAGAACAAAAGCAATAATCTGTTTACATGAGGGGCTTCCCCTCCCAAAATGCTCTTACAACCTGCAGGGTCGTGCCCGAGATTTCATATGCAGGGCCAACGACAAAGAAGCGCGGGTTCAATTGGACATGTCGCTCACGCGTCCTCCAGGTCGCCCTCAGACGCATCGCTGGCGTCGCTGTCACCATCACCGGCATCTCCATCATCGTCACCGTCATCATCGCCGCCATCGCCGGCGCCACCCTCGCCATCGTCCACCACGTCGCCTCCATCTGCGGCGACCACCACCACATCATCCTCGCAGGTGAAGGCCCTGACTAGGGCGTCCACATTGTCCTCAACCCAGTGCGCCAGGTCATCCTGGATGGCCTGGGGCATTGGAACAATGGCGGTGTCGAAGTCAAAGTTGTTGGAGATATGCCCTAGAGGCAATCATGTATGATGATATTTCCTATGTGATTATGAATAAATATGGTCCTTGGACATTATCAATCATGTGTATCAGCAAGTACGTGACTTGTTTGTGGGACCATGCATTATATGATGACTGTCCTAAAAGGCCCCTAGTCGAAAGGGTTGTGTGGACGCGCAACCAACTAGACTAGCATATGACACGGTCGATGGCTTGGTCTCACTATCCCATGGAGCATTGGATGCTAACCAGATAATGTGGACTTGGAAGGATCTGGTCGGATTCGACGTAGTCGAATCCGAGTCGGACAGACCTAACTATGAGACACGGCGATATGTCATCTGTGAGTCTCTAGTACAACATATATTCTATGTCCCAAGAACTGAGCTGACGCATGTACTCGGGATGGTGACAGACTTGCTTTGGGCCGACCAAACGCTACTCCGTAACTGGGTAGTTATAAAGGTAAGTTTCGGGTTTGTCCAGAACCATGTTGCAAGACGTGGTCGAGCAATATGGGATTTGCCCCTCCGATCAGGAGAGATATACTCTGGGCCCCTCATGTGATCCGACCAGGATAAGCATGGCCATGCGACAAGGATTATGAGATAATCCGGTTTGTGGTCGGCATCACTGGAATGAGAAAGAGGTCGGGCTAGCACAAGGATGACAGACTCGCCTTCAGCCGACAACATATATCGTGTGGAAAAAGGAATGGAAGTGTGATATACAGGTTCGCCTAACCAGCTTCAACATCTGCTTGGTGGTCGGCACGCCTTGCTAGAGGCCGCCACCAGCCATGTAGTCTGGAGGTGATCCAAACTGCGACCAAGCCGACTTGAACCTAAGGGGTCGCGCGCTTAAGGGAAGGAACCTACAAGGTCGGATCCGAGGACACTGGTCGGATGTGATCCGAGCTGTATTCGGATTGTGGCCGAGTAGACTTATGGGCTTTAGGGTACGTGCGAGGCCCAAGTGTTGAGCCCACGACGGACGCCTATATAAAGTGGGGTGCGGCACACTTATGCGGTTGATCGCTTCGGCGCTGTCACTAGGGTTTGCATGTGTTGCGAATAGACACCTCCACTCGTTGCCGGTTGTGTGATCGGACCTAGCAGTCTGCCGCACGACATTCCTCCTGCACGCGGGGATACCGTTAGAGGCGGTGCACTAGCGTCGCTCCGGCGAACCTGTACGTGGGAACCGACTACCGGCTGTACAAGGGAGATCGGACGAGGAGGAGACGATCCACGTGGACGCGCTGCCCCAACTCTTCTTCTATTGCATGGCACTGCGCGTCTAGTGGTAACGAACTGTGACCCATCTCCCGTAGCATGTTCTTGGTTGTTCTGTGTGTAGGAAAATTTTAATTTGCAATCGACGCACCCTACCGTAGATCCCAACACTGGTATCAAAGCCTCTGCTATAGGATTTGGATTCAGATCGTATGCATATTAGATATGTGGAGGCGATAGATGAGATCTGTTGTCGTTGATTAGATCGGCTGTGTGCACGGTTGATGAGATCAACTGCACATGGGGATCGATGTGGCTATGTTTTTTGATGATAGGAGTTGATGAGGTCGTGACACAACCTACCCCTACCGGTCGGTATCCGCCATCGGGGTTAACAGTGACATGTGCGTAGCACCTTGTATTTTGTACACGATCACTCAAAACTGGTAGAATGTGATTCTATGCATAACTTTATTTTGTGGGGCTTGATGTGAATAGTATGGCTCATGTGTATGTGATGCATGTGTGTAAATTATACATAGCCTGCGTGTCATGTTTGTCAGCCGGCAGGAGCCAAAGTGCTGTCATTTTATTGTATAATGACCTGCGTGTCGACTTGTGACTCTATGTAAAATTCATTACTAGTTGTAGTAGTTGGAAAATAGAGATCAGGTTGGTGGCTTGGCGTCCCGGCGTGACAAACAAGATGGAGTTCCTAGATGGTCATCGGAGTCGGAGCCGACCTAGAAGGACATCCATGAAGGAGCCATACTATTTCACAATATATGTTTTACTTGTGATTGCTATGCTTCTTTGTTTCTATGCATGTTAGAATGGTAGAAAGATCCCTCATGAATATCAAGTAAATTGCCATTCCCGATGTTGCACCTCCGCACATCAAGTACATCTAGTAGTGGGCTCATAAAATTGGGGTGCGACTAGGCATCCTTGAATTGAAGGGTTCGTGTCGGACACGGACATGCACTGCATTAGGTTAACTTGACAAGGCTATCAAAACTGTTTTGGGCCTTGTGGCAAAAGAGGTCGAGAGCCGAGGTATGAGATACCTAACCGACCGTCTGGAGTTGTATAGAGATACGATTAGCAAGGAGTTGCTTACCTGATAGGCATGTTGTCTAGCAGTGATGCTAAAGCTCACTAGTCGCATGTGCTAGTCGGATCCTGAATCACTGAGAGTTTGCGGAGGGATGCTGACTTCAGTGGGAGTATTTTTGTTTAAGGCTAGAATTACTCTACATAAACACATTCTTAGTGATTGCATATTTTTCTGCTGTAGATCAATGGCACCACCTGCTCAACCCAACTTTGCATTGAAATCAATTCTGGAAAAGGATAAACTGAATGGAACAAACTTTACCACCTGGTATAGAAATTTGAGGATTGTTCTCAAGCATGATAAAAATGAACATGTTCTAGAGGATCCTCTTCCAGAGGAACCTGCCGATAATGCTAGTACCACAACCAAGAATGCCTACCAAAAACTCGTTGATGAATCAAACGAGAGTAGCTGCCTCATGCTGGCTTGTATGGAGCCCGACTTGAAGCAGCATTTCGAAGATATTGGGGCTTTCGATATGATCGAGAGTCTCAAGAGCATGTTTCGGGTGCAGGCTAGGACCGAAAGTTTCAACGTCTGGCGATCCTTGATGGATTGTAAGATAAAGGAAGGTGATCCACTAAGCTCGCATGTGATCAATATGATCGGATATGTGCAAGCTTTGGATCGGTTGGGCTTCCCGCTCTTGGATGAGCTGGCTACTGATGCAGTTCTGGGTTCTCTTCTGCCCAGCTATGGGACGTTCATCTCGAACTATCATATGCATGGCATGGATAAGAAGCTCACTGAATTGCATGGGATGCTCAAAGTGGCAGAGCAGGATATTAAGAAAGGCACGTATCAAGTGTTGATGGTGCAGAAATCGGCTAAGTTCAAGAAGAGTTGGTCCAAGAAAAAGGCTAAGGCAAAGGGCACGGAGACGGTAACCTCCGCCGCTGCGCCGAAGTCTGGACTGGACTCAAAGACCATATGCTATCATTGCAAGGAAACCGGTCACTAGAAGAGGAACTGTAGCAAGTGGCTTACAGAGCATGGCAAGAAGGCCGGGAATTCTGCTTCAGGCAAAGGTAGGCTTGTTGCATATGTTATAGACATTTACCTTGCTGGCATACCTAGCAGCTCTTGGGTATTTGATACCGGATCGGTTGTTCACATTTCCAACTTGATGCAGGGGCTGGTAAGAACTAGGCGTGTGGCGCAAGGGGAGATTGACATCAGGGTCGACAACAAAGCAAGAGTTGCTACGTTGGAGGTCGGCACGATGCAGCTCCAACTCCCTTCTGGATTTATTTTGGAATTGAATAATTGTTATTACATTCCTGCACTTAGTTGGAACATTATTTCTGCCTCATGCTTGATGAGTCAGGGTTATGAATTCAATTTAAAGGACAATGGTTGTTCGATTTATTTGAATGGAATGTTCCACGGCTATGCACCCATTGTTGATGGGTTATATATATTGAATCTAGAAAAGGAACCGGTCTATAACGTGAATGTCAAGAGGCATAAGCCTAATGAGATAAATCCGACATACTTCTGGCATTGCCGGCTTGGACACATTAGTCTGAAACACATGAAGAAGCTCCATGATGATGGACTCTTAACTTCGACCGACTTTGGGTCATTCAGGACATGCGAATCATGCTTGCTCGGCAAGATGACTAAGTCTCTTTCGCAAAGAGTTGTGAGAGGGCATCTGAGCTGTTGGAACTGATACATAGTGATGTGTGTGGACCAATGAGCACAACTGCCAGAGTTGCCTTTCAGTACTTCGTGACTTTTACCGACAACTTGAGTAGATATGGATATATCTATTTGATGAGGTACAAGTCAGAGACTTTGAAAAGTTCAAAGAGTTTCAAAACGAGGTTGAGAATCAGCTTGGCAAGACTATAAAACTTCTACGATCTGATCGTGGAGGTGTGTACATGAGGCAGGAGTTTGATAATCATCTGAAAAGCAGAGGTATAGTACCTCAGCTCACACCTCCGGGTACGCCACAGAGAAATGGTGTATCGGAACAGAGGAATAGTAACTTGTTGGACATGGTTCGATCTATGATGAGCAAGTCAGATTTACCCTTGTCATTCTGGGGATACGCTCTAGAAACTGCAGCTTTCGCACTTAACAGGGTACCATCAAAATCCGTAGACAAGACACCACATGAGATGTGGACCGGGAAGAGTCCCAGTTTGTCTTTTCTAAAGATTTGGGGTTGTGTAGCATTTGTCAAGAAACTTATGTCAGACAAGCTTACAGCCAAGTCGGATAAATGCATATTCGTGGGATATCCGAGGGAAACCTTGGGATATAACTTCTACAACCGGGAAGAGAACAAAGTGTTTGTTGCTCCGAACGGGGTTTTCCTTGAGAAAGAGTTTCTCAGTCGGGAGGCCAGTGGGAGGACGGTCCGACTCGAAGAAATTCGAGGACCACTCGGGGACAGCTCGGCTGGTGATGAGATCACACCGGAGTCAGTTAGGGAACCCGTAGTGGAAGCGGCATCGGAACCATGGAGGTCGGAAAGATTGAGTAGAGTGCGTGATGTATTGTTGCTAGAAAGTGACGAGCCAGCAACGTATGCAGAAGCGATGGTGAGCCCAGATTCCGATGCATGGCTACATGCCATGAGATCCGAGTTAAAGTCCATGGATGAGAATCAAGTCTGGGACTTGGTTGATTCACCGCCTGGCGTAACAGCCATTTGTTGCAAATGGGTCTTTAAGAAGAAAACCGATGTGGATGGAAATGTTCAGATCCACAAAGCTCGGCTTGTCGCTAAGGGTTATGGACAATGTCGGTGTCAAAACCGGTGGATCTCGGGTAGGGGGTCCCGAATTGTGCATCTAGGCGGATGGTAACAGGAGACAGTGACACGATGTTTTACCCAGGTTCGGGCCCTCTTGATGGAGGTAATACCCTGCGTCCTGCTTGATTGTTCTTGATAATACAAGAGTTGATCTACCACGAGATTAGAGAGGTTAAACCCTAGAAGCTAGCCTATGGTATGATTGTTGTTGTTGGTCCTAGGGACTAAACCCTCCGGTTTATATAGACACCGGAGGGGACTAGGGTTACATAGAATCGGTTACAAGGAAGGAGATCTACATATCCGTATTGCGAAGCTTGCCTTCCACGCCAAGGAGAGTCCCATCCGGACACGGGACGAAGTCTTCAATCTTGTATCTTCATAGTCCAACAGTCCGGCCAAAGGATATAATCTGGTTGTCCGGATACCCCCTAATCCAGGACTCCCTCAGTAGCCCCTGAACCAGGCTTCAATGACGATGAGTCCGGTGCGCAGATTGTCTCCGGCATTGCAAGGCGGGTTCCTCCTCCGAATACTTCATAGCAGATTTTGAACACGAGGATCGTGTCCGGCTCTACAAAACAAGTTCCACATACAACCATAAAGAGAATAATGTTTTCACAAATCTAATCTGCCGACGCATTCCGCAGTGTGACATCACACCACAGCCAGGTCACCATTCGAATCGTTTTTCACAACCAACCTCAGTGTGTTTCGCGAGGCGGTTCCCTTAGCACGTCTTGTCGAAGCAGAGATCGTGTCCCCTTATTATGGGATTCCCATCAATACGGATGTGGGCAACCCAACCGTGCCATCAATTACGGTGCTTGGGGGATAAGCGAGTTTTACCAGGCTGGTGGGGGCGCATAGTTTTGTCTGCCCTTATAAAGGGATAAGGGTTCACCTTTTTCTACCCACGCCTTCTGCCTCCTTGCTCATCCATTCTCGCGCACTCGAGATCCAGCACCCAAGTCCACATCCTTCTCCTCAACCCTCTCCAAACATGTCCGAAGCGGGAGGCAAGTGGATGGTCTCTATTACGGAGGGAGACATCAAAAAGCTATGCGGGGCTGGATACTTAGCTGCGGATATTGCGCACCGGCTGCCAGCCGCGGGGCAGATCGTCCCTACCTCGGAACCTTACGAAAGGGTGGTTATCCTCACCCACTTCGTCCATGGACTGGGGTTTCCCCTCCATCCATTCGTCCGCGGCCTTATGTTCTATTATGGGCTGGACTTCCATGATCTAGCTCCGAATTTCATCCTCAATATCTCGGCGTTCATCGTCATGTGCGAGGCTTTCCTCCGCACCCGGCCCCACTTCGGCCTGTGGCTGAAGACCTTCAATGTCAAACCAAATGTATTAGGCGGCCAACAAGCGGAATGTGGCGGAGCCATGGTGGGCAAAATGCCCAACGTTACATGGCTCGAGGGCTCCTACGTGGAGACCATAAAGGGGTGGCAATCGGGGTGGTTCTACATCACTGAGCCGCGTGACACCAACTGGGTGGCGGCCCCCGAGTTTCGATCCGGAATCCCCACGCGGCTCACTTCCTGGAAGGAGAAGGGCCTGTCCTGGGGCTCATCGATGGAGCTGGACGGACTCCAAAAGTGTATCCGGAACATGATAGGCAAGAAACTCAAGCTTGTCAACATAGTCTAGGTCATGCTCTTCTGCCGGATTGTCCCGTGTCAACGACGGGCTTTCAACCTATGGGAGTTCGACCCGGCCCAGCACCAGACTCTAAGTGAGCTCTTCGACACGACGCATAAGGACGTCTGGAAGGTGCTGTTCAAGGGCGCCGAGGTCCCCCCCTTCCCTTACCGAGGACCGGGGGCTAAGCGCGACGCGCGCTGTGAATCCGGTAAGTTCTGTACACCTCGTAGGGTATTTATTTTCCATAGTTTAACCATGTGCGGGATCTGAGCTCCCATGCCTTTGACATGACTGGGTGGAGACATCGGAGCAGATTGACTGCCCGACCCCTCTGCCCGAATACCCTGCAGACACTTTCCTGACGGAGATGCGGACCCCGGCTCCTTATGAGGTGCCGAAGAAGAAGATCAAGAAGAAGGCCACGGGAACCCGAAAGAGTTCCCGGCGCTAGTTGGTATCGGACTCATCGTCCGATAACTCCAAGACGCACTCCTCCCATGAAAACGAGGAGGAGGAAGATGAAGATTCTCCCCTCCAGCCGGGGGAGACAAGAAAAGGAAGGTCGCCCCAACCGGGGAGGCCGAAGGGTCCAAGAAGGGAAGGACTCTCCTTCCGGACTGTTCCACCACCGCTGCCGACAGCGAAGACGAGTGGTTACTCAGGGCCAAGCCCCTGGCGAAGTCGTAAGTATTCGGATACCAGAGTAACTCATAGCATACTTTTATTGCACTGCTTCTCCTAACGTCGAATATGATCATGCAGTCCGCCCCGAGCCCGCATCGACGTATCCTCGTCAGACGGTTCCTTGTACTCATCGGATATGAATAGCATGTCACTTCCAAGCGCCTCCTCTCCTCGCCCTACGGACAATGTCGAGGTATTGTCTCAAGGGGCACCGAACCGAGGGGAGGTAGTCCTGGAGGCGCCTCAAGGGCTCCAAGTTCGGCCCTCAGCCGAACACCGCGCCAGAACCTCCAGTGGTTCCGGACTCTCATAGGCGCCCCCCTGCCAAGAGGGGCAAGCTGCCCGTGCCGGTGACCTCTGTCTATCCAGAGGCACCGGACAACCTGCTGCGAGCGCTTCGCGGCGCTTCCATCGACGAAGAGCACCGCACTATTATGAGTGCGGTGATCAAGAAGGTTCAGTCCGCCAAGAGCGGACTGACTGAAGCCTGTGCCAGCCTCCTAACAGGCTTTGTGGTAAGTATTTAAAATATAGGAAAATATTACCGCATAGACAGTAGCCCCTGATGCTCTGTTTGGTGTTCACAAAGAAAAGCCAAATAGAGGATCAAATAATATCTGCAAGAGTCTAATACAAGTATCTCTATATGCGTATGCAGGCTTTGCCGCTGACCTCTGCCACACTGACTGCGGAGGTCGCCGCACTGAAGCAGAACCTTGAGCGGTCCGAGAAAGAACTCAGCCTTGCCAAGAGGCAGCTCGAGGAGAACAAAGGTAAGTAATACCTTGTCTATATATATATGGGACAATTGCATTTTTACCCCTAGTTGGTTCCTACCCACGGGTTTTGCCCTTACTTTTCGAGCTTGCTCAGTTTTGCCCTTATTTTTTCCATCGAGGTCCCTCGAATGCCCTTTGACCGTTTGACCAAAACTTTGAAAATTCATAACTAATTCACATGAACTCAGAAAAATACAAATAAGATATTAAAATGTTCAGATAAACATTACCTTTATGGGCATATCATTTGCATTCAGGACAAAAGCATCATTTAAACTACCCGAGGTAATTAATGTTATTAACATTATTAAAAATAAATAGGTAAAAACAATATTGTTTCCGTGAATAAAAATTATATACAAATGTAGGTGATGTTTTCTGAACATCCTGATACCTTATTTGCATTTTCCTGAGTTCGTATCAACTTGTTATGAAGTTTCCAAATAATGGTCAAAGTCGTTAGAACATTCATAACAAGTTGATACAAACTCTGAAAAATGCAAATAAGTTATCAGGATGTTCAGAAAACATCACCTACATTTGCATGTAATTTTTATTCATGAAAAAAATATTGTTTATACCTATTTATTTTTAATAATGTTAATAACACTAATTACCTCGGGTAATTTAAATGATGCTTTTGTCTTGAATGCAAATGATATGCCCATAAAGGTAATGTTTATCTGAACATTTTGATATCTTCTTTGCATTTTTCTGAGTTCATATGAATTAGTTATGAATTTTCAAAGTTTTGGTCAAACAGTCAAAGGGCATTCGAGGGATCTCGACAGAAAAAGTAAGGGCAAAACTGAGCAAGCTCGAAAAGTAAGGGCAAAACCCGTGGGTAGGAACCAACTAGGGGTAAAAATGTAATTGTCCCTATATATATATAAGATGTGGTTGCAAAATGATAGGATCATCATGGATGTGCCAGGGGCCATGACCGAAGTGGCGACCCTAAAGCGAGCGCTGTCTGAGGACGAAAACAAAGCGGCCGAGGAGTGCACCGAGTGGGAGAAACAAGAGGCACGGGTAGGCGAGGTGCAGCAAGAGCTCCAGGCTCTCGTGAAGAAGCACGAGACTTTTGAGCTTGACTCGAAGACGCGAGAGTCCGAGCTTGCCGCGGCCCTCGAGATCACAAAGCATGCCAAGGCTGAAGCCCAAAAGGCCCTCCAGGAAATTGAGGCAATGAGGAAGATAGCGGCGGGTAAGGCATTCATTATGCAAAGCAAGCATGTGAAAGTAAATTACTTGTTACTTACCCGAGTCCGGAGCTCTCCAGAAGCATTCGCAGATTTGCCCCGCAGCGTGTCGGATGCCACAAAGTACTACCAGGCCGAGGAGGGAAGCTCGACGGATAAGTTGTACAGGTCTCAGTATACTGGGACCGAACACCCGATGCCTGTGAGCAACCAGCTGAAGCAACTGGTCGAGCTGCACAAGGCGGCCGAATAGACCATGAGGGGCCTTATAGCCCGGATGTGGCCTGGCGACTCCCTTCCCAACAGCTACTTCAGCCTGGTGAGGCGGCTTGTGGATGCCTGCCCACGGCTGGAAGTCATAAAGCGGTCTGTCTGCATCGAAGGTGCACGCCGGGCTTTTGCTCGTGCGAAGGTGCACTAGGCCAAGATGGACGCCGAGAAGCTGGTGAAGGAGGGGCCGCCGCAGGGCAAGGAGCATTGCCACCCTAAAATGTATTATGAGGGTGTCCTGAAGGGTGCCCGTCTTGTGGCGGACGAGTGTGTGAAGGATGTAACTTTTGAATGAACTTGCTCGTGTGATCCTGTATTATGAAAACTTGTTCATGTGCGCTATGCAACGCTTGTTTGAATTTAAAATATTACCTTCTGTGCAGCTGTTTATCAAATCTGAGAGATGGCCAGTCGTCGGCTTTTGCCCCCATACCACGAGTGCTGGGGTGTTCGGGATAAACCTGAGCACTCTTTTTCCCATTGTTGGGTCCTTCGAGGGAGGTGCTCAGCACAACGAACAAGGCAATCGGACTATAATGCTTTATCACTCTCACTTAGCCATAGAAGTCTACAATTTTAAATTTTGGCGAAGCCCCTAGTATTCAGAAGGCCGAATTCGGGGCGCTATACACGCCTAAGCCGGACAAAGCCGACTCCTCGCCCTAAGCGGCATAAGTCTTTAGGGACTCGAGACCTCTCGAACAGCGACCGGCTCTCGCCTTATCATGACAGTAAGTTTTAGCTTTCTCTACTGAGGTGCTTGCCTAGATGAACCGGGGCACAATCGCAGTAGTTCTCCCAGTGCTACCTTAGCCGATATAGCGGAACGTAAGGTACCAAAACATGGGAGCCGGGCAAACCCAACTATTGACCCAAGAAATGATTCGGAGCTGATGCATATAATGCTATAAGTTCGGGGTGCCGCACTGTCAAAATTGTTTGGACTTCTCACACCGTATTATGGGGTACGCTTAAGCCCCTGGCGTATTGGCCGTACGAGAGTGTACGGGTGCTGAATGTCATGAATGAACATATATATATATATATATATATATATATATATATATATATATAATAGAGAATGATACAAGTAGTGCAATAAGCAAAAAGTAGGACTATTTGACATGTCCCCTCCAAGGGCAAGCTGAGGAATGGTATTTAAAGCAGGTATTTCACTCGTTATCAGAGACCACCTGGGAATTCCATGGTGCGACGTAGCTTTCTGCCTCCTTGGTTGTTGTATAGTGTGTCCGGCAATCGTACTGTCGGACGGGGTTTCCAGAGAGTAAAGTCTTGAAAGACAGAAAAAATAACAAAGCTAGAAGCCCCTAGTGCGGTTGAGCCGCATTTTGGGGTGTGCCGTAGTCGTGCCCCCCACACCTATGCCTATGGTATTTTCAATGCGTAATTATGTATGCGTGGCACGGATTTTGCCGTTTGGCTGGGACTGGGGTGGGGGCCGCATTGCTATGCGAGCTCGGAACGTGCCAGGCAGTCTTGTTGCAGATTACTTTGGGCACACTTGACGGTGTCCGGGTGTTTAATCGCCGAACTGGTGGATTGCCTGAAGAGGCTGCTTCGTGCTTCTGCTGCGAGTGCCGCATTGTGCTCCTCCGTGTGGAGAGAGCGCTCTGTGTTTCCATTGACTGTGATGACCCCCCGAGGTCCTGGCATCTTGAGCTTGAGGTATGCATAATGCGGTACCGCATTGAATCTCGCAAATGCGGTTCGCCCGAGCAGTGCATGAT
The DNA here is from genome assembly GCF_018294505.1 of Triticum aestivum. Taxonomy (NCBI): domain Eukaryota; kingdom Viridiplantae; phylum Streptophyta; class Magnoliopsida; order Poales; family Poaceae; genus Triticum; species Triticum aestivum. Next base: position 104,295,334 of record NC_057797.1, read on the forward strand.
AGCCACTGCGGAACGGGACTATATCGAAGATTAACTCCTCGCTTCAGAAGTTATCCGGGGATCCGAAGACCACTTCCAGTGTGACTGAGCTTGTGCAATGGGCCTCTACACCTGGTATGACGCCTTTGAAGGTCATTTTTGTGGGTTTGATCCTTGAGGGGTCTATACCCATTTTGCGCACTGTGTCCCGATAAAGCAGGTCCAGGCTGCTGCCGCCATCCATAAGGACTCGAGTGAGGTGAAATCCATTGATGATTGGGTCTAGGACCAGTGTGGCGAATCCGCCATCACGGGTACTAGTGGGGTGGTCCCTGCGATCGAAGGTGATCGGACAGGAGGACCATGGGTTGAACTTTGGGGCGAATGGCTTCAATGCATATATGTCCCTTAGCGCACGCTTCCGCTCCCTCTTGGGGATGTGGGTTGCGTATATCATGTTCAACGTCCGCTCTTGTGGGGGGGACCTCTTCTGTCCTCCGGTGTTCGGCGGCCGGGGCTCCTCCTAGTCATCGCTATGTAACCCCTTATCTTTGTTTTCGGCATTTAACTTGCCGGCCTGCTTGAACACCCAACATTCCCTGTTGGTGTGATTGGCTGGCTTGTCGGGGGTGCCGTGTATTTGACACGAGCGATCGAGTATACGGTCCAAACTAGATGAGCCCGGAGTGCTTCTTTTGAATGGCTTTTTCCGCTGACCGGGTTTAGAGCCTCTGAATCCGGCATTGACTGTCGTATCCTCAGTATTATCGTTGTTGATGCGGCGCTTGTGTTTGTTGCGACGTGACCTACCATTGCTATCCTTGGTATCCGAAGTACCATGGTTCTTTGATATATTATTGCTGTGGGCCAGCCAGCTGTCCTCTCCCATGCAAAAGTGGGTCATGAGTGTCATGAGGGCTGCCATAGATTTTGGCTTTTCCTGGCCAAGCTGCCGGGCGAGCCACTCGTCGCGGATGTTGTGCTTAAAAGCTGCTAGGACCTCTGCATCTGGATAGTCGACAATTTGATTTTTCTTTGTTAGGAACCGTGTCCAGAATTGCCTGGCCGATTCCTCTGGCTGTTGAATTATGTGGCTCAAGTCATCAGCATCTGGTGGTCGCACATAAGTGCCCTGGAAGTTGTCAAGGAATGCGGCTTCCAGATCTTCCCAACAGCCAATGGATTTTGCTGGCAGGCTGTTGTGCCAATGCCGAGCTGGTCCTTTGAGCTTGAGTGGGAGGTATTTGATGGCGTGTAGATCATCACCGCGGGCCATGTGGATGTGTAGGAGGAAGTCCTCGATCCATACCGCAGGATCTGTTGTACCGTCATATGATTTGATATTTACGGATTTGAAACCTCCTGGGATTTGGTGATCCATTACTTCGTCTGTGAAGCATACGGGGTGTGCGGCGCCTCTGTACTGGGCTATGTCGCGACGCAGCTCAAATGAGTCTTGTCCGCTGTGTTCGGCCCGGACAGATTTACTTTTACTATATCCGGCGTGACGGTTATCGTCTCGCGTAGTGGCGCGCCCTCGTGATCCATAGATAAATCTTGTGTGTTCTGCTTTGTCCTCCAATAGTTCTCGCAGGTCTAGCGTGTTTCCCCATGCTTTGACATTTTTATTTGAGTGGTGTCAGGGTGCGCGCTGAGCTTTTGGCAGAAATGCCTCTCTGTCGCGACCACGAGGTGGACGATCAGCCGCGTCATACACTAGAGATGTAGGTTTTAATGCTTCCTCCTCCAGTCGGGGTAGCAACGTGCGCTTTGGGTAACTCTTGGAGGGGCGTTCGAGTTCAAATTCCTCGGCCGCAAGGACTTTAGTCCATCTGTCGGCTAACAAATCTTGTTCAGCTTGAAGCTGTTGTTGCTTTTTCTTAAGGCTATTTGTCGTGGCTATAAGTCGGTGCTTGAAGCGCCCTTGCTCGACGGGATCGTCAGGCACGACAAATTCGTCATCGTCGAGGCTTGCCTCGTCTTCGGAGGGAGGCATGTAATTATCATCCTCCGCCTCTCCATCTGCCCCTCTCTCGGGAGGGTTGTCTTCTCCATCCTCCTGCTCTAAATCTTGCTGGAGGGGATTGTCGTCATCTTTGGCACTGTTCGGAGTGTTATTATCTCCTGTGCCGGTATCACCGCTTTTGCCTTGGAGAGACTTAGAGCGGCGCCGTTGATGTCGGCGCTTGGGTTGCTTCTTGGAGGGGTCATCCTCCGTTGTCCCGTCGCCATTGCCTTCTTTGGGTGTGTCCACCATGTATATATCATATGATGAGTTGGCTGTACAGTGCCCTATGGGCAGTGGTTCCTGTTCGTCTCCTGCATCATCGTCCATACCGTCGATGTCTTCGGAGTCGAAGTGGAGCATGTCGGTCAAATCGTCTATAGTGGCTACTAAGTGGGTGGTGGGTGGGCGGCGAATTTCTTCGTAATCCGCATCCCAATCCTGCCAGACATAGTTCGGCCAGGACTCTCCTAACAAGGAGAGAGACCTTAGTGAGTTCAGTATGTCGCTGAAGGGCGAGTGATGAAAGATATCCATGGAGGTGAACTCCATGATCGGCGCCCAGTCGGATTCGATAGGCACGGGCGCAGGTGGTTCGGAGTCCGTGGCCAGGGAAGAATCCGGCAGTTCGGCATCACGACTCTTGTGAAGTGTAAGGTCGATACTTGGCTCGATTGCCGCTAAGAATGTGGCCTTCGTGGCGGGGTCTATCCACCCGTCCATGGATGGCGCAATTGGCTCCGAATTGAGGGTTAGAGCGGTTGTCGGTGCGGTCTTCTGAACACTGTCCGATGGTAGAGCTAAATCATGCTCATCGTGACCGTGCGGCACACTCGACAGGGGCTCCAATCCATCGAAGATCAAGTCTTCGCGGATGTCGGTCATGTAGTTTAAGCTTCCAAACCTGACCTGGTGGCCAGGGCGTAAGTCTCGATCAGCTCCAGATGGCCAAGCGAGTTGGCCCGCAGTGCGAAGCCGCCGAATACAAAGATCTGTCCGGGGAGAAAAGTCTCACCCTGGACTGCATCGCTATCGATGATCGAAGGAGCCATCAAGCCTAACAATGACGACACATAGGAACTCTCAATGAAAGCACCAATGTCGGTGTCAAAACCGGCGGATCTCGGGTAGGGGGTCCCAAACTGTGCGTCTAGGCGGATGGTAACAGGAGATAGGGGACATGATGTTTTACCCAGGTTCGGGCCCTCTTGATGGATGTAATACCCTACGTCCTGCTTGATTGTTCTTGATAATATGAGTAATACAAGAATTGATCTACCACGAGATCAGAGAGGCTAAACCCTAGAAGCTAGCCTGTGGTATGATTGTTGTTGTTGGTCCTATGGACTAAACCCTCCGGTTTATATAGACACCGGAGGGGGCTAGGGTTACACAGAGTCGGTTACAAGGAAGGAGATCTACATATCCGTATTGCCAAGCTTGCCTTCCACACCAAGGAGAGTCCCATCCGGACACGGGACGAAGTCTTCAATCTTGTATCTTCATAGTCCAACAGTCCGACCAAAGGATATAATCCGGCTGTCCGGATACCCCCTAATCCAGGACTCCCTCAGACAAGTTCAAGGAATTGACTACGACGAGACTTACTTGCCGGTAGAGATGCTGAAGTCGGTGAGGATCATACTAGCTATAATTGCATATTTTGATTACGAGATATGGCAGATGGATGTCAAGACGGCTTTCCTTCATGGAAATTTAACCGAGGACGTGTATATGATACATCCCAAGGGTTTTGTTGATCCGACTAGCACTAGTAAGATATACAAGCTCAAGAGATCCATTTATGGGTTGAGGCAAGCATCTCGGAGCTGGAACATTCGTTTTGATGAGGTCGTCACTGGTTTCGGCTTCATCAAAAGCAAAGAGGACTCTTGTTTATACAAGACATTAAGTGGGAGCTCGATAGTATTTTTGATCTTGGATGTGGATGACATACTACTGATCGGAAATGATATTTCGGTGCTGAACTCGGTCAAGGAGAAATTGAATGGCAAGTTTTCGATGAAGGACCTTGGTGAGGCAATGTACATTTTAGGCACTAAGATCTATAGAGATAGATCAAAGAGGCTGCTCGGCTTAAGCCAGAGCACGTACATAGATAAAGTGTTGAAGCGGTTCAACATGAGTGAGGCAAAGAAAGGGTTCTTGCCACTCTCACATGGTATAAGGCTAAGCAAGACTTAGAGCCCTTCAACACCTGATGAGCGAAGAAGGAGGAGTAGGATTCCGTATGCCTCAGCAATAAGATCCATCATGTATGCCATGATATGTACGCGGCCCAATGTTGCTTTTGCAATAAGCCTAACAAGTAGATACCAGGCCAACCCAGGTGAGAGTCACTGGGCAGCTGTAAAGACTATTTTGAAGTACCTGAAAATGACTAAAGAGATGTTCCTAGTTTATGGAGGTGAGGAAGAGCTCGTCATAAGGGGTTACACTAATGCTAGTTTCCAAACAGAAAGACATGATTGTCGATCACAGTCCGGATTCGTGTACGTCATGAACGGAGGAGCATTGAGCTGCATGAGTTCCAAGCAAGATACGGTGGTTGATTCTACTACAGAAGCCGAATACATTGCGGCTTGTGAAGCTGCAAAGGAAGTTGTTTGGATCCGGAACTTTCTGGATGATCTTGGTATTTTCCCAGCCTCGGTAAAACCGTTGGACCTTTATTGTGATAATTCTGGTGCCATCGCACAAGCCAAGGAGCCGAGGAATCACCACAAGGTCAAACACATAGATCGGAAATATCACCTGATACGAAAGATCGTAAAGAGTGGTGATGTAGAGTTATGCAAAATTCACACGGATGGAAATGTTGCGGATCCGTTGACTAAGCCGCTTCCACAACCCAAGCATGAGGGGCACATTAGAGATATGGGCATTCGATGTCTATTTGATTGACTCTAATGCAAGTGGGAGACTGTTGGAGATATGCCCTAGAGGCAATCATGTATGATGATATTTCCTATGTGTTTACGAATAAAGATAGTCCTTGGACATTATCAATGATGTGTATCAGCAAGTATGTGAATTGTTTCTGGGACTATGCATTGTATGATGACTGTCCTAAAAGGTCCCTAGTCGAAAGGGCTGTGTGGACGCGCAACCAACTAGACTAGCATATGACACGATCGATGGCTTGGTGATACGTCTACAACGTATCTATAATTTTATATTACCTATTTTGGATGTTTATGGGCTTTATTATGCAATTTTATATTATTTTTGGGACTAAACTATTAACCCAGAGCCTAGTGCCAGTTTCTGTTTTTCCCTTGTTTTAGAGTATCGCAGAAAAGGAAAATCAAACGGAGTCCAATTGACCTGAAACTTCACGGAACTTATTTTTGGACCAGAAGAAGCCCACTGAGTATCGAAGATGGACCAGAAGAGTCCCGGGTGATGAAGCTATGTACCTAGGGTAGGGTCATGGGTCTGTCCAAGGTACCCTCCCCAAGGACATCCCTAAAGGAACCAGGAGCATTTGAAGAAAAATCATCATCCACTCGACCATGAAGTTATGTTCCACTTGACAATCCTGAAGATACTCGACTGTACAGATAATCACTCGACTACCAGAAGATCTAGAGCCTCTCCACTCTGCAATGGTCGAGAATTAAGTCATAGCTTTAATGGTCATTATGTATCTTTATTGCAGGCGTTACCAGTAATGCCCCCATCTTTATGTACCTTAAACCCCCTGTAACATGGGCTGGCTGGGGTCCTGGCGCACTCTATATAAGCCATCCCCCTCCACAGGCACAAAGGTTCGCACTTTCTGTAACACACACGCATATAATCCAGTCGACCGCCTCCGGGCTCCGAGACATAGGGTTGTTACTTCCTCCGAGAAGGGCCTGAACTCGTAAAACTCCCGAGTACAACTCCTCCATAGCCAAGATCTTGCCTCTACATCCCTACCCCCCATTCTATTGTCAGACTTAGAACCACGACAGTTGGCGCCCATCGTGGGGCAGGTGTCTTAGCGACTTGTTGGAGAAGTTGTGATTTTTTCCGATCTTCATCGACATGGTTTCTGGTGGAGGTTTGGCCAAGGGTAACGAGATCCATCTCGGTGCGCTCGTATTCATCACGGACGACTCCGCTTGGCTCCAGGAAGCGCCGCTCGACGTCGAGGCACTCCCCGTCCGCGGGGTAACGCACTTTCGCACGTGCATACGTGGCGTCCTCCTTCGGCAGCCGTCGACTCAGTATCGGTCGGCTCCCGTGCAGACCACCCTCCCCGCAGCCCGTCGGGGCAAATGTTCCAGTCGGTCGAGGCTTCAGTGGTGGGTGAGGCATGCGGTGGCTCGCCAATTGGCCACCCCCAGGTTGCGGCAATCGAGCCCGACGAAACTCTCTACGGCCTGTTCGACCGGCTCCGTAGAGACTGCATCCGAGTGCAACAGCAGCGACCCCGCGGCGGAAGTTTTGATGGTCAATGGACCACGTAGTCCTCCTGGCTTCACCCGTGAGGATGGAGGCGATGGTGGCGGCGACCCGTCACGTGTCCACGAAGAGTACCGACCCGAACCCCTCTCTTCACAGCCGCCGGAACATGGATGCACTTCACACTCCTATCGTTGGAGAAACCCCTGAGGCTCAGGCCTTGGAGGAGGCGCGCCTAGCCAACTTGGCTGAGCGCACATGACTGGAGAACCTCCAGCGCGCACTCGATGAGGATGCTCGGCAGCGTATCCCCGAGTCCAGTCGACGCCAACTTTTTCCGCCTCCGACTCAGGTATACCGAACCCCGATCTAGAATCTCGCAGTTGTGGCCCAAATAGTGGAGTCAATCCAACCTTCCCAGTCAGAAGCTGGTCGAGGTCTGGTGCAGATCCGGGCCTTGCTCCGTGCGGCGGGAGAGTAGAATACAATAGTATCTCAGTCGCAGAATAGGATCCATAGCAGATCCGTGGTGGCAGACACTGCCCAGTCGGCTCAAAGTCTGAGATCGCCTCCGAGGTGTGAAGGACGTGGAGACCGGCGAGACCAGTATAGAAGCCGCGAGCAGTATGATCACTGACTCGATCACGACGATCGTCGTCGAGTGCCCACGGCTCCGCCAAGGAGTGGATCATACGTGCCTCGGCAACAGGATGACAGACGCCCTCACAGTGGTGGGCGAAGGATTCTAGTTGACCCCAGGGAACCGGGCTTTGATGCGAGATCTATCGCGTTCAGGGTCTGGTCGACAGAAACAGAGCTCACAGAGAAGGTCCCGACAGAGATTTTCCAACCAGCAGCAAAGTGCATGTCTTAGGTCCAGAGTGCTTCAGCAGAGCCATTAGGGCTGCGGTGATTCCTCCCAACTTCAGGTTGGCGACTGGAGTCAGTAAGTTCACTGGAGAGTCCAAGCCTGATACTTGGCTTGAAGATTACCGAGTGGCTGTTCAGATCGGTGGTGGCAATGATGAGGTGGCCATGAAACACCTTCCTTTGATGTTGGAGGGCTCAGCCAGAGTGTGGCTGAATCAGTTAGCGCCTGGTTGCATTTATACTTGGGAAGATCTTGCCCGAGTATTTGTCAGAACATTTGAAGGTACTTGCAAACTGCCGGTGGGGCTGACAGAATTACAATGTTGCATTCAGAAACCGAATGAAACTTTGAGAGATTATATCCAGAGATGGATCACATTGCACCATACGGTGGAGAATGTGTCTGATCATCAGGCAATTTGTGCCTTTAAAGAAGGCGTCAAATATCAGGAGTTGAATCTGAAATTCGGTCGGACAGGAGATATGACTCTGACTCGGATGATGGAGATTGCCACCAAGTACGCCAACGGTGAAGAAGAAGACCGACTCCGGAGTGGCAAGCACAAAACAGTCGCCCACGAAACCGGAGGAGGAAACTCCAGTTGGAAGCAGAAGCGCAAAGCCGAGTCAGCAGCTCCTGGTGAAGCCTTAGCCGTGACTCAAGGAAAGTTCAAGGGGAAGCCCAAAGGGCCGTGGAACCCCAGGAAAGTAAAAGATCAAGATGGAAATGATGTGCTGGATTTACCATGCCACATTCACACCAAAAAAGATGAAGAGGGTAATTTCATTTACCCGAAGCATACCACTCGACAGTGTCGACTCCTAATCCAGCAATTCCGAGAGAAACAGCCCAAGGAAAAGGAGAAAGAAGCAGACAAGGTTGAGGACAAGAAAGAGGATGATGATGGTTATCCCCACGTGAATTCCACTCTGATGATTTTCGCTGACGTTGAGAGTAAGAGTCGATTGAAAGTCATCAACAGAGAAGTGAATATGGTCGCTCCGGTGACACCCAGTTATTTGAAGTGGTCCCAGACTGCCATTACATTCGACTAGTCCGATCACCCAGCGCACATAGCCACCACTGGGAGGCAAGCGTTGGTGGTCGGCCCAGTAGTCGAAGGCACCTGACTGACTAAGGTTCTGATGGATGGTGGCAGTGGCCTGAATATACTGTATGCAGAGACGTTGAAAGGAATGGGCATTCCGATGTCCAGGCTCAGTGAAAGCAATATGAGTTTCCATGGAGTTATTCCCAGCAAGAAGGCCGCATCACTCGGTCAGATCGCTCTCGATGTAGTGTTCGGTGACTCCAAGAATTACCGCAAAGAAAAGTTGACATTTGAAGTTGTGGATTTCCAGAGTGCCTATCATGCTATTCTGGGCAGGCCAGCTTATGCACATTTTATGGCTCGACCATGTGACATGTACCACAAATTGAAGATGCCTGGTCCCAAAGGGATGATCACTATCACTGGTAGTCGGAAGAAGGCGGAAGAGTGATTCCAGAAGGGCTCAAAGATCGCCGATGCACAGATGGCCATAGTGGAATTGCAGGAATATCAAAAAAATGCAGATCCGAGTGATTTGTTGCGAGCCAAGAAGCCTGCCACGGATTCAGCCTTCCAGTCGTCTGGCGAAACAAAGTCGATTCACATTCACTCGACGGATTCCAATGCGGCTCCGACTCACATTTCAATAACACTCGACTCCAAATAGGAAGAAGCGCTCATCCAGTTCCTTTGTGAGAACTGGGACATCTTTGCATGGAAACCTTCTGACATGCCAGGTGTTCCCAGGGGACTGGCTGAGCATCATTTGTGAGTCAAACCAAAAGTGAAACCGGTCAAAGAACATCTTCGACGGTCTGCCATGTAGAAGAGGAAGGCAATCGGTGAAGAAGTGGCTCGGCTTCTGGCAACTGAGTTTATCCAAGAGATTTACCCCTCCGAGTGGTTAGCTAATGGTCCCAAAGAAAGATGACTCACTTCGCATGTGCGTCGACTTCAAACGTATCAATCGGGCCTGCCCGAAAGATCACTTTCCTCTCCCTCGCATCGACCAAATAGTTGACTCGACTGCGGGGTGTGAGCATTTGTCCTTTTTGGACGCTTATTTCGGGTATCACCAGATTCGTCTGTATGGACCCGATGAGATAAAAACAGCTTTCATCACCCCATTTGGGTGCTTCTGTTATGTCACTATGCCATTCGGATTGAAGAACGCTGGAGCCACATTCATGCAGATGATTCAGAAGTGCTTGCTCACTCAGATCAGTCAGAATGTGGAAGCATACATGGATGACAATGTGGTCAAGTCACGTAAAGGTTCCGACCTACTGGCTAACCTTGCTGAAACCTTTGCCAACCTCAGAAGGTATGATATCAAGCTTAATCCATCAAAGTGCACGTTTGGAGTTCCAGGTGGAAAATTACTCGGTTTTCTCGTTTCTGAACGAGGGATCGATGCCAACCCAGAGAAAGTGGGTGCCATACTCCGGATGAAACGCCCTGTACGTGTGCATGATGTCCAGAAGCTTACTAGTTGCTTGGCCGCCCTAAGTCGATTCATTTCTCGCCTCGGTGAAAAGGCACTGCCTCTTTACTGACTGATGAAGAAGTCAGATAAGTTCGAGTGGACTCCTGAAGCTGATGCAGCATTCGCACAGCTTAAAGCCCTGCTTTCCACCCAGCCGGTGCTTGCTACTCCAATCAGCAAAGAGCCTTTACTGCTTTACATTGCAGCCACTGGACAAGTCGTCAGTACAGTACTTATGATCGAGCGTGAAGAAGAAGGAGAATCTTACAAAGTTCATCACCCAGTATACTATGTCTCTGAAGTTTGGACTCCATCAAAGCAAAGATATCCACATTATCAGAAGCTTGTTTATGGGATTTATATGACCACGAAGAAGTTTGCACATTACTTCTCTGATCACTCCATTACAGTCGTTAGCGACGCCCCATTATCAGAGATTCCGAACAATAGAGATGCAACTGGTCGAGTGGCAAAGTGGGCGATTGAACTTCTTCCCTTAGATATCAAGTTTGAGGCAAATAAATCTATTAAGTCCCAGGCAATAGCAGATTTCCTCGCCGAGTGGATTGAACAACAACTACCGACTCAAGTTCCCTCGGAGCACTGGACCATGTTCTTTGATGGTTCCAAGATGCTGAATGGTTCCGGTGCTGGGGTGGTTCTGGTATCCCCCCAAGGAGACAAGCTCGGATATGTCCTCCAGATTCACTTTGATTCCTCCAATAACGAAGTAGAATATGAAGCACTCTTGTATGGGTTGCGTATGGCCATCTCACTCAGCGTCTATCGCCTCATGGTCTATGGTGACTCAGATTTGGTAGTCAATCAAGTGATGAAGGAGTGGGACGTCTGAAGCCTAGCCATGACTGGCTGCAACGCGGTGAGGAAGTTGGAAAAGAAGTTTGAGGGGTTAGAGATCCATCATGTACCCCGACTGAAAAACCAAGCAGCAGATGATTTAGCAAAGATAGGCTCCAAGAGAGAAGCTATTCCCAGTAATGTGTTCTTGGAGCATATTCATGCACCTTCAGTTCAAGAAGATCCCTTCGCTGAAGAGCCCCCGCAGCCTAGGAGTGCCACGGATCCGACTAAAGTCGAGGTCCCAGTCGTGGTCGACTTAGTCATAGAGGTGTTGGTCATCACTGCCGCTATACATTGCATATATCCTGAGGAAAGAGCTCCCAGAGGATGAAGAAGAGGCCCGACAGATCGTCCGTCGATCCAAGGCCTTTACTATAATAAGAGGTCAACTGTTCAGAGAAAGTGCAACTTGGGTCAGCCAGAAATGCATAATGCCAGAAGAAGGCCGAGTGATCCTCCACGACATCCATCCGGGGACCTGTGGTCACCATGGGTCCTCTCGGACCATTGTGGCTAAAGCATACCAAACTGGATTTTATTGGCCACGGGCAAATGAAATGGCGGAAGCATAGTCGATAGATGTGAGGGCTGCCAGTTCCACTCCAATATGTCACACAAACCTGCATCAGCCCTGAAGACCATCTCGCTCGTCTGGCCCATTGATGTTTGGGGATTGGACATGGTTGGTCTACTGAGGACTGGTAGGAGTGGCTTCACCCATGTGCTTGTAGCAGTCGACAAGTTTACCAAATGGATCGAATCCAAGCCTATTAAGAACCTTAAAGCTAGTACTGCTGTCAGTTTCATCAGAGAGTTGATTTTCATATGTGGAGTTTTGCACAGCATTATCACTAACAACGGATCAAATTTCGATTCTGATGAGTTCAGAACATTCTGCGCCTCACAAGGCACATGGGTCGACTATGCTTCAGTCCCTCAACTTCAGTCGAATGGACAAGCAGAAAGAGCAAATGGCCTGATTCTCAAAGGACTGAAACCCCGACTGATGCCAGATCTCAAGCACGCGGCGGGCGCCTGGGTTGATGAACTTCCATCAGTTCTCTAGGGATTGAGGACAACTCCTAATCGGTCGACTGGTCGAACCCCATTCTTCTTGGTCTATGGAGCTGAAGCTGTTCTTTCGAGCGACTTGCTTCATAATGCACCATGAGTTGAGCTCTTCTCTGAAGATGAAGCAGAACAAGCTCGGCAAGAAGCAGTCGACCTCCTAGAGGAGGAACGAGAGATGGCCTTGATCCGGTCGACCATTTATCAACAAGACTTGCATCGATTCCATGCTAGACACGTGAAGGGTCGAGCCTTCCAAGAGGAAGACTTAGTTCTTCGAGTGGATCAGAAGAAACCACACAAGCTCGCCCTAGCTTGGGAAGATCCCTTCATTGTCACCAGAGTGCTCCAATGGAGCATACCACCTTAAAGTGTTGAGCATAAGAAGGACGAGCCACGAGCTTGGAACACGGAGCTGCTCCGCCCCTTTTATACTTAAGCACTCGTTCAAATAAAATGTAATAAGAAATACCTTTGTAATTTGTTCATCAAAGACAAGAGCTTTACAGCCTTCTCGTACGATTGTTGTTGTTTTTATTTACCTCCAAAATCCACCAGTGGGTGGGCTTAGCCGCGAATCCGTTTTGCCAAGTTCGAAAGAAAATTCTGCCGAGTGATGAGCAAGCCTCTCACTCGGGGGCTTAGCCACGAATCCGTTTCGCCTAAGTTCGAAAGAAAATCCTACCGAGTGGTGAGAAATCCTCTCACTCGGGGGCTTAGATGCAGTCCAGTACTCGCCTAAGTTTGTAAAATCCTACCGAGTGGTGAGCAAGACTCTCACTCGGGGGCTTAGCTGCAGTCCAGTACTCGCCTAAGTTTGTAAAATCCTACCGAGTGGTGAGCAAGCCTCTCACTCGGGGGCTTAGTTGCAGTCCAGTACTCGCCTAAGTTTGTAAAATCCTACCGAGTGGTGAGCAAGCCTCTCACTCGGGGTGAGGGAGTCCTGGATTAGGGGGTCTCCGGACAGCCGGACTATATCCTTTGGTCGGACTGTTAGACTATGAAGATACAAGATTGAAGACTTCGTCTCATGTCCGGATGGGACTCTACTTGGCGTGGAAGGCAAGCTAGGAAGTATGGATATGGATATCTCCTCCTTTGTAACCGACCTTGTGTAACCCTAAGCCTCTCCGGTGTCTATATAAACCGGAGGGTTTAGTCCGTAGGACAACATACAATCATACCATAGGCTAGCTTCTAGGGTTTAGCCTCTCCGATCTCATGGTAGATCAACTCTTGTAATACTCATATCATCAAGAATAAATCAAGCAGGACGTAGGGTTTTATCTCCATCAAGAGGGCCCGAACCTGGGTAAAACATCGTGTCCCCTGCCTCCTGTTACCATCCGACTTAGACGCACAGTTCGGGACCCCCTACACGAGATCCTCCGGTTTTGACACCGACATTGGTGCTTTCATTGAGAGTTCCTCTGTGTCATCATCATCAGGCTTGATGGCTCCTTCGATCATTGTTAGCGATGCAGTCCAGGGTGAGACCTTTCTCCCCTGACAGGTTTTTGTATTCGGCGGCTTTGCACTGCGGGCCAATTCGCTTGGCCATCTGGAGTAGATTGAAAGCTACGCCCCTGGCCATCAGGTCAGGTTTCGAAGCCTAAACTACACGGCCGATATCCACGGGGACTTGATCTTCGAAAGATTCGAGCCCCTGCCGAGTGCGCCGCGCTGTCACGATGGGCATGATTTAGCTCTGCCACCGAACAGTATCCTGGAGACCGCACCTGCAGCCGCCTCGACCTTTAATTCGGAGCCAACTGCGCCATCCGAGGGCGGGTGGTTAGACCCCGCCACGGAGGCAGCAGCCTCAATGGAGATCGAACCGAACACCAACCTTATCCTTCATGAGGCCCGTGACTCCCCATCGCCGGACTCTTCTCCGGACTCTGGACCATTCACGCCCCTGCCAATCAAATCCGATTGGGCGTCGATCATGGAGTTCACTGCCGCAGATATCTTTCAGCACTCGCCCTTCGGCGACATACTGAATTCACTAAGGTCTCTCTCTTTGTCAGGAGAGTCCTGGCCAGATTATGACCGGCATGATTGGGATGCAGACGACGAAGAAATTCGCTGCCCACCCACCATCCACTTAGTAGCCACTGTCGACGACTTAACCGACATGCTCGATTTTGACTCCGAAGACATCGACGGTATGGATGACGATGCAGGAGACGAAGAGGAACCACTGCCCACAGGGCACTGGACAGCCACCTCATCATACGATATATACATGGTGGACACACCCAAAGAAGGCAATGGCGACGAGACAACGGAGGATGACCCCTCCAAGAAGCAACCCAAGTGCCAACGTCAGCGGCGCCGCTCTAAGTCCCACCAAAGCAAAAGTGGTGATACCGGCACAGGAGATAATAACACTCCAGATAGTAGTCCGTTTCGCCTAAGTTCGAAAGAAAATTCTGCCGAGTGATGAGCAAGCCTCTCACTCGGGGGCTTAGCCACGAATCCGTTTCGCCTAAGTTCGAAAGAAAATCCTACCGAGTGGTGAGCAATCCTCTCACTCCGGGGCTTAGCTGCAGTCCAGTACCCGCCTAAGTTTGTAAAATCCTACTGAGTGGTGAGCAAGCCTCTCACTCGGGGGCTTAGCTGCAGTCCAGTATTCGCCTAAGTTTGTAAAATCCTACCGAGTGGTGAGCAAGCCTCTCACTCGGGGGCTTAGCTGCAGTCCAGTACTCGCCTAAGTTTGTAAAATCCTACCGAGTGGTGAGCAAGCCTCTCACTCGGGGTGAGGGAGTCCTAGATTAGGGGGTCTCCGGACAGCCGGACTATATCCTTTGGTCGGACTGTTAGACTATGAAGATACAAGATTGAAGACTTTGTATTGTGTCCGGTTGGGACTCTACTTGGCATGGAAGGCAAGCCAGGCAATATGGATATGGATATCTCCACCTTTGTAACGGACCTTGTGTAACCCTAACCCTCTCCGGTGTCTATATAAACCGGAGGGTTTAGTTCGTAGGACAACATACAATCATACCATAGGCTAGCTTCTAGGGTTTAGCCTCTCCGATCTCATGGTAGATCAACTCTTGTAATACTCATATCATCAAGAATAAATCAAGCAGGACGTAGGGTTTTACCTCCATCAAGAGGGCCCGAACCTGGGTAAAACATCGTGTCCCCTGCCTCATGTTACCATCTGCCTTAGACGCACAGTTCGGGACCCCCTACCCGAGATCCGCCGGTTTTGACACCGACATTGGTGCTTTCATTGAGAGTTCCTCTGTGTCGTCATCATCAGGCTTGATGGCTCCTTTGATCATCGTTAGCGATGCAGTCCAGGGTGAGACCTTTCTCCCCGGACAGATTTTTGTATTCGGCGGCTTTGCACTATGGGACAATTCGCTTGGCCATCTGGAGTAGATTGAAAGCTACGCCCCTGGCCATCAGGTCAGGTTTGGAAGCCTAAACTACACGGCCGATATCCACGGGGACTTGATCTTCGACGGATTCGAGCCCCTGCCGAGTGCGCCGCGCTGTCACGATGGGCATGATTTAGCTCTGCCACCGAACAGTATCCTGGAGACCGCACCTGCAGCCGCCTCGACCTTTAATTCGGAGCCAACTGCGCCATCCGAGGGCGGGTGGTTAGACCCCGCCACAGAGGCAGCAGCCTCAATGGAGATCGAACTGAACACCAACCTTATTGTCACATCCCTAGTCTGGTATGACTTAGACTAGCTAGCCATTTGTGCATCATATTTAAATTTCATTTAAATTTGAAATGAGGATTGGTGGAACCCTCAGAATCATTTTTGAAAATGACCCAAATAAAAATTTCTCCAAAAGGGTCCAAGAAAATGCTCATGTTGCTCTCTGAAAATATTGGACAGAGATAAAAATCAAAACAATATTTTTAGGAGCTCATGGATATTTATTTTGGCCATTTGGATTAATTCGATAAATATTTGCATTGGAAATATATTGCTATATATATGAAATATGGTCCAAAAATTATGCCATTTATAAAGGAGCTCTGGAATAATATATCTAGCTCCTGCAAAAATTGGCATAAGGTATAAATTGATTTAGTATTTTATTAAATCAAAACAAATGTCAGAAAAAATTAGAAAACAAAATAAATAAGAAGGAGGAAGCTTACCTGGGGCTCCCCCTGTGCAGCCCAGCCGCAGCAGGCCGGCCCAGCCAGCAGGCGGCCCAGCCGCCTCCTCCTCTGTCGTCTTCGTCCTCGACAGAGGGAGGGGAGCGTGCCCGGCGCGCGCGCGCGCCACCGCGCCACGCCACCTCCCTCCCTGCCTGCCTGCCTCTCCCCTCCTCGTCTGGATGCCCCGGACGACGCCACGCAGCCACCCCGACCCCCTCGCACTCTCCCTCGCCCTCGTCCTCTCCTCTGTCTCTCTCTCTCTCTCACGGCCGAACGCCACCGACGCCACCGCTCGCCGTAGTCGTAGCCACCGCGCCCCTCGAGAGCATCTGAGCAGTCCACGAGCTCCGCCACGTCGCCGGCTACCTCCTCGTCGAGCCACGCACCCTCCGGACGGCCTCCATCGCCGCCATCGCCATCGTCTTCCTCCTCGGGCTCCGCCGTCCGCCGCCGTCGATTCGCCGTCACCAGGTCTCCCCCGACCCCGCTGTGCTGCTCTGCGTGATCGCCGTGAGCTTCTTCCGTTTCCCCTACCTTCTTCCCTTCGTTCCCGCGCCGTAGCCCCGTTCCCCACCATGGCCGAAGCCATCGCCGCCGCAGCTCCTCGCCGTCGTGGCCACAGCCGCCGCAGGCCGCAGCCGAGCTCGCCGTTGCACTCAGTGCACTCTGGCGAGTCACGCGGACCCGCTCGCAGCCTCCCTAGTGCCTCGCAGCCCGTTCCCGATCGAAGCCGAGCTCCGGCCGCCACCGCGAGCTTTGCTCCGGCGAGCTCCGGCCTTCCCCGCTCCTCCCACCTGTCCCACCAGATGCGCGAGAGCCCGGGCTACGCCCCGGTGCTCTCCGACGCCGCCCCCGTGTCCTGTTTCGCGGACGCTGCCGCGTCCAGAGGTCGCCGCCGACGACCTCGCCGGCCTGACGACTGGGCCCCGTCGGCAGGTGATTAGCTTAGTGCTAATCACCGTTAGCTAACCCCCCCTGACACTGACAGTGGGCCCGAGCGCCACTAACTTTTAATTAGAACTAAATTAACCCATGTTTAACCCCCCTGTCACTAACGTGTGGGCCCCACACGTCAGGTTTGACCCGGACCAGCCCAGTTGACCGCTGACGTCGTGCTGATGTCATGCTGACGCAATATATAATTTCTGGATTTAAATTAAATCAGGAAATTCCAAAAATTGATTTAAACTTCAAAAATTCATATCAATTCAACCGTAGCTCAGATTAAAATAAATTATATATGAAAAATTATCAGAAAAATGCAATCTTTCCATCTGTACTAGTTTCATGCATGACAAATCAACTTATACATGCTGAAGATGAGAAAACACATTATGGCATATATAGGAGCTTAATTTGGAGATATGGACTTCAAACCAAATGATTACTAGTTGCATTATCTCAAACAGCATCACATCTACATGCCATGTTCATGCATCATATTGTTGCATATGATTGTGTTTTGATTGCCGACACTGTTCCTTCTCGATAGGTCCTGCTCCAGAGTCTGTTCCAGAGTACCTGTCCGTGAAGCAGTGCCTCCTCTGTTGTTTTACCAGGCAAGCAAACCCCCTTGTTCATTTCGATAAAACCCTACACTCTCGCTCCTGCTCTCAGTTATTGCATTAGGACAACAACGATTCATCTGCTACT
This sequence comes from Triticum aestivum, assembly GCF_018294505.1. Taxonomy (NCBI): domain Eukaryota; kingdom Viridiplantae; phylum Streptophyta; class Magnoliopsida; order Poales; family Poaceae; genus Triticum; species Triticum aestivum. The sequence goes on from NC_057797.1 coordinate 104,312,862, forward strand.
TTGTGCTGCGGTAGTTGAACCCATTCCTCTGCATGACCTGTCATTGCCACAGTAAATAGTTGAAACCCACTAGCATGTGTAGGAGTTGATTGAAGCCACTGATGTGTTCCTACCATGCTATGCCTGCTATTGCTTAGAGTTGTGTCAGGTCTGATTCATTGGGAATGAATTGGAGTGTCACGATATGTTCTGATGCTGAGAGTGAAGTGTGTGAACACGATTTGGTAAAGGTAGCGGTGAGAGGCCATGTAGGAGTACATGGTGGGTTGTCTCACTGGAACCGTCCTTAAGCACTGAGTTCTATGTATGTTGTCCAATGACTCGATACTACCACACATTGGGATCCGGTAAGTCGACCCCTCTCGACTTATTAGCCAACTTGATCTCTGTCCAGGAGTCGCAACTAGTTTCTGGTGTTTGTAGGTAGTGCTATTTTTCTACCAAGTGGCACCCGGCAGGGTGGGCTTGGGACAGACTAGGCACACGTGGCCTGGTGTACCGAGTGGCACCCGGATGGTGGGCTCGGGAACCCTGCTCACATCGTTTGGGGCCGTGAGCGACACCCCGGCCGGATCTCCTTGCGGATGGAACCCGAATAGGCGATAAACCTGGACTAGAGTCTTGTGTGGTTAGTCAGGTCGTGGCCGACACCCTCGCCAGGCTTCCGCTTGAAGGTTGCCGAGATACATGACGTGTACATGGCGGTAAGTGGCGAGAGCGTGTGTGAAGAAGTACACCCCTGCAGGGTTAACATGATCTATTCGAATAGCCGGGTCCGCGGTTATGGACTTCTTGGATGCTTACATGGTACATAGACAACTTGAAGTGGATACTCTAAAATGCTCAAGACAAGTGTGAGTGCTATGGATGGCCTTCTCGTAGGGAGACGGGGATGAATCCATAGTAGTGTATTGTGTGGTGATTAGTGGACTCGTGTACGTTGTTCACCTCAAGAGTTTCTGGTAGTCGTAGAACAGGATAGCCACAGAGTCAAAGCTGGCTTGCTGCAACTAAACCCCACATTACCCTCTTGATACAAATGCATGTATGATAGGATCTGATGTAAGTCTTGCTGAGTACCTTTGTACTCATGTTGCTTTATTTATGTTTTTGCAGCGGAGACTTCGGTCTTACTAGTGTTCTCATGGACTTCGACTAGTAGCTAGTACCTCAGCTACGATCTTGATCGGACGTTGTAGATAGTCAGGCTTTCAGCCTTTTTCATTTATAGATGTCTGTACTCAGACATGTAATGCTTCCGCTTGTTGCTTGTATGCTCTGTATGATGGGTTCTGTGACCCCTGTTTGCAATAAATGCTATGATGGCTCTTCTGAGCCTTTATCTATATGATTGTTGAGTTATGCTGTGATGCCATGTTGTACAGCACATACTTGCATGTTATGCGTACGTGTAATGTGTATTGCTATGTGTGGGATCTGACTATCTAGTTGTTTATTCTTAGTAGCCTCTCTTACCGGGAAATGTCTCCTAGTGCTTCCACTGAGCCCTGGTAGCTTGCTACTGCTCCGGAACACTTAGGCAGGCCGGCATGTGTCCTTCTTCGATCCTGTGTCTGTCCCTTCGGGGAAATGTCACGCGATGAATACCGGAGTCCTGCTAGCCCGCTACAGCCCGGTTCACCGGAGTCCTGTTAGCCCAGTGCTACAGCCTGGATTCACTCGTTGATGACCGACACGTTCGATGCTGGGTCATGGATGCCTGTCCCTGTAAGTTAGTGCCACTTTGGGTTTACGACTAGCCATGTCAGCCCGGGCTCTTTATCATATGGATGCTAGCGACACCATCATATACGTGTGCCAAAATGCGCAAACGGTCCCGGGCAAAGGTAAGGCGACACCCGTGGGGATACCGTGCGTGAGGCCGCAAAGTGATATGAGGCGTTACATGCTAGATCGATGTGGCATTGAGTCGGGGTCCTGACAGCGCTGGTATCAGAGCCTGACTGCCTGTAGGATTACCAAGCCAAACTGGTCGAAGTTGAGTCTAGAAAATCTTTAGTTATGTAAGGGAATTGATTGTGGGATGGAACGTAAGGCTCTTTTTACTCCTTATACCTCATGACCTTCTGATCTGAGTCGTCCTATCTTTCCGACGGGGTTAAGGAACTAGGCTTTCTCTTCCGTCTATCAGGATCACGTGTTACTACTCTGTAGTCCCATAGGATTGGTTGATCAGAGTCATACCCTAGTTTTGAGTATTTCCGGTGTAGTCTGTTTAGTATGATCTCAGAACCTTGAGTAATGCTGATGAGTATGTTACTACCCCATTTTAGTAGGATGTCTCATTCTGAGCATTTTACTGCCGTTATGCTGCCGGAATTTTCCTAGGAGTTCGAGAGATACTAATTCCTTGTCCTACATTCTACAGTCTATAGTTGATGCTGATTCCGTCCTTGGTTTCGTTTCTCAGGATGTCATCAGCTAAGCAAGTTCCGTTGCTCGTAGCCAGAACCACGGAGATGGTAGGGATGAGGATCCTCCCGACCAGCCTTCGTTGACAGAGTTCATGCTAGAGATGGAGAGGAACAAGCGTGAGTCTAACCGTTTGTTGGCACGTATCGAGGAGAACACCGCACATCAGTTCAAAGGGTCTGCTACCATTCATGATTTCATTCGCTTGCACCCACCTACCTTTCATCATTCCATCGAGCCACTCGATGCAGATGACTGGCTCCGTAGCATCACTCATAAGCTGCTTTCCGCGAGCGTAGCTGAAGATGACAAGGTCACTTATGCCACATACCACCTGGAAGGTCCTGCTAGTCTTTGGTGGCAGAACTATGAGGCTTTGCTTCCAGCTGGCCAGATTCCTACCTGGAAGGATTTCACTGAGGCTTTTCGCGAGCATCACATTCCCCAGGCCCTCCTTGATCGCAAGAGAGAAGAGTTCTGTAGTTTCACCCAGAGTAAGATGGCTGTTGATGCTTATAGCAGAGAGTTCGAGAACCTCGCCCGTTATGCCACAGAAGAAGTGTCCACGGACGCCAAGAAGCAGGCTAGGTTCCGGAAGGGTCTCAACCCCAAGTTGCGTCGTGATCTCCACCTGCATCATTGTGATACATTCCAAGCCCTTGTGAACAAGGCCATCAATGCAGAGACAGCTCAGCTCACTTACGAGGAGTCTCGTAAGCACACCCGTGATTTGGGATCTCCCTCTGGCTCTAGTTCCCAGAAGCGCCGGATTTGGGTTCCAAACTCCGCTCTTCCTTCCGGATATGCACCGAGGCCATCCTATGTGGTGCCTTCCCCAGCTCAGTCGTATGTTCCACCCAGGCCTACTGGTAGACCGCTTGTCAGTGCGGGTCCATGTCCAACCTCAGGGACTTGCTTCACATGCGGGAAGCCAGGACACTATGCACGTGACTGCTCTCAGACTAGTTATGCTCCACCCCAGCCCGAGAAGACTGTTGGCTGTATTAAGCCATCACGCAAGATGATCAGTGTCAAGTCAGTTCCCACTGAACGTGGACGTGTGCATCACGTCTCAGCTAAAGACGCTCATGATGATCCAGATGTCGTTCTTGGTACACTCCTTGTCAATTGTCACCCAGCATCAGTTCTATTCGATACTGGAGCATCTCACTCCTTCATTTCTGAAGGCTATGCTCGTTTGCACGACATGTCATTTTGTGATATGCCAACTCCGCTTGAAATCCAAACCCCAGGGTCTAGATGGCAGACCACCAGAATCAGCCATGGTAACGAAATCCTTGTTGATAGACTTGTATTCCTTGCATCACTTGTAGCCCTCAAGTCCTCAGATATTAACATCATCTTGGGTATGGACTGGATGACAGCTCATCATGCCAAGATTGATTGTTACACAAGATCTGTTCAGCTTACACACCCATCTGGCAAGATAGTCACCGTCTCCACTAGAGTTGCAAAGCGTCAGCTCTATTCTCTTAATGCCAGCCCTCTTCCAGACCTTGAAGATATCCCGGTAGTCCGTGACTTTCCGGATGTCTTTCCAGAGGAACTGCCAGGTGTTCCACCTGACAGAGATGTAGAGTTCGTCATAGATCTTATCCAGGAACAGCTCCAATCTCCCGGAGACCTTACAAGATGGCACCCTAGAACTAGCCGAGCTTAAGAAACAACTCGATGAGTCCTTGCAAAAGGGTTTCATCCGTCCTAGTTCTTCTCCTTGGGCTTGCCCCGTCCTCTTTGTCAAGAAGAAAGACGGTACGGACCGGATGGTCGTAGATTATCGTCCCGTTAATTTGGTCACGATAAAGAACAAGTATCCGCTCCCCAGGATCAACGACCTGTATGATCAGCTCGCTGGATCCTCAGTCTTCTCCAAGATGGATTTAAGGTTAGGATACCACCAAATCAAGATCAGAAACGGGGACATTCCCAAGACAGCTTTTGTCACTCGTTATGGTCAGTACGAGTACACCGTCATGTCCTTTGGCCTAACCAACGCCCCAGCCACATTCTCCCGCCTGATGAACTCGATCTTCATGGAGTACTTAGATAAGTTCGTCGTGGTTTACCTCGATGATATTCTTATTTACTCGAAGAACGAGAAAGAGCATGCCGAACATCTTAGACTTGTATTAGAAAAACTCAGAGAGCACCGCCTTTATGCCAAGTTCTCCAAGTGTGAATTTTGGTTGCCAGAAGTGACCTACCTAGGCCACGTAATCTCTGGTAAGGGCATTGCTGTCAATCCCGAGAGAGTTCAAGGCCGTTCTCGATTGGACTCCACCTGAGACCGTCAAACAAGTTAGGAGTTTCCTTGGTCTAGCCAGCTATTGTCGCCGCTTTGTTGAAAACTTCTCCAAAGTAGCCAAACCCCTCACGGAACTTCTCAAGAAAGATAAAAAGTTCGAGTGGTCCCCACAGTGTGAGTACAGTTTTCAGGAACTGAAAAGACGCCTGACTTCTGCTCCCATACTTGTGCCACCGGATTTCACTAAAGACTTTATTATCTACTGCGACGCCTCACGACAGGGACTAGGTTGCATTCTTATGCAGGATCGTCATGTGATTGCCTATGCATCTCGACAGTTGCATCCACATGAGGAGAATTATCCTACACATGATCTAGAGCTTGCAGCCGTAGTCTATGCACTCAAGACCTGGCGACATTACCTCCTTGGTAAACGTTGCAAGATCTACACCGATCACCAGAGTCTCAAGTATATCTTCACCCAACCGGATCTGAACCTTAGGCAAAGACGTTGGTTGGAGTTGATCACAGATTATGATCTAGGGATTACCTACACCCCAGGCAAAGCCAATGTCATGGCTGATGCTCTAAGCCGTAAATCCTATTGCAACAATCTCATGTTGCAGCAAGGCCAACCACTTCTCCATGAGGAATTCTGTAAGCTTAATCTTCACATAGCTCCTCGCGGATTTCTTTCTACCTTGGTGGCGAAACCTACCCTTGTGGATCTTATCATAGAAGCCCAGAAGCATGATACGGGGGTTACCCGGATCAAGAGAAACATTAAGAAGGGAGTTGGTGGATGTTTCTCTATGGATGATCGTGGTGTTGTTTTCTTTGAGAATCGCTTGGTGGTTCCCAAGAAGCAACATCTTCGACAATTGATTCTTAAGGAGGCGCATGAATCTCCTCTCACGATTCATCCCGGTAGTACTAAGATGTATCAGGACCTACGCCAGAGGTTCTGGTGGACTAGGATGAAGAGAGAAATCGCTGAGTTCATTGCTAAATGTGACGTTTGTCGTCGCGTTAAGGCAGAGCATCAAAGGCCTGCTGGCACCCTTCAGCCTTTAGCTATTCCTGAATGGAAATGGGATAAAGTTGGTATGGACTTCATCACCGGCTTTCCCAGGACCAAGAGAGGGAATAATGCTATCTTCGTAGTCATTGATCGTCTCTCCAAAGTGGCTCACTTCCTTCCTGTTCGAGAGAGTATCACTGCTAGTCAGCTTGCTGACTTATATATTTCTCGAATAGTGTCACTTCATGGTGTTCCACTAGAGATCAATTCAGACCGTGGCAGTCTTTTCACTTCTCATTTCTGGGAGAGTTTCCAAACTGCCATGGGAACCCATCTTTCCTTCAGTACCGCTTTCCACCCTCAGTCGAGTGGTCAGGTGGAACGGGTCAATCAAATTCTCGAAGACATGCTCAGAGCTTGCGTTATCTCATTCGGTATGGATTGGGAGAAATGTCTTCCTTTTGCCGAGTTTGCTTATAACAATAGCTATCAATCCAGCCTCAAGAAAGCTCCTTTTGAGGTTCTCTATGGACGAAGATGTCGAACACCTTTGAACTGGTCAGAAACCGGTGAAAGACAATTCTTTGGACCGGACATGATCCAGGAGGCAGAAGAGCAAGTTCGCATCATTCGTGAGAATTTGAAAACAGCCCAGTCTCGTCAGAAGAGCCAGTACGATCGTCATCATAAGGATATGACTTATGAAATTGGCGACCAAGCTTACCTTCGGGTTACTCCTTTGAAGGGTACCCATCGTTTCGGTATCAAGGGCAAGTTGGCTCCTCGTTACATTGGTCCCTTTCGCATTCTCGCTAAACGAGGAGAGGTTGCCTACCAGTTGGAACTACCCCCACATCTTTCTCGAGTTCATGATGTCTTCCACGTCTCTCAACTCAGGCGTTGCTTCTCGGATCCCATCCGCGGAGTGGACCACGAAACGCTTGATCTCCAAGATAACCTCACATACCGAGAGTACCCGGTTCGCATTCTTGATCAAGCAGAGCGTGTCACTCGACGTCAGAACATCAAGTTTCTCAAAGTTCAGTGGTCTCATCATTCCGAGAGAGAAGCTACTTGGGAGCGAGAAGATCGTCTTCGACTGGAGTACCCCGCTTTCTTTCCGTCGACCCCTGAATCTCGAGACGAGATTCTTTCAAGTGGGGGCGAGTTGTCACATCCCTAGTCTGGTATGACTTAGACTAGCTAGCCATTTGTGCATCATATTTAAATTTCATTTAAATTTGAAATGAGGATTGGTGGAACCCTCAGAATCATTTTTGAAAATGACCCAAATAAAAATTTCTCCAAAAGGGTCCAAGAAAATGCTCATGTTGCTCTCTGAAAATATTGGACAGAGATAAAAATCAAACCAATATTTTTAGGAGCTCATGGATATTTAATTTTGGCCATTTGGATTAATCCGATAATTATTTGCATTGGAAATATATTTCTATATATATGAAATATGGTCCAAAAATTATGCCATTTATAAAGGAGCTCTGGAATAATATATCTAGCTCCTGGAAAAATTGGCATAAGATAATAAATTGATTTAGTATTTTATTAAATCAAAACAATGTCAGAAAAATTAGAAAACAAAAATAAATAAAAGAGGGAAACCTTACCTGGGCCTCTTACCTGGCGCCTCTGGCCCAGCAGCAGCAGGCCGGCCCAGCCAGCAGGCGGCCCAGGCCGCCTCCTCCTCTGTCGTCTTCGTCCTCGACAGAGGGAGGGGAGCGTGCCCGGCGCGCGCGCGCGCCACCGCGCCACGCCACCTCCCTCCCTGCCTGCCTGCCTCTCCCCTCCTCGTCTGGATGCCCCGGACGACGCCACGCAGCCACCCCGACCCCCTCGCACTCTCCCTCGCCCTCGTCCTCTCCTCTGTCTCTCTCTCTCTCTCACGGCCGAACGCCACCGACGCCACCGCTCGCCGTAGTCGTAGCCACCGCGCCCCTCGAGAGCATCTGAGCAGTCCACGAGCTCCGCCACGTCGCCGGCTACCTCCTCGTCGAGCCACACACCTCCGGACGGCCTCCATCGCCGCCATCGCCATCGTCTTCCTCCTCGGGCTCCGCCGTCCGCCGCCGTCGATTCGCCGTCACCAGGTCTCCCCCGACCCCGCTGTGCTGCTCTGCGTGATCGCCGTGAGCTTCTTCCCGTTTCCCCTACCTTCTTCCCTTCGTTCCCGCGCCGTAGCCCCGTTCCCCACCATGGCCGAAGCCATCGCCGCCGCAGCTCCTCGCCGTCGTGGCCACAGCCGCCGCAGGCCGCAGCCGAGCTCGCCGTTGCACTCAGTGCACTCTCGCGAGTCACGCGGACCCGCTCGCAGCCTCCCTAGTGCCTCGCAGCCCGTTCCCGATCGAAGCCGAGCTCCGGCCGCCGCCGCGAGCTTTGCTCCGGCGAGCTCCGGCCTTCCCCGCTCCTCCCACCTGTCCCACCAGATGCGCGAGAGCCCGGGCTACGCCCCGGTGCTCTCCGACGCCGCCCCCATGTCCTGTTTCGCGGAAGCCGCCGCGTCCAGAGGTTGCCGCCGACGACCTCGCCGGCCTGACAAGTGGGCCCCGTCGGCAGGTGATTAGCTTAGTGCTAATCACCGTTAGCTAACCCCCCCTGACACTGACAGTGGGCCCCAGCGCCACTAACTTTTAATTAGAACTAAATTAACCCTGTTTAACCCCCCTGTCACTGACGTGTGGGCCCCACACGTCAGGTTTGACCCGGACCAGCCCAGTTGACCGCTGATGTCGTGCTGACGTCATGCTGACGCAATATATAATTTCTGGATTTAAATTAAATCAGGAAATTCCAGAAATTGATTTAAACTTCAAAAATTCATATCAATTCAACCGTAGCTCAGATTAAAATAATTTATATATGAAAAATTATCAGAAAAATGCAATCTTTCCATCTGTACTAGTTTCATGCATGACAAACCAACTTATACATGCTGAATATGAGAAAACACATTATGGCATATATAAGAGACTTAATTTGAGAATGCATTTGAACCTTTGGTTCAAATGGACTTCAAACCAAATGATTACTAGTTGCATTAGCTCAAACAGCATCACATCTACATGCCATGTTCATGCATCATATTGTTGCATATGATTGTGTTTTGATTGCCGGCACCGTTCCTTCTCGATAGGTCCTGCTCCGGAGACGTTCCAGAGTACCTGTCTGTGAAGCAGTGCCTCCCTTGTTGATTTACCAGGCAAGCAAACCCCCTTGTTCATTTCGATAAAACCCTACTCTCTCGCTCCTGCTCTCAGTTATTGCATTAGGACAACAACGATTCATCTGCTACTTTGTGCTGCGGTAGTTGAACCCATTCCTCTGCATGACCTGTCATTGCCACAGTAAATAGTTGAAACCCACTAGCATGTGTAGGAGTTGATTGAAGCCACTGATGTGTTCCTACCATGCTATGCCTGCTATTGCTTAGAGTTGTGTCAGGTCTGATTCATTGGGAATGAATTGGAGTGTCACGATATGTTCTGATGCTGAGAGTGAAGTGTGTGAACACGATTTGGTAAAGGTAGCGGTGAGAGGCCATGTAGGAGTACATGGTGGGTTGTCTCACTGGAACCGTCCTTAAGCACTGAGTTCTATGCATGTTGTCCAATGACTCGATACTACCACACATTGGGTTCCGGTAACTCGACCCCTCTCGACTTATTAGCCAACTTGATCTCTGTCCAGGAGTCGCAACTAGTTTCTGGTGTTTGTAGGTAGTGCTATTTTTCTACCAAGTGGCACCCGGCAGGGTGGGCTTGGGACAGACTAGGCACACGTGGCCTGGTGTACCGAGTGGCACCCGGATGGTGGGCTCGGGAACCCTGTACACATCGTTTGGGGCCGTGAGCGACACCCCGGCCGGATCTCCTTGCGGATGGAACCCGAATAGGCGATAAACCTGGACTAGAGTCTTGTGTGGTTAGTCAGGTCGTGGCCGACACCCTCGCCAGGCTTCCGCTTGAAGGTTGCCGAGATACATGACGTGTACATGGCGGTAAGTGGCGAGAGCGTGTGTGAAGAAGTACACCCCTGCAGGGTTAACATGATCTATTCGAATAGCCGGGTCCGCGGTTATGGACTTCTTGGATGCTTACATGGTACATAGACAACTTGAAGTGGATACTCTAAAATGCTCAAGACAAGTGTGAGTGCTATGGATGGCCTTCTCGTAGGGAGACGGGGATGAATCCATAGTAGTGTATTGTGTGGTGATTAGTGGACTCGTGTACGTTGTTCACCTCAAGAGTTTCTGGTAGTCGTAGAACAGGATAGCCACAGAGTCAAAGCTGGCTTGCTGCAACTAAACCCCACATTACCCTCTTGATACAAATGCATGTATGATAGGATCTGATGTAAGTCTTGCTGAGTACCTTTGTACTCATGTTGCTTTATTTATGTTTTTGCAGCGGAGACTTCGGTCTTACTAGTGTTCTCATGGACTTCGACTAGTAGCTAGTACCTCAGCTACGATCTTGATCGGACGTTGTAGATAGTCAGGCTTTCAGCCTTTTTCATTTATAGATGTCTGTACTCAGACATGTAATGCTTCCGCTTGTTGCTTGTATGCTCTGTATGATGGGTTCTGTGACCCCTGTTTGCAATAAATGCTATGATGGCTCTTCTGAGCCTTTATCTATATGAGTTGTTGAGTTATGCTGTGATGCCATGTTGTACAGCACATACTTGCATGTTATGCGTACGTGTAATGTGTATTGCTATGTGTGGGATCTGACTATCTAGTTGTTTATTCTTAGTAGCCTCTCTTACCGGGAAATGTCTCCTAGTGCTTCCACTGAGCCCTGGTAGCTTGCTACTGCTCCGGAACACTTAGGCAGGCCGGCATGTGTCCTTCTTCGATCCTGTGTCTGTCCCTTCGGGGAAATGTCACGCGATGAATACCGGAGTCCTGCTAGCCCGCTACAGCCCGGTTCACCGGAGTCCTGTTAGCCCAGTGCTACAGCCTGGATTCACTCGTTGATGACCGACACGTTCGATGCTGGGTCATGGATGCCTGTCCCTGTAAGTTAGTGCCACTTTGGGTTTACGACTAGCCATGTCAGCCCGGGCTCTTTATCATATGGATGCTAGCGACACCATCATATACGTGTGCCAAAATGCGCAAACGGTCCCGGGCAAAGGTAAGGCGACACCCGTGGGGATACCGTGCGTGAGGCCGCAAAGTGATATGAGGCGTTACATGCTAGATCGATGTGGCATTGAGTCGGGGTCCTGACAATTATCCTTCACGAGGCCCATGACTCCCCATCGCCGGACTCTTCTCCAGACTCTGGACCATCCGCGCCCCTGCCAATCGAATCCGATTAGGCGCCGATCATGGAGTTCACTGCCGTAGATATCTTTCAGCACTCGCCCTTCGGCGACATACTGAATTCACTAAGGTCTCTCTCTTTGTCAGGAGAGTCCTGGCCAGATTATGACCGGCATGATTGGGATGTAGACGACGAAGAAATTCGCTGCCCACCCACCATCCACTTAGTAGCCACTGTCGACAACTTAACCGACATGCTCGATTTTGACTCCGAAGACATCGACGGTATGGATGATGATGCAGGAGACAAAGAGGAACCACTGCCCACAGGGCACTGGACAGCCACCTCATCATATGATATATACATGGTGGACACACCCAAAGAAGGCAATGGCGATGAGACAACGGAGGATGACCCCTCCAAGAAGCAACCCAAGCGCCAACGTCAGCGGCACCGCTCTAAGTCCCACCAAAGCAAAAGTGGTGATACCGGCACAGGAGATAATAACACTCCAGATAGTAGTCTGTTTCGCCTAAGTTCGAAAGAAAATTCTGCCGAGTGATGAGCAAGCCTCTCACTCGGGGGCTTAGCCACGAATCCGTTTCGCCTAAGTTCGAAAGAAAATCCTACCGAGTGGTGAGCAATCCTCTCACTCGGGGGCTTAGCTGCAGTCCAGTACTCGCCTAAGTTTGTAGAATCCTACCGAGTGGTGAGCAAGCCTCTCACTCGGGGGCTTAGCTGCAGTCCAGTATTCGCCTAAGTTTGTAAAATCCTACCGAGTGGTGCGCAAGCCTCTCACTCGGGGGCTTAGCTGCAGTCCAGTACTCGCCTAAGTTTGTAAAATCCTACCAAGTGGTGAGCAAGCCTCTCACTCGGGGTGAGGGAGTCCTAGATTAGGGGGTCTCCGGATAGCCGGACTATATCCTTTGGTCGGGCTGTTAGACTATGAAGATACAAGATTGAAGACTTCGTCTCGTGTCCGGATGGGACTCTACTTGGCGTGGAAGGCAAGCCAGGCAATATGGATATGGATATCTCCTCCTTTGTAACGGACCTTGTGTAACCCTAACCCTCTCCGGTGTCTATATAAACCGGAGGGTTTAGTTCGTAGGACAACATACAATCATACCATAGGCTAGCTTCTAGGGTTTAGCCTCTCCGATCTCATGGTAGATCAACCCTTGTAATACTCATATCATCAAGAATAAATCAAGCAGGACGTAGGGTTTTACCTCCATCAAGAGGGCCCGAACCTGGGTAAAACATTGTGTCCCCTGCCTCATGTTACCATCCGCCTTAGACGCAAAGTTCGGGACCCCCTACCCGAGATCCGCCGGTTTTGACACCGACACGGGTGCTTTCATTGAGAGTTCCTCTGTGTCGTCATCATCAGGCTTGATGGCTCCTTCGATCATCGTTAGCGATGCAGTCCAGGGTGAGACCTTTCTCCCCGGACAGATTTTTGTATTCGGCGGCTTTGCACTACGGGACAATTCGCTTGGCCATCTGGAGTAGATTGAAATCTACGCCCCTGGCCATCAGGTCAGGTTTGGAAGGCTAAACTACACGGACGATATCCACGGGGACTTGATCTTCGACGGATTCGAGCCCCTGCCGAGTGCGCCGCGCAGTCACGATGGGCATGATTTAGCTCTGCCACCGAACAGTATCCTGGAGACCGCACCTACAGCCGCCTCGACCTTTAATTCAGAACCAACTGCGCCATCCGAGGGCGGGTGGTTAGACCCCCCCCCCCCCACGGAGGCAGCAGCCTCAAAGGAGATCGAACCAAACACCAACCTTATCCTTCGCGAGGCCCATGACTCCCCATCGCCAGACTCTTCTCCGGACTCTGGACCATCCGCGCCCCTGCCAATCGAATCTGATTGGGCGCCGATCATGGAGTTCACTGCCGTAGATATCTTTTAGCACTCGCCCTTCGGTGACATACTGAATTCACTAAGGTCTCTCTCTTTGTCAGGAGAGTCCTAGCCGGATTATGACCGGCATGATTGGGATGCAGACGACGAAAAATTCGTTGCCCACCCACCATCCACTTAGTAGCCACTGTCGACGACTTAACCGACATGCTCGATTTTGACTCCGAAGACATCGACGGTATGGATGACGATGCGGGAGACGAAGAGGAACCACTACCCACAGGGCACTGGACAGCCACCTCATCATACGATATATACATTGTGGACACACCCAAAGAAGGAAATGGCGACGAGACAACAGAGGATGACCCCTCTAAGAAGCAACCCAAGCGCCAAAATCAGCGGCGCCGCTCTAAGTCCCACTAAAGCAAAAGTGGTGATACCGGCACAGGAGATAATAACACTCCAGATAGTAGTCTGTTTCGCCTAAGTTCGAAAGAAAATTCTGCCGAGTGATGAGCAAGCCTCTCACTCGGGGGCTTAGCCATGAATCCGTTTCCCCTAAGTTCGAAAGAAATACCGAGTGGTGAGCAATCCTCTCACTCGGGGGCTTAGCTGGAGTCCAGTACTCGCCTAAGTTTGTAAAATCCTACCGAGTGGTGAGCAAGCCTCTCACTCGGGGGCTTAGCTGCAGTCCAGTACTCGCCTAAGTTTGTAAAATCCTACCGAGTGGTGAGCAAGCCTCTCACTCGGGGGCTTAGCTGCAGTCCAGTACTTGCCTAAGTTTGTAAAATCCTACTGAGTGGTGAGCAAGCCTCTCACTCGGGGTGAGGGAGTCCTAGATTAGGGGGTCTCCGGACAGCCGGACTATATCCTTTGGTCGGACTGTTAGACTATGAAGATACAAGATTGAAGACTTCGTCTCGTGTCCGGATGGGACTCTACTTGGTGTGGAAGGCAAGCCAGGCAGTATGTATATGGATATCTCCTCCTTTGTAACCGACCTTGTGTAACCCTAACCCACTCCGGTGTCTATATAAACCGGAGGGTTTAGTCCGTAGGACAACATACAATCATACCATAGGCTAGCTTCTAGGGTTTAGCCTCTCCGATCTCATGGTAGATCAACTCTTGTAATACTCATATCATCAAGAATAAATCAAGCAGGACGTAGGGTTTTACCTCCATCAAGAGGGCCCGAACCTGGGTAAAACATCGTGTCCCCTGCCTCCTGTTACCATCCGCCTTAGACGCACAGTTCGGGACCCCCTACCCGAGATCCGCCGGTTTTGACACCGACATTGGTGCTTTCATTGAGAGTTCCTCTGTGTCGTCATCATCAGGTTTGATGGCTCCTTCGATCATCGTTAGCGATGCAGTCCAGGGTGAGACCTTTCTCCCCGGACAGATTTTTGTATTCGGCGGCTTTGCACTGCGGGCCAATTCGCTTGGCCATCTAGAGTAGATTGAAAGCTACGCCCCTGGACATCAGGTCAGGTTTGGAACCCTAAACTACACGGCCGATATCCACGGGGACTTGATCTTTGACGGATTCGAGCCCCTGCCGAGTGCGCTGCACTGTCACGATGGGCATGATTTAGCTCTGCCACTGAACAGTATCCTGGAGACCGCACCTGCAGCCGCATCGACCATTAATTCGGAGCCAACTGTGCCATCCGAGGGCGGGTGGTTAGACCCCACCATGGAGGCAGCAGCCTCGACGGAGATCGAACCGAACACCAACCTTATCCTTCGCGAGGCCTGTGACTCCCCATCGCCGGACTCTTCTCCGGACTCTAGACCATCCGCGCCCCCGCCAATCGAATCTGATTGGGCGCCAATCATGGAGTTCACTGCCGCAGATATCTTCCAGCACTCGCCCTTCGGCGACATACTGAATTCACTAAGGTCTCTCTCTTTGTCAGGAGAGTCCTGGCCGGATTATGACCGGCATGATTGGGATGCAGACGACGAAGAAATTCGCTGCCCACCCACCATCCACTTAGTAGCCACTGTCGACGACTTAACCAACATGCTCGATTTTGACTCCGAAGACATTGACGGTATGGATGACGATGCGGGAGACGAAGAGGAACCACTGCCCACATGGCACTGGACAGCCACCTCATCATACGATATATACATGGTGGACACACCCAAAGAAGGCAATGGTGACGAGACAACGGAGGATGACCCCTCCAAGAGGCAACCCAAGCGCCAACGTCAGCGGCGCCGCTCTAAGTCCCACCAAAGCAAAAGTGGTGATACTGGCACAGGAGATAATAACACTCCAGATAGTGCTGAAGATGGCAACAATCCCCTCCAGCATGATCTGGGACGGGAGTATGGAGAGGCCAGCCCTCCTGAAAGAGCGGCAGATGAAAAGGAGGAGGATGACAATTACATGCCTCCCTCCGAAGACGAGGCAAGCCTCGACGATGACGAAATCGTCGTGCCAGAGGATCCCGTCGAACAAGAGCGCTTCAAGCGCCGGCTTATAGCCACGACAAATAGCCTTAAGAAGAAGCAGCAGCAGCTTCAAGCTGATCAAGATCTGCTAGCTGACAGATGGACTGAAGTCCTGGCGGCCGAGGAATATAAACTCGAACGCCCCTCCAAGAGTTACCCAAAATACAGGTTGCTACCCCGACTGGAGGAAGAAGCATATGACGCGGTTGATCGGCCACCTCGTGGCCGCGATAGAGAGGCATTCCAGCCAAAACCACAGCCTGCACCCCGACGCCATTCAAATAAAAAGGCATGGGGAAATACGCCAGACCTGCGACACGTATTGGAGGACAAAGCAAAACATGCAAGATTCATCTACGGATCACGAGGGCGCACCACTATGCAAGACGATAACCGTCATTGCCGGATACAGTAAAAGTAAATCCGGCCGACCCGAACACAGCGGGCAAGACTCATTGGAGCTGCGTTGCGATATAGCCCAGTACAGAGGTGCCGCACACCCCTTATGCTTCACAGATGAAGTAATGGATCATCAAATCCCAGAGGGTTTCAAACACGTAAACATAGAATCATACGACGGCACAACAGATCCTGCGGTATGGATCGAGGATTTCCTCCTACATATCCACATGGCATGCAGTGATGATCTACACGCCATTAAATACCTCCCACTCAAACTCAAAGGACCATCTCGGTATTGACTCAATAGCTTGCCAGCAGAGTCCATTGGCTGTTGGGAGGATCTGGAAGCCGCATTCCTCGACAACTTTCAGGGCACTTATGTGCGACCACCAGATGCCGATGACTTGAGCCACATAATTCAGCAGCCAGAGGAATCAGCCAGGCAATTCTGGACACGGTTCCTAACAAAGAAAAATAAAATCGTTGACTGTCTGGATGTAGAGGCTCTAGCAGCTTTCAAGCACAACATCCGCAACGAGTGGCTAGCCTGGCACCTTGGTCAGGAAAAGCCGAAATCTATGGCAGCCCTCACGACACTCATGACCCTCTTTTGTGCGGGAGAAGACAGCTGGCTGGCTCGCAGTAACAACATATCAAAGAACCATGGTACTTTGGACACCAAGGATGGCAGTAGGAGATCACGTCACAACAAACATAAGCGCCGCATTAATAGCGACAATACTGAGGATACGGCAGTCAATGCTAGATTCAAAGGCTCTAAACCCGGTCAGCGGAAAAAGCCATTCAAAAGAAGCACTCCGGGCCCGTCCAGTTTGGAACGTATACTAGATCGCTCGTGTCAAATACACGGCACCCCCGACAAGCCAGCCAACCACACCAATAGGGAGTGTTGGGTGTTCAAGCAGGCCGGCAAGTTAATTGCCGAAAGCAAAGATATGGGGCCACATAGCGACGACAAGGAGGAGCCCCGGCAGCCGAATACCGGAGGACAGAAGAGGTTCCCCCCACAAGTGCGGACTGTGAACATGATATACGCAACCCACATCCCCAAGAGGGAGCGGAAGCGTGCACTCAGGGACGTATATGCGTTGGAGCCAGTCGCCCCAAAGTTCAACCCATGATCCTCCTGTCCGATCACCTTTGATCGCAGGGACCACCCCACTAGTATCCGTCATGGCGGATTCGCCGCACTGGTCTTAGACCCAATTATTGACGGATTTCACCCCACTCGAGTTCTTATGGATGGCGGCAGCAGCCTGAACCTGCTTTACCAGGACACGGTGCGCAAAATGGGTATAGACCCTCAAGGATCAAACCCACAAAAACGACCTTTAAAGGCGTCATACTAGGTGTAGAGTCCCATTGCACAGGCTCAGTCACACTGGAAGTGGTCTTCGGATCCCCGGATAACTTCCGAAGTGAAGAGTTAACCTTCGATATAGTCCCGTTCCGCAGTGGTTATCATGCACTGCTCGGGCGAACCGCATTTGCGAGATTCAATGCGGTACCGCATTATGCATACCTCAAGCTCAAGATTCCAGGACCTCAGGGGGTCATTGCAGTTAATGGAAACACAAAGCGCTCTATCCGGATGGAGGAGCACACTGCGGCCCTTGCAGCGGAGGCGCAAATCAGCCTCTTAAGGAAATCCACTAGTTTGGCATTTAAGGACCCGAACACCTTCAAGCGCGCCCAGAGTAATCGGCAACAGGACCGCCTGGCACGTTCCGAGCTCGCATAGCAATGCGGCCCCCACCCCAGCCCAAGCCAAACGGCGAAACTCGTGCCACACGTACATAATTATGCATTAAAAATACCATGGGCACAGGTAGGGAGGGGGCACGACTACGACACGCCCCAAGACGCGGCTTAAACCACACTAGGGGCTTCCCGCTTTGTTATTTTTCTATCTTTCAGGACATTAATCTCTGGAAACCCTGTCTGGCAGCATGATTGCCGAACATATGATGCAGCAACCAAGAAGGCAGAAAGCTACATCACACCACGGAACTCCCAGGTGGATTACGATAACGAGTGTAATACTTGCCTTAATATTATTCCTCAGCTTGCCCTTGGAGGGGACATAGTCCTACCTTTTGCTTATTGCACTACATGTATCATTATGCTTTAACGCACCTTCTTGAATAAACAATGCATAGCATTAAGACTATTATTGCATTCTTCTTTATATATATATATATATATACATATATGTTCATTCATGACATCCAACACCCGTACACTCTGGTACGGCCAATACACCAGGAGCTTAAGTACCCCACAATATGGTGTGAGAAGTCCGATTACTTTCACAAGTGCGGCACCCCGAACTTATAGCATTATATGCATCAGCTCCGAATCATGTCTTTGGTCAATAGTTGGGTTTGCCTGGCTCCCATGTTTTGGTACCTTACGTTCCGCTATATCGGCTAAGGTAGCACTGGGAGAACTACTGCGATTGTGCCCCGGTTCAGCTGGGCTAAGCACCTCAGTAGAGAAAGCTAAAACTGACTGTCATGATAAGGCGAGAGACTGGTCGTTGTTCGAGAGGTTTTCGAGTCCTTAAAGACTTATGCCGCTTAGAGAGAGGAGTCGGCCCTGTCCGGCTTAAGGCGTGTATCGCGCCCCAGATTCGGCCTTCCGGATACCAGGCGCTTCGCCGAAATTTAAAATTATAGAATTCTATGGCTAAGTGAGAGTGATAAAGCACTATTAGTCCGATTGCCTTGTTCGTCGTGCTGAGCGCCTCCCTCGAAGGACCCAAAAATGGGAACAAGAGTGCTCAGGTTTATACCGAACACCCCAGCACTCGTGGCATGGGGGCAGAAGCCGACGACTAGTCATCTCTCAGATTTGATAAACAGCCGAACAGAAGGTAATATTTTAAATTCAAACAAGCGTTGCATAGCGCATATGAACAAGTTTTCATAATACAGGATTGCACGAGCAAGTTCATTCAAATATTACATCTTTTGCACATTCGTCCGCTACAAGACGGGCACCCTTCAGGACACCCTCATAGTACATCTCGGGGTGGCGATGCTCCTTGCCGTGCGGCGGCCCTTCCTTGATTAGCTTCACGGCGTCTAGCTTGGCCCATTGCACCTACACACGGGCGAAAGCCCGGCGTGCACCTTCGATGCAGACGGACCGCTTGACGACTTCCAGCCATGGGCAGGAATCCACAAGCCGCCTCACCAGGGCGAAGTAGCTGTTCGGAAGGGTGTCGCCAGGTCACAGCCGGACTATAAAGCCCTTCATGGCCTGTTCGGCCGCCTTGTGTAGCTCGACCAGCTGCTTTAGCTGGTCGCTCATAGGCACCGGGTGTTTGGTCCCAGTATATTGGGCCCAGAACAACTTCTCCGTTGAGCTTCCCTCCTTGGCCTGGTAAAACTGTGCGGCATCCGACACGCTGCGGGGCAAATCTGTGAATGCTCCTGGAGAGCTCCGGATTCGGGTAAGTAACAGATAATTTACTTTCACATGCTTGCTTTGCATATAGAATGCCTTACCCGCCGCTATCTTCTTCATCGCATCAATCTCCTGGAGGGCCTTCTGGGCTTCAGCCTTGGCATTTTTCGCGCTTTCGAGGGCTGCGGCAAGCTCGGACTCTGGCGTCTTCGAGTCATGCTCCAACGCCTCATGCTTCGACACGAGAGCTTGGAGCTCTTGCTGCACCTCGCCCACCCGTGCCTCCTGCCTTTCCTGCTCAGCGTGCTCCTTGGCCGCTTTATCTTCGGCCTCGGATAGCGCTTGCTTCAGGGTCGCCACCTTGGTCGTGGCCCCTGGCAAATATACGATGATCCTATCATTTTGCAATCGCGTCTTCTTTTATATATACATATCTATAGACAGGGTATTACTTACCCTTGTTCTCCTCGAGCTGCCTCTTGGCAAGGCCGAGCTCTTTCTTGGACCCCTCGAGGTCCTGCTTCAATGCGACAACCTCCGCAATCTGTGCGGCAGAGGCCTGCAGCGAAGCCTGCATACGCATATAGACATACTTATGTTAGACTCCTGCGATATTGTTTGATCCTCTATTCGGATTTTATTTTTGAACACCGAACAGAGCATT
Organism: Triticum aestivum; assembly: GCF_018294505.1. Taxonomy (NCBI): domain Eukaryota; kingdom Viridiplantae; phylum Streptophyta; class Magnoliopsida; order Poales; family Poaceae; genus Triticum; species Triticum aestivum. The sequence goes on from NC_057797.1 coordinate 104,332,717, forward strand.
AGAGGCTACTGTCTATGCGGTAATATTTTCCCCATATTTCAAAAACTTGCCTCAAAGCCTGTTAGAAGGCTGGCACAGGCTTCAGTCAGTTCGCTCTTGGCGGACTGAACTTTCTGGACCACCGCACTCATAATAGTGCGGTGCTCCTCATGGATGGAATCATTGCGAAGCGCTCCTAGCAGATTGTCCGGTGCCTCTGTATGGATAGAGGTCACCGGCACAGGCGTCTTGCCCCTCTTGGAAGGAGGCCGCCTACCCGAGTCCGGAACCACTGGAGGTTCCAGCGCGGTATTCGGTTGAGGGCCGAACTCAGAGCCCTCGGGGGCCTTGTTCCCTCTGCTCCCGGAGTCCGGAAGGTCGCCTTGAGGCGCCTCCGGGACTGTCTCCCCTCAACCCGGTGCCTCTCGAGACAACACCTCAGCATTGTCCGTAGGTCAAGGGGAGGTGGCGGTCGGATGTGGATCGCTATCCATATCCGACGAGCCCAGGGAGCCGTCCGACGAGGATACGTCGATACGGGTTCGGGGCGGTCTGCATAGTCATAATTCGGCGTTAGGAGAAGCAGCGCGACAAAGGAATGCTGTGAGTTACTCTGGTATTCGAATACTTACGACTTCGCCAGGGGCTTGGCCCTGAGCAGCCACTCGTCTTCGCCTTCGGCGGCGGTGGTGGAGTAGTCTGGAAGGAGAGTCCTTCCCTTCTTGGACCCTTCGGCCCCCGGTAGGGGCGGCCTTCCTTTTCTTGTCTCCCCCGACTGGAGGGGGAACATCTTCATCTTCCTCCTCGTCTTCGGGGGAGGAGTGCATCGCAGAGTTATCGGACGATAAGTCCGATAAACCCTGGCGTCGGGAACTCTTTCGGGTTCCCTTGGCCTTCTTGGTCTTCTCCGGCACCTTGTAAGGAGCCGGAGTCAGCATCTCCGTCAGGAGAGCGTCCGCAGTGTCTTCGGGCAGAGGGGCCGGACAGTTAATCTGCCCCGACGTCTCCACCTAGTCCTGTCAAAGGCATGGAGATCAGACCCCGCACATGGTTAAGCTAGGGGAAATAAATATCCTACCGGATGTATAGAACTCACCGAATGCGCTCGGTGCTTCGCGCTTAGCCCACGGTCCTCAGTGAGAGAGGGAGGGACCTCGGCGCCCTTGAAAAGCACCTTCCAGACGTCCTTGTGCATCGTGTCGAAGAGCTCGCTCAGAGTCTGGTGCTGGGCCGGGTCGAACTCCCACAAGTTGAAGTCCCGTTGTTGGCACAGGAGGATCCGGCGGATGAGCATGACCTGGACTATGTTAACAAGCTTGAGCTTCTTGCTTGTCATGTTCATGATACATTTCTGGAGTCCGTCCAGCTCCACCGATGAACCCCACGACAAGCCCTTCTCTTTCCAGGAAGTGAGCCGTGTAGGGAATCCGGGGCAGCCACCCATTTGGTGTCGCGCGGCTCAGTGATGTAGAACAATGCCGATTGCCACCCCTTTATGGTCTCCACAAAGCAGACTTCAAGCCATATAACGTTGGGCATCTTGCCCACCATGGCTCCGCCGCATTCTGCTTGTTGGCCTCCCACCACCTTCGGCTTGATATTGAAGGTCTTTAGCCATAGGCCAAAGTAGTGGCGGATGCGGAGGAAAGCCTCACGGACAACGATGAATGCCGAAATGTTGAGGATGAAGTTTGGGGCCAGATCATGGAAGTCCAGCCCGTAGTAGAACATGAGACCACGGACGAATGGATGAAGGGGAAACCCCAGTTTGCGGAGGAAGTGGTGGAGGAAAACCACCCTCTCGTGAGGTTTCGGGGTAGGGACGATCTGCCCCGCAGCGGGCAGCCGATGCGCGATATTCGCGGCTAAGTATCCGGCTCCATGCAGCTTCTTGATGTGTCCCTCCATAACGGAGGAAGCCATCCATTTGCCTCCCACTACGGACATGATTGGAGAAGGTTGAGGGGAAGGATGTGGACTTGGGCGTTGGAGCTCGAGTGCGCAAGAATGGGTGAGCAAGGAGGAAGAAGGCGTGGGTAGAAAAAGGTTAAACCTTGTCCCTTTATAAGGGCAGCCGAGACTGTGCACCTCCACTAGCCTGGTAAAACTCGCTTATCCCCCAAGCGCCGTAATCGATGGCGCGGTTGGGTTACCCACGCCCGTATTTATGAGAATCCCATAATAAGGGGGACACGATCTCTGCTTTGACAAGACGTGTCAAAAAACTGCCTCGCGTTATGTGCGGAGCTAGTTAAAGGAAACAGTTCGAATAATCACCGGGCTACGGCTTAATGTAGTGTTGCCAAAACAAGTCAGCAGAATAGATTTGTGGAAATATTATTCTCTCTATGGTGGTATGTGGAACTTATTTTGTAGGGTCGGACACTATCCTTGTATTCAAATTCTTCCGTGGTGTATTCGGAGGAGGAACCAGCCTTGCAATGCCGAAGACAATACTGCGCGCCGGACTCATCGCCATTGAAGCCTGGTTCAAGGGCTACTGAGGGAGTCCTAGATTAGGGGGTCTCCGGACAACCGGACTATATCCTTTGGCCGGACTGTTAGACTATGAAGATACAAGATTGAAGACTTCGTCTCGTGTCCGGATGGGACTCTACTTGGCGTGGAAGGCAAGCCAGGCAGTACGGATATGGATATCTCCTCCTTTGTAACCGACCTTGTGTAACCCTAACCCTCTCCGGTGTCTATATAAACCGAAGGGTTTAGTCCATAGGACAACATACAATCATACCATAGGCTAGCTTCTAGCGTTTAGCCTCTCCGATCTCGTGGTAGATCAACTCTTGTAATACTCATATCATCAAGAATAAATCAAGCAGGACGTAGGGTTTTACCTCCATCAAGAGGGCCCGAACCTGGGTAAAACATCGTGTCCCCTGCCTCCTGTTACCATCCGCCTTAGACGCACAGTTCGGGACCCCCTACCCGAGATCCGCCGGTTTTGACACCGACACGGGGGCTTAGCTGCAGTCTAGTACTCGCCTAAGTTTGTAAAATCCTACCAAGTGGTGAGCAAGCCTCTCACTCGGGGGCTTAGCTGCAGTCCAGTACTCGCCTAAGTTTGTAAAATCCTACCGAGTGGTGAGCAAGCCTCTCACTCGGGGGCTTAGATGCAGTCCAGTACTCACCTAAGTTTGTAAAATCCTACCGAGTGGTGAGCAATTCTCCCACTCGGGGGCTTAGCTGCAGTCCAGTACTCGCCTAAGTTTGTAAAATCCTACCGAGTGCTGAGCAATCCTCCCACTCGGGGGCTTAGCTGCAGTCCAGTACTCGCCTAAGTTTGTAAAATCCTACCGAGTGGTGAGCAATCCTCCCACTCGGGGGCTTAGCTACAGTCCAGTACTCGCATAAGTTTGTAAAATCCTACCAAGAGGTGAGAAATCTTCCCACTCGGGGGCTTAGCTGTAGTCAAGTACTCGCCTAAGTTTATAAAATCCTACCAAGTGGTGAGCAATCCCCCCACTCGGGGGCTTAGCTGTAGTCAGTACTCGCCTAAGTTTGTAAAATCCTTTCCCTAAGAGCTGCAACCTTTTCCTCCGAGCTATGCAACAAATACAACGGAGCAGATCCCAAAAGTAATCGCGAGTATACTCAAAAGAAGTTCGGATAAATCCTAAAGTTCCAAGCAACAAATCAAAAGTATTCGAGCATCAAGCCCGAAGGAGTTTAATGGTTACAGCAACCACTCGGCATTCCGAGGCAAATTTAAGACAAGTTTAAATCTCATTGTTTGTTCACTTGGCAGGAGGAGGGCTGGCGGGTTTGAAAAATTCGTCCAAGTCGATTCCATGTGCGATCCGAGTGGCAACAGCGATGAAAGTCTCCATAAAGGACTGGAAGTCGTGCCTTTTGGTGTTGGCGACCTTGATTGCCGCCAACTTGTCTTCACGAGCTTCCTTGCAGTGGACTTTGACCAAGGACAACGCCACATCAGCACCACACCGGGCAGAGGACTTCTTCCATTCTTGCACTCGACCAGGAATCTTGTTGAGCCGAGCCATCAGAGATTCCAGGTCATTTTGAAGCATCGCCCCTGGCCGGAGTGATGAGTCGATCCGTGAAACTGCCACCTTCAGGCGTGCGAGATAACTTGTGACGCTGGCGACATGGGATTCCAGTCGAAGCACGTTCATGGCAGTCTCGTCGCAAACCGGAGAAACGATAGGGTCTAGACCAGTCCTGATCCTTCTGGTTTCCTCGTCAAAGTTGGTGTCATCCCCTCAGTTCATTGATCCAGAGCAAGACATACTCATAGCACGAAAAATGAGTTGGAAGTGTTCTCAACTCCTTCCCCACTCAAACCCTGATCCATTTGGGGGCTAATGATGAAGCTATGTACCTAGGGTAGGGTCATGGGTCTGTCCAAGGTACCCTCCCCAAGGACATCCCTAAAGGAACCAGGAGCATTGAAGAAAAATCATCATCCACTCGACCATGAAGTTATGTTCCACTCGACAATCCTGAAGACACTCGACTGTACATATAATCACTCGACTACCAGAAGATCTAGAGGCTCTCCACTCTGCAACGGTCGGGAATTAAGTCATAGCTTTAATGGTCATTATGCATCTTTATTACAGGCGTTACCAGTAACGCCCCCATCTTTATGTACCTTAAACCCCCTGTGACGTGGGCTGGCTGGGGTCCTGGCGCACTCTATATAAGCCACCCCCCTCCACAGGCACAAAGGTTCGCACTTTCTGTAACACACACGCATATAATCCAGTCGACCGCCTCCTGGCTTCGAGACGTAGGGTTTTTACTTCCTATGAAAAGGGCCTGAACTCATAAAACTCCCGAGTACAACTCCTCCATAGCTAAGATCTTGCCTCTACATCCCTACCCCCCATTCTACTGTCAGACTTAGAACCACGACATTGGGCTGCCAACGAGAGTGGGGGCGCGCCTACCCCCCTGGGCGCGCCCCCTGCCTCGTGGACAGCCTGGAGATCCTCCGACGTACTTCTTCCTCCTATATATACCCATATACCCTAAAAACTTCGAGGAGAAGAATAGATCAGGAGTTCCGCCACCAGAAGCCTCCGTAGCCATCGAAAACCAATCTAGACCCGTTCCAGCACCCTGCCGAAGGGGGGAATCCCTCTTCGGTGGCCATCTTCAACATCCCGGTGCTCTCCATGATGAGGAGGGAGTAGTTCTCCCTCGGGGCTGAGGGTATGTACCAGTAGCTATGTGTTTGATCTCTCTCTCTCTCATGTTCTTGAGGTGATACGATCTTGATGTATCGCGAGCTTTGCTATTATAGCTGGATCTTATGATGTTTCTCCCCCTCTACTCTCTTGTAATGGATTGAGTTTTCCCTTTGAAGTTATCTTATCGGATTGAGTCTTTAAGGATTTGAGAATACTTGATGTATGTCTTGCGTGGGATACCCATGGTGACAATGGGGTATTCTATTGATCCACCTGATATATGTTTTGGTGATCAACTTGCGGATTCCACCCATGAACCTATGCATAGGGGTTGGCACACGTTTTCGTCTTGACTCTCGGGTAGAAACTTTGGGGTACTCTTTGAAGTACTTTGTGTTGGTTTGAATTGATGAATCTGAGATTGTGTCATGCATATCGTATAATCATACCCACGGATACTTGAGGTGACATTGGAGTATCTAGGTGACATTAGGGTTTTGGTTGATTTGTGTCTTAAGGTGTTATTCTAGTACGAACTCTAGGATAGATTGAACAGAAAGAATAGCTTCATGTTATTTTACTACGGACTCTTGAATAGATCGATCAGAAAGGATAACTTTGAGGTGGTTTCGTACCCTACCATAATCTCTTCGTTTGTTCTATGCTATTAATAACTTTGGAGTGACTCTTTGTTGCATGTTGAGGGATAGTTATATGATCCAATTATGTTATTATTGTTTAGAGAACTTGCAGTAGTGAAAGTATGAACCCTAGGCCTTGTTTCCTAGCATTGCAATACCGTTTGTGCTCACTTTTATCATTAGTTACCTTGCTATTTTTATATTTTCATATTACAAAAACCATTATCTACTATCCATATTGCACTTGTATCACCATCTCTTCGCCGAACTAGTGCACCTATACAATTTACCATTGTATTGGATGTGTTGGGGACATAAGAGACTCTTTGTTATTTGGTTGCAGGGTTGCTTGAGAGAGACCATCTTCATCCTACGCCTCCCACGGATTGATAAACCTTAGGTCATCCACTTGAGGAAAATTTGCTACTGTCCTACAAACCTATACACTTGGAGGACCAACAACGTCTACAAGAAGAAGGTTGTGTAGTAGACATCAAGCTCTTTTCTAGCGCCGTTGCCGGGGAGGTTAGCGCTTGAAGGTATATCTTTAGATCTTGCAATCGAATCTTTTTGTTTGTTGTTTTAGCACTAGTTTAGTTTATAAAAGAAAACTACAAAAAAATATGGAATTGAGTTTGCCTCATACGCTTCATCTTTTTAATATCTTTCGTGAGTATAATGGAAAGGAAAATTGTGCCAAAGTGTTAGAAGAAGAATGCATTAAAATGTTTGGCACTAAATCTTTGAATGATGAGCATGATTGCAATGTTATTAGTATGAACTCTTTGAATATCCATAGTACTAATGATGATTGCACTAGTCATGATGAGAATGTCTCTTATAAGCATGTCGATTTTTGTGGAGTGCATAAAGTTTGCAAGTACACACCAATTAGGGAAGATAGATTTTGCAAGAGACATAAGTACTTAGAAACTAAATGGTTGCAAGAAAGGCTAGATGTTTGTGCTGAAAATTTAAATTTTCTTAGCCGTACTTGTGAACTTTGCAATGAACGAGGTCATTTAACCATCCGATGCAAGTTGTTTCATGATCTAATCATTTCCAAAATTTGTGATGACTTGATTTCCCTTGCACATCATAATGAACTTAGTTTGCTTATGGGTTATGAAAAAATGAAACGTATAACTAACTATCTTCCAGTATTTGCCCGTGATAAACTTCTTGGTTTTGATCTAGAGGAAATTTATATGTATTGTGCGGTGAATTGTATTGAAAATACTTATATTGCTAATTACATAAAGAAAAGAAAACAAATAGAAGATGAATAGAATACTAATGAAAGGGAAGAGACTTCCCAATATCCTCCTATTATTTCTTATGATGAATCAGGTAACGAGGAGGAGCCTTCTATTCAACCAATCTCATTAATAAGGAGCTCCAAAAAGAAGGTTGAACCCACACATGATGTGAAGAAGAAAAAGAAAAGACGGAGAAGCAAAGGTAGAAAGGTATGTCTCCCAAATAATGGTGCTCCTATTACTCATTGTGATGATTATAATTGTTATACTATTGGTGTTATCCATACTATTAATGATGAGAGTGATTATGCTTATGATATGAAAAGGCCCAAGCTTGGGGATGCTATGTTTGATGAGAATGACATTTTTTAGAATATATTTGCTGCAATTAATGTTTGTCCCAAGCTTGGGGATGCTACGTTTAATGAAGATGATATTTTTAGCCTCCCAAGTTTTGATATGCAAATTTGTTATGATGATAGCATGCCTCCTGCGTATGATGATTATATTGATGAAAGTGGGTTTGGAAGAGTGTCAACTTTAGGAAGTAGTAATCCCACTATTTTGGAGGATGCTGAATCTTATTGTGATAATTATGAAAGTAGATTTGGAGAGGTCATGACTTTATTTAGTAATCATTCCACTATCCTGGAAGAGGTTTCAATCGATTATGATGAGAACAAAGTTGCTACCTATGATGATTATTGTGATGATACATATGCTATAAAGAGTAGAGATGATTATATTTATAAAACTTGTCATGATTACGATTACCCTTTTTCTGAACATTACTCCTTTAATGTGGAAACAATTTATAATATTCGAGTCTCTTATGACACTCCCACTATTCCGATTGAGAAGAATTTTGCTTATGTAGAGAGTAGTAAATTTTCTATGCTTGTAGATCATGAAAAGAATGCTTTATGTGATAGTTATATTGTTCAATTCATTCATGATGCTACTGAAAATTATTATGAGGGAGGAACATATGCTTGTAGGAATTGCGATAATATCAAGTTTCCTCTCTATGTGCTTAAAGTTTTGAAGTTATGCTTGTTTTACCTTCCTATGCAAGTTGATTATTGTTCCCACAAGTTGTTTGCTCACAAAATCCCTATGCATAGGAAGAGGGTTAGACTTAAATGTGCTAGTCATATTTTTCATGATGCCCTCTTTATGTTTCAATTCTTATCCTTTATGTGAGCATCATTGAAATCATCATGCCTAGCTAGGGCGTTAAACGATAGCGCTTGTTGGGAGGCAACCCAATTTTATTTTTGTACCTTGCTTCTTGATCCTGTTTAGTAATAAATAATTTATCTAGCCTCTGTTTTGGTTGTATTTTTTGTGTTTAATTAGTGTTTGTGCCAAGTAGAACCGTTGGGAAGACTTGGGGAAAGTCTTTTTGATCTTGCTTTAAAAAACAGAAACTTTAGCGCTCACGAGAATTGCTGCCATTTTTATTTGGAAAGTGCTACTTAGTTAATTCTGTTTGCAGATGATTAATATATAAATTCTTCACGTCCAGAAATTTATTTTAGAATTTTTGGGGTTCCAGAAGTTTGCGTTAGTTACAGATTACTACAGACTGTTCTGTTTTGACAGATTCTGTTTTTCATGTGTTGTTTACTTCTTTTGATGAATCTATGGCTAGTAAAAGAGTTTATAAACCATAGAGAAGTTGGAATGCAGTAGGTTTAACACGAATATATATAAATAATGAGTTCATTACAGTACCTGGAAGTGGTGTTTTGTTTTCTTTCGCTAACGGAGCTCACGAAGTTTTTCTTTTAAGTTTTGTGTTGTGAAGTTTTCAAGTTTTGGGTAAAGATTCGATGAACTATGGAATAAGGAGTGGCAAGAGCCTAAGCTTGGGGATGCCCAAGGCACCCCAAGGTAATATTCAAGGACAACCAAGAGCCTAAGCTTGGGGATGCCCCGGATGGCATCCCCTCTTTCGTCTTCGTTCATCGGTAACTGCGACCAAGCCGACTTGAACCTAAGTGGTCGCGCGCTTAAGGGAAGGAACCTACAAGGTCGGATCCGAGGACACTGGTCGGATGTGATCCGAGCTGTATTCGGATTGTCGCCAAGTAGTCTTATGGGCTTTAGGGTCCGTGCGAGGCCCAAGTGTTGAGCCCACGACGGACGCCTATATAAAGTGGGGTGTGGCACACTTATGCGGTTGATCGCTTCGGCGCTGTCACTAGGAATTGCATGTGTTGCGAATAGACACCTCCACTCGCTGCCGGTTGTGTGATCGGACCTAGCAGTCCGCCACACGATGTTCCTCCTACACACGTGGATACTGTTAGAGGCGGTGCACTTGCGCCGCTCCAGCGAACCTGTACGTGGGAACCGACTACCGGCTATACGAGGGAGATCGGACGAGGAGGAGACGATCCACGCGGACGCGCTGCCCCAACTCTTCTTCTGCTGCACGGCACTGCACGTCTAGTGGTAATGAACTGTGATCCATCTCCTGTAGCATGTTCTTGGTTGTTCTGTGTGTAGGAAAATATTAATTTGCAGTCAACGCACCCTACCATGGATCCCAACAAAAGTTGGGGTAGGTGTTCTAGAGATGGCTGAAGACACGAGAGAACGCACGCTTAAGCAGGACGTGGCTGCTCTCCTCGACAAGCATGCGAGCCCTCTCGGATCGATTCTCCAAGCGCGTCACCACGTCGGTGAAGAAAAGGAGGTGACGGGCGTAGTCGTCCGAGTGGGCATGAGTCGCATTCTCGTCAAAGACGGTGCCCAGCACCGCGTTGGCTCTGGTCCTGAGGTTTTGGAGCATGGGGCGTGCTCGCACTCTAGCGTCCGCTGCCGGAGCGCTTCCTCCCTGCCCCACTGCGTGGAGGATTCGGCGCTGGCGACCCGCTGCTAAAGAGAAGACAGCTCGGCACGTGCGGAAGCCAGCTCGGCTTCCACTAAAGACAGGGTGGCTATAGCGGCTTTCTGGCGACGTTTGGCTTCGTTTAGCCCTGACCTGAGGGCCTTGGTCCTGCCCACAGCCTCGGCTTCCACAAGCGTCAACTTTAGGTCGTACCTGCCCACAAGGTTCGCACGAGCCTCGGCCGCTCGGCGATCGACTTCCTCCTGGGCCTTGGCCTTGCGCGCGCCGACAATGTCCTCGGCTTGGGCAACCTGGCACTCCCTCATCTCCAACCGCTCGAGCTCAAGGCTGCGCTCCATGGCTTCCAGTGCCAGCGCCTCCTCGTGCCTCAAGATCTCTTCCTCCTCGACATGCGTCCCCCTCATCGACGCTAAGGCGGCCTTGCGCGCCTCCACTTGCTGCTCCAGGGAAGCACTCTAGGCTTGGAGCTCCCACGCGCGCTTATCTGCGACCTCGCGATGTCGATCAGCTTCCTGAGCTTCTTCCAAAGCATGGGCGCAAGCGTCGTGCAAGGTCGCAAGAGATGCCTCGGCCTTCGCATTATCAATCGCGCGTTGGTGGCACCCGAGGTTGATGGCCACCTTCAGCTTATGCCACTCCTCCACCAGCCGAAGACCCTCGGCCTCGAGGCGCGCGTCTATATCCGCGAGCTCTCCGCCAAGCCGGTTCATCGCGCCCATCGCCTCCCGGAAGAGCTCGTGGAGGATGACACTCCTTCCGTGCGCAACTTTGAGAGCGCACCCGGCTTGGTCCTCCACAGTAGGGGTTGTCGACGGGACCTGAAGCGGCTCGCCCTTTTCCTACAGGGGGGCTGGGGGCTGGCGCCCCTCCGGACGCCAACTTGGCTTCAGCAGGAGCCCGGTTGGGATGAGGCTCACTGCTCGAAGGAGGGACCAAGACCGAGGCCATCCAGTCGCCGTCCATAACCAGAGGAGGAGACCTTGGTGCGCTCGTCACACCCCCGACGAGGCCACGAAGAAGAGACGGCAGGAGCGCGGGCTCAAGGCTCCAAGCCGACGCACCTACCTCTCCGGCCGACCCTGTGATGGGGGCAGCGTGCCGGCTTGGGACGCTCAGTGCCAGCGGAAGACTCGAGGCAGGAGGACGTTGCGTCACCAGGGGCTCCATGGCCTCGGCATATGGGATCCTGGAAAATGTAGCGACCCGACCTCAGACGGTCAAGCCTCTGTGTATCTGTGCCATCCCTGGATCAGTATGCTGGCACACACAGTACATCAATGTATATATCAAAGTGCAATCACATGTATAAATACCGTAAAACTGATATATATATATATATATATACCTTATAAGTCTCAGCGGAAACAATCAATGGTTGTGGAGTCCCATCAACGCCACCGGCAAGTTGAGTGTAGACCGTAACCCTGTATCGTAACTCTTACTCGTCGAGGAATTATCTGCAACAAGAGACGTTGCATCCGTGTAGGTCAGTACATTGAATGTACCAGCAAGATCACAATAATAGAAAGCAGATTGATAAAACTATTCTATATGCAATATGGCTTTGTGGCTCTGGGTCTGAGTTTTGTTTGCGTAAAAGCTAGTTTTATTTTCCCTACAACAAAGGAATATCAGGAGTCTGTACTATGGAGTTTTCTATCATGACATGGTTCCGCCAACCGATGTCTCATACCCAAATCATTATAAGTTGCCCATAATTAAATTATCAGTCTGGTGCTAAGAGTTCCTAGATAGATCCAAGTCCAGAGCTTAAATTGTCCATAACCGGGGACACGGCTAATCGATTAGGTTTTAACCCTCTGCAGAGGTTTGTACACTTTACCCGCAAGATTCGATCCCTCTTTTCATGTTCTCGCACTTCAGGTTGTTTGAGAACAAGACGACCGAAACATGGTCTTCCGAAGAGTTCCCCTGACCACTGTCTGGTGCTCATCCAATCCTAACATTGTTCTACATCTGCTAGCACCGTCCCAGCCAGAGTCACAACTAAGGTCAACCAAGCCAGAGCCCATAGTGACTTGCGGTTGCACAGGTAAGCTTCCGGGCATGAAGTATTCTTCCATCTCTTTAAGTCTGGGTGAAGCTTTCTACAAGATGTCATGGCGCTTCTCCATGCATCCCATCCAACCACTGGTTTCTCCAGGGTGCCCGTCAACTGTCCTTCACCCAATAGTGTGTATTGAATTCTTGTCTCGAGTCTCGAAATCTTGAGGTCTTGAAGTATTGAGGCCTTAAAATGCAGTCCTTGCAGATGCCATCATGGAGTTGTCGTCATTGGCGTAGAGTCCTCCATTCTCACACCACTCTCGTGCACTCATACCAAACCCCGCCTATTATAGCGTAGCACTAAAACTATATAACGTCCCGGGCTTGGTAACAGGGAGATGGGTTCCTACCTCATGCATTCTACTCAACTACAAGATTCAGTAACACTACTGGAGGGATTGTTGAAAAGGTGCTACTACATGCAAATAAAACATAGGTATGAAAACATGGTCAAAGTGAACTTGCCTGGTAAGTTGATGAAGAATAATAATGCTCTCAGAAACTTGATAAGACTATACGCAACTCTCCGATGAAATCTATAATAATAAATATGGCATTCACATAAGCAATCATTCTACCACTCAACATAACAATCAAAACAACAAGGAAACTCAATAGTAAACTCAAACAAATTCCAAAGAACCCTCGAATAAAACTACAAAGAAAACTAGCAGGGAAAGTTTAAGACTTTACTACAAACAACTAATATAGTTTTGCCCTAAGTAAAACTTAATAGCAATTAAAACACTAAAGTAATTAACGGAGAGGAAAAAAATAGTGTTTAATAAAATAACAGAAGGTATTTTTCATAAACATTTACTAGCAAAAAGAAACACCTAAAAACTATTTTTTAAACTCTAGTTATGAACAAAACAAGAAAAAGAAAAATAAGCATTATATTTTTCTGTAAATAAAAGTTCACCCTCTATAACTACAGAAACAAATCTGAAATAAAATATAACAGAGGTTAAAATAAATTTTAAAACAACAGAAAACAGCAGCAAGTTAAAAATAACTAGCACATGCTCTTTTCGAGTAAAAATATTTTTAATAAAGACTAAAAATACCCAAATAAATCCCTACTGCTAGGCAAGGTCAAAACAAAGCAGTGAAAAAAAAAGAATCACTAAAAAAATCATAACTCAAATTATAGCAGAAATACTAATCTGACTAAAACTAATATAAAACTATTTGTATAAGTTTAAACATGGCCGAATCTATTTTCTACAGAAACTACAAGAAATTTGTAAACTAACAAAAAAAGAATCAACTAAAAATATTGAACAACCTCAAAGATATAGACTTTACAAGAACAGAACTATTCTGTTTTAAAAACAGAAACTAAAAAAACAAAAAAAACAAGCGCTACTGGGCCTATTTAACGCTCAGGCGAACACTAACTAAAATGCGCCCGCTGCTAAACAGAATAACCGACCGGTTCGATCAATTAAAAAAACCGTAACTAAACTAGGAAAAGACCGAACTAAAACCGATCTAAACAAATAAACCTAACCCTTTGTGTGATCTAATCTAGGACGTTCATGCGCGATCCAACGGTGGTGGGGATTTCCGGCGGCTTACAGCGAACTCGACAACGGACGATGGTGGCTCGGGCGGCAACGGCGCAGCAGCTCCAGTGGTCCGGGGCGACGGCGGTGACGTCGAGGAGATGCGGCGGAGCGAGGTGGAGGTGGTGGTGATCTCAGCGGCGTTCAAGGGTGACGGTAGCGAGCGGCACGAGCTCGACAGAGCTCCTGGTGAGCTCCAACTCCGGCGACGGGCGGTGATGCTCAAGGCGGAGGCTCCGGCGATCCCTGGGCGAAGAGAGGATGTCAAAGAGGTGCGGGAGGGGGTGGCGGTTCGGGTGAAGGTGCTGGGAGGGGCAGAGAGTGCTCACCAGCGTCGGGAGTGGCGGCGAACCGAGGCAACTGCGGCGAGATGCGCTCGGCGAGGGCGTGGGCGGTGGTGGGTTTCGAGATTAGGGTTTTATGGGGATCGAGAGAGGAGAGGCATAGGTATTTAAAGGAAGGACATCTTTCTTGGGGAGGGGGTCGAGTCGGGCTAGGGTTTAGCGAGGGCTCGGACTCGGCCGGCGCGAGCGCGTGCGGGATATGTGCGTGTGGCTTGCGGGAGGAGGAAGACGGGGTGGGGTCGGCGTGTCAGTGAGAGAGAGAGGGGAAGTTCGGTCGGGGGACCGAGGCCTAGCGGGTGCGGGCGTGCGGCGTGCTGGGCTGGCGGCCCTGGGCGCTGGTGGGCTGCGGCCTTGCTGGCTGGGCCGGTCGGCCTGGCCAGTTCGGGGGGGTTTCTCTTTTTTTTTGAATAAAACAGGGTGAAAATAAAATATAGAGAAATACATATAATATTATATATATATATAGGACATATATATATCAATAAAATTAGAAAAATAAACCCTACAACGTGAACATTTTTCGAGAGGCAAAATCCAGACTAAAAGAAAACATTTTTTATAAATTCCAAATAAACTCCAATTTGAATTCAAAAACTTTTGGCATTAATTTCTCCTGACTTTTTGGAGTGTCATGTTAGCTCCTCTCATACTTTTAAACAAGTACTTGTGAGGAGTATATGAAATAAATTTCGAATGCCAAGTTGAATCCAAAATAAAATTTAAATACCTCTGAAATTTCCAAATGCCACTCAATTTCACACAATCAGTCTTACAAAAATCAAACAAACAATCATAAATATTTATTTAATATAACATTCCAATATTTAGAATTTTGGGATGTTACAAACCTACCACACTTAAAATGAATCTCGTCCTCGAGATTCGAAGAGGCTAGCAAGAAAAGGTTAGGGTTTGGGGGTCTTCTAGCAATGACATTGATTGGAATGGTCTAGTGTGCTACCACACTTAAAAGCATGGGTATGGTTCCGACAAAACTCATGTACTCCATCCTTTTGGGTTGCTGGTGTCGGTGTTCTCATATACTCCGGAATAGCTCTTTCATGGGTGCTCTTCCGGTCGGGCATGACCTTTTTCTCACAACCTTGTGTCCTCTCAATTCCTGGTGAGGTTCTTCCGGAGAGTGGGTCTTCGTATATGACATGTCTGTCGTCAATACTAGGAAACTATCGGAGCCTCCTGGCGGTCAACAATTTATGGCTTCTCCTGCAGGAAAAATGGCCGGGGTTGAGTCTCACTGTATATCCTACGATTGGCATCGGTTGCCTGTAGAGGGTTCCATCGTCCTACCATTCTATGGTTTTATGGCTTGGCATATCGACACTCTTCTAAGGTTTTCAAGGCTCTCTGATTTTCCATCAACATATGATAGTTCATGATAGAAGTCTCCGGTCTGGGGGCCAATCCATCCCGTACTTGAACCATTACTACATATGCAGACATCGAATCACGTATTCTAACACTTGGGCATACTCACAAGCATTGCAGAATTTCTCTTGTCAACGAACTGAGTTTGAATAAATCCATTGTTTTCTGCAAGCTGAACAAGACATCTAACATTTCTTCACAACTCTCGGGTTTTTGTATCCTCCTAAAAATGTCGGCTGATTAACTCAGAGTTTTCTTCCAAAATATCTTCCTTCAGCAAGAGTGTGCTTGCTTCTTATTAACTCCTGGGCCTGTGGGTTATGGCCCACTTCAACTCTTGTACAATTTAACTCATCCTTTCGAGGATTATCATTCCGTATTCCAACATTACATCTCCTTTAAATCCAATAGTACTTCTTCCTTCATACCCTTGTGGTGACGATCATACAAAACTCCAACTTATTTGGTCCAGCTCCCTTCTATGGACCGTCATGAATAACACATTTCTTTCTTCATTGATCATGTGGCTTTACGGAGTACAACCACACCAAAAAAATGCACTAGTTTATCCATAAATCATATTATTTTCATATAAAATCGTTTATTACATCCTTAACCATTTTTCGTAAATCCAAATTCCAAAAGGTACTTTATTACAAATGTTGCCACCCACATGGTTTGGTATGGTCAGGCATTACGTCCAACTTTATTAAAAAAAATCTCCTTGAGGATTCTTCAGTCCCACTGGAATTGTGCGACATGCACCTTGAAATCTTCAATCTTCTGTTTCATTGTGGTGGCCTTGAGCTTCATCTCCATCATCTCTGCATGCACTCCTCTTAGGTATTCCTGAGTATAACAGAGTCTTGCTTCAAGTATTTCTCCGATCTAGTGTATGGCTTCCATGGCTGCTTCACAAACAGCATCGAAGAAAGTTGCTTGTGGTACACGTGAGATGAAAAAGTACTGCCCCATCGTCTTTGGGCAAACTCCTTTCATACGGTGGAGGTGTACCTCCACATACCAAAGTTCCACTCCCTTTTGCATGAAGGGGTAGCCTTTGTAGACTGCATCTCCTTCAAGGTGAATATGCTTCATCATGTCCTTCAGGATCTTCAGGTAATCATGATCACTTGTCAGGGTCATGATCGTTTCCGGGCCCTTAAGGAAAGACTCATAAAGGGTCGTCATCTGCAGTTGTAAAACAAAAATGGTGCTCAGAATAAGGTACATATCTCCTTGGGTACACATTCATATCATCCAAACAAAACTTCAAACTCAATTTCCAACATCCAGTTTATGCATCACAACTCATTTTCTTCCATGTTCACCCAGAATATTAATTTCCAAGATAAAACATAACAACTCCTTAAAGCCTTTCAGCATATGACATATCAACTTTATTGAGTCATGAATTATTACAATCTCTGAGTAATCTATTACATAACTCAACCCCGCATTCTCATGAAAAAGTGTTTTCCATACTACCCTTATTACTGATATCAACATCTCCACTACTCAGCTCCAGCTTTCTCATGATTTGAACAATCCCTAGCAAAATGTCCTGCTTCCTTGCAACGAAAACAAATAACTTCCGGCATGTCTCGAGGCTTCTTGGTGATGGTGCCTGCTCCTTGAGTTCCTTGCTTCCTTTCGAGACAATCATTGGCATAATGCCCGACGTCCTTACATTCAAAACAGGTAATATGACTCTTGTCCCTCTTTGCAGAAATTGGGTTGTTCTGAGGGTGTCTTTGTTTTCTCTTCCTGGTTTTCTTTGTTCTGATCAAACGTTCTATTCCCTATGGATCAAACTCCACTGCTTCTGTCGGGAAGTATCCCAGATACTCTTTTCTTTCCTTGGTGCAATACTGTGAAAAATGTCCTTCTTCTCCACATGAATAACATGCATTGGAGTAAAATCTGTTGAGGCTTTCTCCATCAGGGTCTTCAACACTTTCCTTAATCACAGGTTCTTTCATAACTTCTCGGAGGGCTTCTTTCATTCCTTCTTCCTGCTTCTGAATAGTTTGTTGCACCGTGGGGTAAATGTGACACTGAGCTGGGTAGTGGGTGGTTCCTTCACACAAGAAACAAGTCACCTGACTAGTTGGGCATTCCTCAGCTGGGTGTTTCTCCTCACAATGAGGGCATCCATCCTTGTGTTCCTCCTGGGTGTGTCCTATTTCTCCGCAAATCTTGCAGGCACAAGGTTTATTTCTTGGGGTATCATGGTGCTTCCGGATAAGACGGGATCTTGTCAGAGTCTTCTTGAATTCTTCCCAAGTCCTTGCTCCATTCCATCCCTGTATAGCTTGATGCATCTGCCACCATGTTGCAGCACTTCCTTCAAAGTACTAAAGAGCGTATGATACTTCATTCTTCCTTGAAACCAAATTGCTCCCGAAGTGATTCTCCATGTTCTGAATCCATAGCTCTGCCTCCGGCTGGGTTTTCGGTCCAGAGAATACCAGTCCAACTTCATTCATCATCTATTGGGTCCAAGGGTTTTATGGTGAGGTAAGAGAGAGGTGGGAAGGGATACACACAATACAAATAATAGTTTTAAAGAAACGAGTTTTATTTTGTGGCTGTCGGAAAAACATCAAAACAAATGATAGCTCACAAATCGTCGCATCTAACGTAAGTGTATAACAGGGGTTTGGTCCTCTAACGGTTGAATAATTCTTTTGATTCTTCAAGTCATCGGAGTCTTCAACTGGTGTAGCTTCAACTCTTCTAATGCATGGTGAAATCCTATTTACTCTGAAATGGTCATCGATTGTCCGATATCTTGTCCTTCTTGGAGCGGCTTCAGTTGATCCTCCGTGTGGTCAAAAGGGAAAGGGGTATATTGTAACTATTTGAGGTAAGAGAGGATATTTGATAAAATTAGAAAAGATGAGAAGTAATGGATTCTTTTGAAAATAAGGTTTTAGGGATTTCCTATCCTAGGAGCTTTCCAGTTTCTAGGGTCACGTCCTACAGTCAACATGTGCTCTGATACCATATCTGTAGCGACCCGGCCTCAGACGGTCAAGCCTCTGTGTATCTGTGCCATCCCTGGATCAGTATGCTGGCACACACAGTACATCAATGTATATATCGAAGTGCAATCACATGTATAAATACCATAAAACTGATATATATACCTTATAAGTCTCAGCGGAAACAATCAATGGGTGTGGAGTCCCATCAATGCCACCGGCAAGTTGAGTGTAGACCGTAACCCTATATTGTAACTCTTACTCGTCGAGGAATTATCTACAACATGAGACGTTGCAGCCGTGTAGGTCATTACATTGAATGTACCAGCAAGATCACAATAAGAGAAAGCAGATTGATAAAACTATTCTATATGCAATACGGCTTTGTGGCTCTGGGTCTGAGTTTTGTTTGCGTAAAAGCTAGTTTTATTTTCCCTACAACAAAGGAATATCAGGAGTCTGTACTACGGAGCTTTCTATCATGACATGGTTCCGCCAACCGATGTCTCATACCCAAATCATCATAAGTTTCCCACAATTAAATTATGAGTCTGGTGTTGAGAGTTCCCAGATAGACCCAAGTCCAGAGGCTCAAATTGTCCATAACCGGGGACACGGCTAATCGATTAGGTTTTAATCCTATGCAGAGGTTTGTACACTTTACCCGCAAGATTCAATCCCTCTTTTTATGTTCTCGCACTTCAGGTTGTTTGAGAACAAGACGACCGAAACATGGTCTTCCGAAGAGTTCCCCTGACCACTGTCTGGTGCTCATCCAATCCTACCATTGTTCTACATCTGCTAGCACCGTCCCAGCCAGAGTCACAACTAAGGTCAACCAAGCAAGAGCCCATAGTGACTTGCGGTTGCACAGGTAAGCTTCCGGGCATGAAGTATTCTTCCGTCTCTTTGAGTCTGGGTGAAGCTTTCCGCAACATGTCATGGCGCTTCTCCATGCATCCCATCCATCCACTGGTTTCTCCAGGGTGCCCGTCAACTGTCCTTCACCCAGTAGTGTGTATTGAATTCTTGTCTCAAGTCTCGAAATCTCGAGGTCTTGAAGTATTGAGGCCTTACAAATGTATTCCTTGCAGATGCCATCATGGAGTTGTCGTCATTGGTGTAGATTCCTCCATTCTCACACCACTCTCGTGCACTCATACCAAACCCCGCCTATTATAGCGTAGCACTAAAACTATATAACGTCCCGGGCTTGGTAACAGGCAGATGGGTTCCTACCTCATGCATTCTACTCAACTACAAGATTCAATAACACTACTAGAGGGATTGTTGAAAAGGTGCTACTACATGCAAATAAAACATAGGTATGAAAAACATGGTCAAAGTGAACTTGCCTGATAAGTTGATGAAGAATAATAACGCTCTCAGAAACTTGATAAGACTATACGCAACTCTCCGATGAAATCTATAATAATAAATATGGCATTCACATAAGCAATCATTCTACCACTCAACATAACAATCAAAACAACAAGGAAACTCAATAGTAAAACTCAAACAAATTCCAAAGAACCCTTGAATAAAACTACAAAGAAAATTAGTAGGGAAAGTCTAAGACTTTACTACAAACAACTAATATAGTTTTTCCCTAAGTAAAACTTAATAGCAATTAAAACACTTATGTAATTAATGGAAAGGTAAAAAATAGTGTTTAATAAAATAACAGAAGGTATTTTTCGTAAACATTTACTAGCAAAAAGAAACACCAAAAAACTATTTTTTAAACTCTAGTTATGAACAAAACAAGAAAAAAGAAAAATAAACATTATATTTTTCTGTAAATAAAAGTTCACCCTCTATAACTATAGAAACAAATCTGAAATAAAATATAACAGAGGTTAAAATAAATTTTAAAATAATTAAAAGAATAGAAAACGGCAGCAAGTTAAAAATAACTAGCACAAGCTCTTTTCGAGTAAAACTATTTTTAATAAAGACTAAAAATACCCAAATAAATCCCTACTGCTAGGCAAGGTCAAAACAAAGCAGTGAAAAAAAAGAATCACTAAAAATAATAATCCTAACTCAAATTATAGCAGAAATACTAATCTGACTAAAACTAATAGAAAACTATTTTTCTAAGCTTAAACATGGCCGAATCTATTTTCTATAGAAACTGCAAGAAATTTGTAAACTAACAAAAAAAGAATCAACTAAAAATATTAAACAACCTAAAAGATATAGACTTTACAAGAACAGAACTATTCTGTTTTAAAAACAGAAACTAAAAAAACTAAAAAAACAAGCGCTACTGGGCCTATCTAACGGTTAGGTGAACACTAACTAAAATGCGCCCGCGGCTAAATAGAATAACCAACCGGTTTGATCAATTAAAAAATCTGTAACTAAACCGGGAAAAGACCGAACTAAAACCGATCTAAACAAATAATCCTAACCCTTCGTGTGACCTAATCTAGGTCGTTCATGCGCGATCCAATGGTGGTGGGGGTTTCCGGCGGCTTACAACGAACTCGACGGCAACAACGGACGACGGCGGCTCGGGCGGCGACGGCGCAGCGGCTTCAGTGGTCCGGGGCGACGGCGGTGACATCGGGGAAATGCGGCGGAGCGAGGCGGAGGTGGTGGTGATCTCAGCGGCTTTCGAGGGTGACAGTAGCGAGCAGCATGAGCTCGACAGAGCTCCTGGTGAGTTCCAACTCCGGCGATGGGCGGTGATGCTCAAGGCGGCGGCTCTGGCAATCCCTGGGCGAAGAGAGGATGTCAAAGAGGTGCAGGAGGGGGTGGCGTTTTGGGTGAAGGTGTCGGGAGGGGCAGAGAGTGCTCATCGGCATCGGGAGTGGCGGTGAACCGAGGAGACGGCGGCGAGATGCGTTCGGCGAGGGCGTGGGCGGTGGTGGGTTTCGGGGTTAGGGTTTTAGGGGGATCGAGAGAGGAGAGGCATAGGTATTTATAGGATATCTTTCTTGGGGAGGGGGTCGAGTTGGGCTAGGGTTTAGCGAGGGCTCGGACTCGGCCGGCGCAAGCGCGTGCGGGGTATGTGCGCGTGGCTTGCGGGAGGAGGAAGACGGGGTGGGGTCGGCGCATCAGTGAGAGAGAGAGGGGGGAGTTCGATTAGGCGACCGAGGCCTAGCGGGTGCGGGCGTGCGGCACGCTGGGCTGGCGGCCCTGTGCGCTGGTGGGCTGCTACCTTGCTGGCTGGGCCGGTCGGCCTGGCCAGTTCGGGGGGCTTTCTCTTTTTTTAATAAAACAGGGAGAAAAATAAAATATAGAGAAATACATATAATATTTTTTTATATAGGACATATATATATATCAATAAAATCAGAAAAATAAACCCTATAGTGTGAACATTTTTTCAGAGGCAAAATCCAAACTAAAAGAAAGCACTTTTATATAAATTCCAAATAAACTCCAATTTGAATTTAAAAACTTTTGGCATTAATTTCTCCTGACTTTTTGGAGTGTCATGTTAGCTCCTCTCATACTTTTAAACAAGTATTTGTCAGGAGTATATGAAATAAATTTCGAATACCAAGTTGAATCCAAAATAAAATTCAAATACCTCTGAAATTTCCAAATGCCACTCAATTTCACACAATCAGTCACACAAAAATCAAACAAACAAACAATCATAAATATTTATTTAATATAACATTCCAAAATTTAGAATTTTGGGATGTTACAGAAAACCACCGTCAGGAAGGAAAACGGCACGCGAGGAATTACAGAGATAAGGTACTTACTCATCTACATCGATGTACTTCCTATGTTTCAACGGCCGGACGGCGCCACTGCTGCAGCTCGAAGACCCCTTCCTCTTTCGGAGTGCCTCGAAGTCCATGCGGAACAGGCCCAAGCGTTGCACGTGACGACCAGCGCGATGCGTGACTGGTGAAGCACCCAAGGAGACGACCTCCGAAGTGCCATGCCGAGGAAAGCCATCGGGCTACGCCTCGCGACGACCTGCCAAGGCCTCAGGAGCTTCGGCCTCAGGAACAACGGACTGCGTCACCTCCTTAGCTGCCACGCCAGGGCAGGAATCGCGGGTTCCCGAGGATGACGCCTCGGGAGCCCCAGGCAGCATCGACACCTTGGCGCCCGCGCCTCCGGCCTCTAGTGGTGCTCGCCCCCCTGCGTCCAACCCTAGGGCGAGCTCTGCGCCGGTAGTAGGAAGAGGAACCATAACGACGGGGTTCTCACGGGGCCCCACGACGCCAACTGGGCGTAGCCCCCACTCATCGAAGGAGGGCATCTGCCCCGCGAACTCCACCCTGTTTGAGCAGTCGTACAAGCAACAACCCGCTTGCGGCGAGTCACCCAGCGAGCGGTCACCGGCCAAAACTTCGAGCACCGTCCTTCATGCCTCGGTCAGAAGCCCCAACGCCTGAAGCCTCATGCGATCCTAGTCGCCGGTCAGGGCCCACATCGGCTGGGAATGGCGCTGGAGCGGGGCGATGCGGTGTTAGAGAAACTCCTTCATCACCTTGGGCGCAGTCACATCGAGATCCTTCAGCCTTCTTAGCCGGAGCCAGGCGAAGGCGAGACGGGAACCCGCGAGCTCTTCATGTCCCCAGCCGGAGCTGGGGACGACGGACGATGACGAAAGCGAGAACAGGGGGCTGAGTACTCCGACATCGACATACACCCACCACATCTGAAACTCGCTCGTGGACTGCGGGAGATCAAAATCAATCACCGAGCCAGCCGTCACTGCCACGGCCTGGAAACTGACACACCAAGAGCACTGCCGGGGGTTGGTCAGGTGCAGTGAGAAGAAATGGCGCAAGAGGGCCACAGAAGGGGCAATTCCCATCATGGCCTCACAGACAAAGGCGAAGACAGAGGGAAGGGCAACAGATTGGGGATCAAGATGCAGCATATGGATCTGTTAATGATAAAACACGACATCGAAGAAGACGGAGAAAGGGGGAACCAGGCCAGCCCACAGAGCGTCGACAAAGAACGGGACCTCGGTGGCCGTCCTATCAATGGAGGCTCGAGACGCAGGCCAGGACACCGTACCTCCCCATTCGTTGAAGCTGGTAGAAAGCGCAAGGCGGACCTTGTCCATGGCCTCCCGATTGAGCACCTGCGATCGGCCGACGGCTGGCTCGATGGCCGGAGCTAAGTTGGCTGAGGACAGGGGCTTCTTCCCTTTCTCCGTCCGGTTCGGTGCCATGGAAATTAGGGCAGAGCTCAAGTTGGATTGGAAGAGAAAGCAGAGGTTCGAGGAAGCAAAGAAGTCGGAGAGTGTGTTGCCAGCAACAGGGAGGTAACTGTGTAGGATGCCGTGGCCGCCTAGCCAGGCGGATTTCAAGGCTGCGTGGGGAAGCGGAGGCGCCCACGTCCAATCAGTCGCCACGCGTCAACCAAGGCCGCAGGTTGTTGGGGCCCGCAGCGCTCCGCACTTTCCCTTTGGCTTCGCCTCGAAGCCAAGCCCAAGTGCGCCTTGGGCCCGGGGGCTACTGTCGATGTTCTGGGAACGGGGGTCCCCAGACTTGCCTGCCTGCGGCCCTCAGCGTGGCTCCTCTAGCAGCCATGTATGGCCCATCTTCACCAGCAAACATTCAAGACCCTCGCGAGGGGCCGAGCCTCGCGAGGCGGACGACGCAAGACCTCCTCAGGGGCGGCCTCACCAGGCTGGCTCGCGAGGGGCGGAGAGATCAAGGCAAGGCGAACCTCACGCGGTTCCAATGATGCAAGCCATGATTATCAAGACCAGGCGGGTGCCAACGCGCATAGTGTCCTCGTTTCCTCTTTGGTGCTAAGGAGGCAAGCGCAGGCGAGGAGTTCCAAGGCATCAGGCAAAGGTTTCCATATCGGTGCAACAAGACCAAGACTAGCAGGACGGCAGGACAGAGGTCACCATGGAGCCCAAGACGGTGTCACCACCAGAGCCTTTGGCAGGCGAAGACAACTTTTGTCAAGATAACTTGTACTAGTTGTCTCACTTCGAATTTGGCCGTTGTGGGATCCCTTCCCGCTCAATATTTGGGAAGAGGACTAGGGCCTCTATAAATAGTACTAGCCACCACCATAGCTAGGAGGACCTCATCTTGAATCGGACCCATTCCATCCCTAGCCTAACACCAGTTCACCAAGAATAAGAACACCTCTCCTCAAGAGGCTGTTCTTACCTTGTAACTGTTCATCCTTAGCCCAAGAGGCAATCCACCACACCACATTGGAGTAGGGTATTACACCACAACGGTAGCCCGAACCAGTATAAATCTTGTGTCTCGTGTTCTTTGGGTCTGTCGAAGCTAGGCCATGAGATCGTTGAGTGTGCGAGCTAGAGAGGGAGGAGATCTTCATGCGCACCCCAGTGTTCGAACCTCAAGGGTTTTGCCGGAACCCGAAATCTGACAAGTGGCATCCCCGCTTTCTTCCAACAACTATCGGTATTTTACTCGAGACTATATATGTGTCTTTGCTTGTTTCATTTTGTGTTTTAAGTCATCAATCCTTGCTAGAAACACCTATTTGAGAGAGCCAAAATCATGTCATGACTTGTTAGAATTGCTCTCTATGCTTCACTTAAATCTTTTATGAGCTAGGACTTGCTCTAGTGCTTCACTTATATCTTTTTGAGCATGGTGTGCTTAGTATTTTTGAAGAAATGCTCTCTTTATTCACTTAGATTTGTTTGAGAGTTGGTAAAATTTTGAAGAAATTCTCTCTTGCTTCACTTAAATTATTTTGAGAGAAAGAAAATTTGTTGTGCTCATGATCTTCACTATATTTGGTTGGGCTTATGAAAAGCAACTCATGAAAATTAGTCCCAAAGTGCTAGATATCCAAGAAGGATAAAGTAAAATAAAATGTCATGAAGATCATTGGACAAAATAAACTTGATTCTTAGTAATAGTTTTGAGATATGATGATGTGATATGTGAGTTATGTTGATGAGTAATTGTGTTCTAGTAAGAATATGGGTGTTAAGGTTTGTGATTCCCTATGCAAGTACGAAAGTCAATAGTCATGCAATGAAAATTATATCCTACTTGTGGTGCATTATTCGGTGTTAATTATGCTTAATGCTTGCTTATGAGATTATTCGTTTCTTGGTTGGTCGCTTCCCAATCTTTTGCTAGCCTACATTTTGCACTACGTATGACTTCTACTTGTGCATCCAAAATCCTTTAAACTAGTTTTGCCACATGAGTCCTCTATATCTACCTATATGCGGTATTCTTTTGCCATTCTAAGAAAATTTGCATGTGCCATCTCTAATTTTCAAAATAAACTTCTCTTTTGTGTGTTTGTTTCACTTGCGGAGTGGTGAGGGTCGCTAATATTTTCCATGCTAGATGTGTTATTCTCAAGATGAGTGTTTATTCACTTGTCATTGCACGAGAGTACGGCAAAGGTATTAGGGATGCCCAGTCCCGAAATGCAAAAAGAAATTAATTTACTTTATGTTTTCAAATAATAAATTCCTTGGAAAGTGTTGGTATGGAGGGCACCCGTGGATACGGCTAGCCATGGAAAGTGAAAGTTATGGTGGAAAAAGGAATAAACTTCATTTTCTGTTTGGGAACCGCCTATGGCATATCTAGCATGGAAAGTGTTCGAAACTCTAAGTCATTTTAGTTGGTGGGATGGATACACCTCCCAGAATGTTTTTATCTAAAAAATCGCTTTGAGCTCTGGCACCTCTACAAATCCCTACTTCCCTCTGCGAAGGGACTTTCTTTTACTATTATGCAATTTTTATTTTGAAATTTGAGTCTCCATCTTCTTTCATAAAAAGCACCAACTTGGAGGCAATATGATCATGCTCAAGTATTAGGTGTAGTTAATATTTGAGTGTGTTTCATGAATGGATCAATGTTTGAGCATGATGGGCTAGGGATAACTTATTTTAGCATTGATATTTTGAAAGACATGGTTGCTTGTTGATATGCTTGAGTATCTAAATTATTATGTCAAAACTAGACTATTGCTTTGAATCATATAAAAGTCCAAATGCCCATGCTATAAAGAAAAGAATATGATATAACTTGATGAACAGCACTCCACACCAAAAATTCTGTTTTTATCACTTACCTACTCGAGGACGAGTAGGAGTTAAGCTTGGGGATGCTGATATGTCTCCAACGTATCTATAATTTTTTATTGTTCCATGATGTTTTATTGTCAATCTTGGATATTTTAATCATTTTGTAGTCATTTTATATCATTTTTTGGTACTAACCTATTGACATAGTGCCCAGTGCCAGTTCCTGTTTTTTCCATGTTTTTTACATTGCAGGAATCAATATCAAACGGAGTCCAAATGGAACGAAACTTTACGACGATTTTTTATGGGCCAAAAGGAAGCAGATGGGCCCTGGTTGCACCTGGGGGAGTCCCGAGGAGGGGACAACCCACCAGGGCGCGCCAAGAGGCCCTGGCGCGCACCGGTGGGTTGTGCCCACCTCGGGTACCCCCCGGACCGCCTCTTTGCTCTATAAATACCCACATATTCCCAAAACCCTAGGGGAGTCAATGAAATATTCATCTAGCCGCCGCAGACTCCAGAAACACCAGATCCAATCTAGAAACCATCACGGAGGGGTTCACCACCTCCATTGGTGCATCTCCGATGGTGCATGAGTAGTTCTTTGTAGACCTTCGGGTCCGTAGTTAGTAGCTAGATGGCTTCATCTCTCTCTCTCTTGATTCTCAATACAATGGTTTCTTGGAGATCCATATGATGTAACTCTTTTGCGGTGTGTTTGTTGGGATCGATGAACTTCCAGTTTATGATCAGATCTATGTTTTTATATCCATGAAAGTATTTGAGTTTCTTTGATCTCTTTTATGCATGATCTCTTATAGCCTAGTATTTCTTCTCCGATATTTGGATTTTGTCTGGCCAACTCGATCTATTTATCTTGCAATGGGAAGAGGTTCCCGGTAGTGGGTTCAATCTTACGATGCTTGATCCCAGTGACAGAAAGGCAACCGGCACGTATGTATCATTGCTAATAAGGATAAAAAGACGAGAGATATATCTGCCGCCATATAGATAAACGGATCTTGTCTACATCATGTCATCGTTCTTATTGCATTACTCTGTTTTTCCGTGAACTTAATACACTAGATGCATGCTGGATAGCAGTCGATGTGTGGAGTAATAGTAGTACATGCAGGCAGGAGTCGGTCTACTAATCTTGGACGTGATGCCTATGTAATGATCATTGCCTGGATATTGTCATAATTATTTGAAGTTCTATCAATTGCCCAACAGTAATTTGTTTACCCACAATTTGCTATTTTTCTCGAGAGAAGCCACTAGTGAAACCTATGGCCCCTGGGTCTTATTTCTCATATATTTGCCTTGCAATCTTTTTTCCTTGCTTTTATTTTCAGATCTATTAAACCAAAAATACTTTGCTGCACTTTATTTTATTTGCGATCTATTTATCCAATGTATTACAACCTTTTTACTGTCACGCACCAATTTCTGGTGCCGTTACCTGAAAGGGATTGACAACCCCTTTAACACGTCAGGTTGCGAGGTGTTGTCATTTGTGTGCAGGGGCCGCTTACGTTGTCTTGCTTGGTTCTCCTACTGGTTCAATAACCTTGGCTTCATAACTGAGGGAAATACGTACCGCCGCTGTGCTGCATCATCCCTCTGTAACGCCCTCGATGCAGCTATATCTCCCACGTGTCGAAGCACGACTTAGAGGCATAACCGCATTGAAAGCAATGTCGCAAGTGAGGTAATCTTCACAACAACCCATGTAATACATAAGGGAAAAAGATACATAGTTGGCTTACAATAGCCACTTCACACAATACATGAATTAAGCATTACATCACCCAGATACAATCAAGGTCCGACTACGGAACCAAAATAAGAGAAGACTACCCCAAAAGCTACACAGATCCCCGATCGACCCCAACTGGGCTCCACTACTGATCGAGTAGAATGAAACAATACAAAGGACAAGATCTTCAACTAGCTCCTCGCTGAGCTCGGTAGTGTCACCTGTACAGTATCATCGGCACCTGCAAACTGGTTTTGGAAGTATCTGTGAGCCACGGGGACTCAGCAATCTCACACCCTCGCGATCAAGACTATTTAAGCTTATAGGAAGGGTACAAGGTATGAGGTGGAGCTGCAGCAAGCGACTAGCATATTTGGTGGCTAACATATGCAAATGGGAGCGAGAAGAGAAGGCAAAAGCACGGTCGAACAACTATGATCAAGAAGTGATCCCAGAACAACCTATGCCAAACATAACTCCAACACCATGTTCACTTCCCGGACTCCGCCGAGAAGAGACCATCACGGCTACACACGCGGTTGATGTATTTTAATTAAGATAAACTTCAGGTTTTCTACAATCATACATTAACAAATTCCCATCTGCCCATAACCGCGGGCACGGCTTTCAAAAGTTCAAACCCTGCAGGGGTGTCCCAACTTAGCCCATCACAAGCTCTCACGGTCAACGAAGGATATTCCTTCTCCCAAGACATTCCGATCAGACTCGGAATCCCTGTTACAAGACATCCTCGACAATGGTAAAACAAGTCCAGCAAAGCCGCCCGAATGTGCCGACAAATCCCGATAGGAGCTGCACATATCTCGTTCTCAGGGCACACTCAGATGAGACTAGCTACAAGTAAAACCAACCCTCAAGTTTCCCCGAGGTGGCCCCACAGGCAGCTCAGTTTGGACCAACACTCAGAGGAGCACTGGCCCGGGGGGGTTAAAATAAGATGACCCTCGGGAGCGCGACTCCCAAGGGAAAAGTAGGTGGTGGCGAGGCAAATGGTAAAACCAAGGTTGGGCCTTGCTGGAGGAGTTTTATTCAAAGCGAACTGTCAAGTGGTTCCCATTATAACCCAACCGTGTAAGGAACGCAAAATCCGGGAACATAATACCGATATGACGGAAACTAGGGCGGCAAGAGTGGAACAAAACACCAGGCATAAGGCCAAGCCTTCCACCCTTTACCAAGTATATAGATGCATTAATTAAATAAGAGATATTGTGATATCCCAACAAAATATCCATGTTCCAACAAGGAACAAACTCCAATCTTCACCTGCAACTAGCAACGCTATAAGAGGGGCTGAGCAAAGCGGTAACATAGCCAAACAACGATTTGCTAGGACAAGGTGGGTTAGAGGCTTGACATGGCAATATGGGAGGCATGATAAGCATGTGGTAGGTATCTCAGCATAGGCAAAGCAAAAGAGCGAGCAACTAGCAAGCAAAGATAGAAGTGATTTTGAGGGCATGGTCATCTTGCCTGAAATCCCGCAAGGAAGAAGAACGAGTCCATGAAAAAGACAAACGGACGTAGTCGAACGGGTCCTCACAAACGCGATGTTATCGGAACCAACCCAAAGAAGCAACACCGGAAAGAAGCACACAACATAGTAAACAACCAACACATGAACATGGCATGATATGCGGGATGCGGTATGCGGTGCATATGCATGATTTTGGAAAGGAATGATTGAACCTGGCCTCAACTTGGAAATCCAAGAGTGCCACTGGAAAGGAGAGTTGATTTCAATTGAAATCGATATAAAGATCACCGGAAACGGATGCACGATTTGGAAATGGCAAGCAAAACAAGTATGGCACTGGTCTTCGATTATCAGCACGAAGCCATAGAAATGCATCAAGATAAATAAGCTACTGCACTCAAACATGGCAACAAAATACATGGTAGGGATCCACTCATGATGCTTGAAAAAATATGAACACTGAGCTATGGCTAATTCACTCATTAACAGGTTCAAACAAGCATGGCAAAAGTGCAAATGATAACAGGTTACAGACTTAGTGAAATTAATAGCAAGTCAGGGATTTATCATCAGGAAGCATTGTTTAGAGCACGATAACTACATGCTAAAGGAACATATCATGGCAAAGAAAGGAATGGAATGAAGCTACTCAAAGCATATAACAAACGTCCCTTACTGACCATAAGCCAAAAGGGATCAGAAAATACAATTGCAAGCATGTGAACATGGCAAAAACATAAACAGATTCAGACTTAGTGAAAAACTGGAGCATGGCAAAACAGTTAACAAGTAGACATGTTTACGAGCTCGATGCACTCACTATGAGACATTTCATGATAATCTAAGCACACACCCAGCAAATAGACATGGCATAGAAGCTATACATGGCAAGAACAACATCATAGCATGCACGGATCAACAACAACAAGCTCGGCAAAATTGCTAAACATGTTAACAATCTGCCAGGAACATTTTATCACAAAAGTAGAGCTCGATTGACTCAAGCTAGGGTGCTCCATAATTGCAATCAAAGACATGGATGGATAGAGCACCACAATATCTACAAAACATCCTTACTGATCATGCTCAAAGAGGCATAGATCTCTTGGTAGCAACATGAACACATGGCATAAAAATAATGACAGGGCAAGGACTTAGTGAAATTTGAAGTCCCTGAAATCAGCATCATTGAGTAAGCTACTTTGCATGCTTGTGCTACTCACCAAAAAGATCACAAAAATACATGGCATACACCCCTGTAAAGATGGCATGGAATTCTTCAAAACACATGTAGAGCTCAGGGTCATAGCATGCACACATTAATCATGGCAAAAATGACAAAAGTGCAATTGCTGAAACAGATCTCAAACTATCATCACATAGCCCTCTTCCAACAGCATTTCAGGCATCAAGATGAGCTCAAATGAAAATGATGCAATGACTTGAAATGATGTACTCGTCGAGACGAACATTTTGATATCCTACACGCACGAATCAGAGCCACAGATGCAGAGTTATGGCATGTCAAAGTATGCATAGAATTACTAGGACTTAGTGAGATTTTTACCCCGCGAAAAGTCAACGCGGCGCCGGGATTGAGGATGGTGGTGGATCTGGCCGGAACTTCACCGGAGTTGGCCGGAAATGGACGGGGAGGTCGGATCCGGGGCTTCCTCCACCGGATCTCGCCGGATCCGGGCTAGAGCTCGCCTGGGAGGCGACGGGCAGCGAGGTAGGGATGCGGGGCGGCGCAGGAGGTCGACGGTGCAGCGCAGTCCGGCGAGACGCGGTCACCGGAGACGGCCGGCGAGGACGTGAGGTGGCGGGGCAGAGGAGATCAGCTCCTCTCGAACCAGATCGGGGCGAGGGAGCAGGAGGCGGCGCGGTCGGTCCCTAATGGGCTCGGGCGGGCCTGTTGCGGGCCTGGCAGGCCCTGGCAGCGCGGGAGTGCAGGGTGAGGTGGCGATGCCACATGGTGGCGGGGCATTGGCTGGCGGGCGCGAGGAGGCGATGTGGCGCGCGCGGATAGGTCCGGGCGCGCCGTCGGCGGCGCCAAGTGGCGGAGCGGGGTCGGCTGGGCGCTGAAACCGGTTGGGGAGGTGGCTAGAGGCGCGGATTTTGAGGAGGGGCGGCGGCTGCAGGTTAGGGAAGGGCTAGGGGTAGGTGGAGGGCTAGGTTAGTCAAAAATTGGAAGGAGGGGTCTATAAATAGCAAAAGGGGATTAGGGTTGGGGGGTTTCATCCGTTTTCGGACCCTCGTATCATGATCGGACGGCTCCGGACAAAGGGGGGACTAGGTGGGATGAGAAGAGAGGCCTCGGGCTGAGAGGAGAGAAGAGAATTGAGGCCTGGCGACTGTTCCGGAGACCAAAACGTCCGCCGAAAATACCGGCAACGGTGCCGCTATATATTTAACGGTTGGGCTATCAAAGGAGCTCCGAATGGCACGAAACTTGACAGGCGGTCTACCGGTAGTAAACCAAGGCCGCATGACAAGTCTCGGTCCAAACCGAAAACGTTTAACACCCGCACACGAAAAGAGGTAGAAAGGGACATCGGGTGACATAGGAGCGCTAGATTGCAAAACGGACAACGGGGAAAATGCTTGGATGCATGAGACGAACATGTATGCAAATGAAATGCACATGATGACATGATATGAAATGCATGACACGCAAGCGATGACAAGGCAACAACAGCGAATAACTAGAGGACACCTGGCACATCGGTCTTGGGGCGTTACAACACTCCACCACTATGAGAGGATCTCGTCCCGAGATCTAGAATGGCATCGGAGGGGAAAGCGGGGGAGCAAGAGAAGTGGTAAAACTAAGTTGCTTCTTTGACAAATGAGTGAAACCAAAGAACCTTGAAAAGTTGAACAACTTCGAGAAAAGAATACAGCGGAGATGAGCGAATTTGACAATCTCCGTCAGGAAAGAGGAATGAAGAAGAACAAATTTGGACAGCACTCCTGTTGAAAAGAGATGCAAGACTTGATAAAGCGAAAAGAACTTGAGCAGAGGACACAACACTCTGGTTAAATGGATAAGTAGGAAAAGAACACGATCCTGTCAAAACAAGAAGATGGGTTGAAGAGAGCAACATGACAATGCCTTCGGAAGAAATGAGAGGATGGAATGGAATGAACGGAGGAGAAAACAAGATCTTGGTAGAGCACGCTTACAACAAATGCTAGAGCGGAGTTGTTGGATTATCAACAGCGAAAAGAGTAAGCTTATAGTGGGCTTATGGAGAACATCTCACAACTATGAGGTGAAATTCTGCCACTAATGAAAAAACAATAGACTCGATTGATATGAGCAAGAAGACGAGAAACTTATTTCACCGGGAGGGATAAATGAAGAACTTGGGTCATTTATGAGCACCATAAATAGCAACAGTCCTTAGGGAAAGCTTTAGGTGAAAATATAACCCAAGATAATTCCAATGACGAGATTGATGGATTTAAAATACCTCACTCTTAACAACAAGTGAATCATGAAACATGAACTCAAATTATCAATAATGACATAATACCACCTCCAATGATACGTTAGAAAGAATTGCACTCCGGATTGCAAGAAGAATGATTTAGCTCCTCTGAAAAGAATCTTGATGAATATTTCGAGAAGGAAATTAAGTCCTTGCTGAACCCTCATGTAGAATCTTCATGAAGAACTCCGGTAATGAAAGAATGATCAAACGAAAGGAATGAGAAGTTGAAAGCACAAGGTGAATTCTTGCAATGATTGGATGAAACTTTGCGACGATATAAGGTGGAAAAGTTGGGACTCCAGAAGGAAAGATAAGGCAAATGAAAACCAAGAATTTGATGAACCTCTGGAATAAGGAATTGAATCATTTAGGTGAAACACGAATAAGAATTACGTTATGCTTATCCTTCACCAATTTAAATTGATGACAAGTAATGGATTTGGCATACTACTTATTCTCGTAGAAAGGATTAAGATAGATATAGCGTCAACTTGGGAAGGTCTTGAACGAACCACCGGTAGGATTGGAACAACGAATGAATTGATAAGATAAAGAAGGAAGAGAAATCTTGAACAAACCACCGTAAGAATTGAAAATGAATGAAGTAGGGGTGAATCACCGGGAAGGATTAGCAAATAAACGAAGATGCTTGAGAGAATTTAGATCCATGAGAACGAAGGGAGCACGAACTGATTAGAGATCACTTGAAAGATGCACCGGTAAGATTGGAGAATGATAACTGATAGCTGAGAATGAATAAACCTGAATTGATGGACTCCGGATAACAAACTGAGAAGACTCTTGAATTGCTCCGGATAGGTGAAAAGAATTCCCACAATCGAAAATAATTATGAGAGGATGGCAACAAACTAGAATTACGAATCTTGAAGAGAATGGAGCAAGATTGAGAGAAAAATCTTCTTCGGTCTTCGAATCTGAGAATGACGACGAGAAACACCACCAAGAATTATTGAGGCACACCGGAATGAAGAATGGAAAGGTTGAGCCAATGATGAAAAGAATTTGAAAGATCTTG
This sequence comes from Triticum aestivum, assembly GCF_018294505.1. Taxonomy (NCBI): domain Eukaryota; kingdom Viridiplantae; phylum Streptophyta; class Magnoliopsida; order Poales; family Poaceae; genus Triticum; species Triticum aestivum. The sequence goes on from NC_057797.1 coordinate 104,366,756, forward strand.
GAGAAATACATATGACTGATGATGAATCATTCTTACGTCAAACTTTGAAAAGAAATTTGAGGATAGCTCCGGGAAAATTAGAAGATTTTAAAAGACCTGTGGGTTAGGGCCCACTCAAAAGAAACACCGTTGAAATGATTTTAAAAGAGAGGTTGCCCCGGTTGAATTAAAAGGCTTGAATGAGATAACAACCTCGAGATATCTTCAGCACTCCGGAACAATTGAATAGCGAGAAGTGGAATGATAATAAGGTGCACCGGTATGGAAAACATTTGACTTCGAAGCAACTCGAATACCACAACTCAAAACAAAACAAAGGATTGGCTTGCAAAATAAGCCGGAACAAACATATGATAGAGATTTCGTCCGAGGTTTTCGTGGTGGGGCCTACACGAGCTCGATCGTACAGCACCATCATGTACAAGGCACTGCACATGACATACGAAGCGTCCCCGAGTCGGCATAGCCAAGGACTCTTTAAGACACAACGAGACCACTGTAAAACCAACCGTGGATAGGCGGACCACTAGACGTCGAACCCCAATTTCATATCATACATCTGTCAGAAAGATATCCTAAGAGCTACCTGAATTCCCACTTATAAACTCCCGAAACTTTCCGGTTATGCAATCGAGTGTTGGGGATACAGGGGAAGCATAATATCTCACCCAAAACTAGCAAATCCTATATCCAGCTGTATCCATCCTTCAACACATAACCAAGAAACCTTCGGAAATCATTTACCTCAACCTTCGAAAAGCATCCGTTATACGAGTTATGGCAATACTCCCGAACTCCCGCCCCAGTACTGGGTGGCGTCGAGGTTATCTCACCAACAACTGCATAAAAGAGATTTTTGATGTCGGCGAAAAAAAACTTAGGTATTCCAGAACTGCAACATAAAATTGTGACGACAACACCTCGGAGCTCAACTCCCCGGGACACTGCCACAACCCCTAAATGTCAGGAGGCACCAAGAACAATGTTCTCGTCACAAAACCATCAAAATGATTCCAAGATACCCGCGTGATCCTAAAAAAAATTTAGTGAAATTTGAGAAGAGAAGAGTCAAAACTCTACGTCAGGATGCCTCACCAAAGCGACGAAGGGACTGAGGAGTAAAAAGAATCCTATTCTCCGATATATATAATCCTAAATGACTCAAAACATTTTTCTAGACTCAACAACGCCAAAGATTCGATCGAGCAGGGGGCTCCTAAGGTCGGGGAAGGCTTTGATTACCAACTTGTAACGCCCTCGATGCGGCTATATCTCCCACGTGTCGAAGCACGACTTAGAGGCATAACCGCATTGAAAGCAATGTTGCAAGTGAGGTAATCTTCACAACAACCCATGTAATACATAAGGGAAAGAGATACATAGTTGGCTTACAATCGCCACTTCACACAATACATGAATTAAGCATTACATCACCCAGATACAATCAAGGTCCGACTACGGAACCAAAATAAGAGAAGACTACCCCAAAAGCTACATAGATCCCCGATCGACCCTAACTGGGCTCCACTACTGATCGACTAGAACGAAACAATACAAAGGACAAGATCTTCAACTAGCTCCTCCCTGAGCTCGGTAGCGTCACCTGTACAGTATCATTGGCACCTGCAAACTGGTTTTGGAAGTATCTGTGAGCCACGGGGACTCAGCAATCTCACACCCTCGCGATCAAGACTATTTAAGCTTATAGGAAGGGTACAAGGTATGAGGTGGAGCTGCAGCAAGCGACTAGCATATTTGGTGGCTAACATACGCAAATGGGAGCGAGAAGAGAAGGCAAAAGCACGGTCGAACAACTATGATCAAGAAGTGGTCCTAGAACAACCTACGCCAAACATAACTCCAACACCGTGTTCACTTCCCGGACTCCACCGAGAAGAGACCATCATGGCTGCACACGCGGTTGATGTATTTTAATTAAGATAAACTTTAGGTTTTCTACAACCGAACATTAACAAATTCCCATCTGCCCATAACCGCGGGCACGGCTTTCGAAAGTTCAAACCCTGCCGGGGTGTCCCAACTTAGCCCATCACAAGCTCTCACGGTCAACGAAGGATACTCCTTCTCCCAGGACGACCCGATCAGACTCGGAATCCCGGTTACATGACATTTCGACAATGGTAAAACAAGACCAGCAAAGCCGCCCGAATGTGCCAACAAATCCCGATAGGAGCTGCACATATCTCGTTCTCAGGGAAAACTCAGATGAGACTAGCTATGAGTAAAACCAACCCTCAAGTTTCCCTGAGGTGGCCCCGCAGGCAGCTCAGTTTGGACCAACACTCAGAGGAGCACTGGCCCGGGGGGCTAAAATAAGATGACCCTTGGGAGCGTGACTCCCAAGGGAAAAGTAGGTGGTGGTGAGGCAAATGGTAAAACCAAGGTTGGGTCTTGCTTGAGGAGTTTTATTCAAAGCGAACTGTCAAGGGGTTCCCATTATAACCCAACCGTGTAAGGAACGCAAAATCCGGGAACATAATACCGATATGACGGAAACTAGGGCGGCCAGAGTGGAACAAAACACTAGGCATAAGGCCGAGCCTTCCACCCTTTACCAAGTATATAGGTGCATTAATTAAATAAGAGATATTGTGATATCCCAACAAAATATCCATGTTCCAACAAGGAACAAACTCCAATCTTCACCTGCAACTAGCAATGCTATAAGAGGGGCTGAGCAAAGCGGTAACATAGCCAAACAACGGTTTGCTAGGACAAGGTGGGTTAGAGGCTTGACATGGCAATATGGGAGGCATGATAAGCAAGTAGTAGGTATCACAGCATAGGCAAAGCAAAAGAGCGAGCAACTAGCAGCAAAGATAGAAGTGATTTCGAGGGCATGGTCATCTTGCCTGAAATCCCGCAAGGAAGAAGAACGAGTGCATGAAGAAGACAAACGGACATAGTCGAACGGGTCCTCACAAACGTGACGTTATCGGAACCAACCTGAAGAAGCAACACCGGAAAGAAGCACACAACATAGTAAACAACCAACACATGAACATGGCATGATATGCGGGATGCAGTATGCGGTGCATATGCATGATTTTGGAAAGGAATGATTGAACCTGGCCTCAACTTGGAAATCCAAGAGTGTCACTGGAAAGGAGAGTGGATTTCAGTTGAAATCAATATAAAGATCACCGGAAACGGATGCACGGTTTGGAAATGGCAAGCAAAACAAGTATGGCACCGGTCTGCGATTATCAGCACGAAGCCATAGAAATGCATCAAGATAAATAAGCTAATGCACTCAAACATGGCAACAAAATACATGGCAGGGATCCACTCATGATGCTTAACAAAATATGAACACTGAGCTACGGCTAATTCACTCATTAACAGGTTCAAACAAGCATGGCAAAAGTGCAAATGATAACAGGTACAGACTTAGTGAAATTAATAGCAAGTCAGGGATTTATCATCAGGAAGTAATGTTTAGATCACGATAACTACATGTTACAGGAACATATCATGGCAAAGCAAGGCATGGCATGAAGCTACTCAAAGCATATAACAAAATTCCCTTACTGACCATAAGCCAAAAGGGATCAGAAAATACAATTGCAAGCATGTGAACATGGCAAAAACATAAACAGATTCAGACTTAGTGAAAAACTGGAGCATGGCAAAATAGTTAACAAGTAGACATGTTTACGATCTTGATGCACTTACTACGAGGCATTTCATGATAATCTAAGCATACACCCAGCAAATAGACATGGCATAGAAGCTATACATGGCAAGAACAACATCATAGCATGCACGGATCAACAACAACAAGCTCGGCAAAATTGCTAGACATGTTAACAATCTGCCAGGAACATTTTATCGCAAAAGTAGAGCTCGATTGACTCAAGCTAGGGTGCTCCATAATTGCAAGCAAAGACATGGATGGATAGAGCACCACAATATCTACAAAAGCACCACAATATCTACAAAATATTCTTACTGATCATGCTCAAAAGAGGCATAGATCTCTCGGTAGCAACGTGAACACATGGCATAAAAATAATGACAGGGCAAGGACTTAGTGAAATTCCAAGTCCCTGAAATCAGCATCATTGAGTAAGCTACTTTGCATACTTGTGCTAGTCACCACAAAGATCACAAAAATACATGGCATACACCCCTGTAAAGATGGCATGGCATTCTTCAAAACACATGTAGAGCTCAGGGTCATAGCATGCATACATTAATCATGGCAAAAATGACAAAAGTGCAATTGCTGAAACAGATCTCAAACTATCATCACATAGCCCTCTTCCAACAGCATTTCAGGCATCAAGATGAGCTCAAATGAAAATGATGCAATGATTTGAAATGATGTACTTGTCGAGAAAAACATTTTGATATGCTACACGCACGAATCGGAGCCACGGATGCAGAGTTATGGCATGTCAAAGTATGCACAAAATTACTAGGACTTAGTGAGATTTTTACCCCGCGAAAAGTCAACGCGGCGCGGGGATCGAGGATGGCGGCGGATCTGGCCGGAACTTCACCGGAGTTGGCCGGAAATGGACGGGGATGTCGGATCCGGGGCTTCCTCCACCGGATCTCACCGGATCCGGGCTAGAGCTCGCCTGGGAGGCGACGGGCGGCGAGGTAGGGACGCGGAGCGGCGCAGGAGGTTGGCGGTGCAGCGCAGTCCGGCGAGGCGCGGTCGCCGGAGACGGTCGGCGAGGACGTGAGGCGGCGGGGCAGAGGAGATCAGCTCCTCTCGAACCAGATCGGGGCGAGGGAGCAGGAGGCGGCGCGGTCGGGCCCCGATGGGCTCGGGCAGGCCTGTTGAGGGCCTGGCGGGCCCTGGCGGCGCGGGAGCGCAGGATGAGGTGGCGATGCCACATGGCGGCGGGGCATTGGCTGGCGGGCGCGAGGAGGCGATGTGGCACGCGCGGATAGGTTCGGGCGCGTCGGCGGCGGTGCTAAGTGGCGGAGCGGGGTCGGCCGGGTGCTGAAACCGGTTGGGGAGGCGGCTGGAGGCGCGGATTTTGAGGAGGGGCGGCGGCTGCAGGTTAGGGAAGGGCTAGGGGTAGGTGGAGGGCTAGGTTAGTCCAAAATTGGAAGGAGGGGTCTATAAATAGCAAAAAGGGATTAGGGTTGGGGGGTTTCATCCGTTTTTGGACCCTCGTATCATGATCGGACGGCTCCGGACAGAGGGGGGACTAGGTGGGCTGAGAATAGAGGCCTCGGGCTGAGAGGAGAGAAGAGAATTGAGGCTCGGCGACTGTTCTAGAGACCGAAACGTCTGGCTAAAATACCGGCAACGGTGCCGCTATATATTTAATGATTGGGCTATCAAACGAGCTCTGAATGGCACGAAACTTGACAGGCGGTCTACCAGTAGTAAACCAAGGCCGCATGATAAGTCTCGGTCCAATCCGAAAACGTTAACACCTGCACATGAAAATAGGTAGAAAGGGACATCGGGTGACACAGGAGCGCCAGATTGCAAAACGGACAACGGGAAAAATGCTCGGATGCATGAGACGAACATGTATGCAAATGAAATGCACATGATGACATGATATGCAATGCATTACACACAAGCAATGACAAGGCAACAACAGTGAATAACTGGAGGACACCTGGCACATCAGTCTCGGGGCATAACACCCTCCCTATCCGAGGAAAGACCGACGTAGTCCCAGCTGCCATCACGCGCTCGGCAGACTTGGAGATGAATCTGCTTAGCGGGGCAACACATCCTATCAGATGCCTTAGATACTTACCTATCCTTGGCGCTTGGATTTGCTTGATGGCCTTGATCTTGTCGGGTTTGGCTTCAATCCCGCGATGGTATACAAATAACCCAAGCAACTTGCTGGAGGGAACACCAAGCACACACTTCTCCGGGTTGAGTTTCAGATTGATACTACATAGACTATCAAATGTCTCCTCCAAATCCTAAATAAGGGTGGCACTATCCTTGGTCTTGACCACAATATCATCCATATAGGCTTCTATGTTTCTGTGTAACTGTGGCTCAAAGCCAATCTGGATTGCCCTTGCAAAAGTGGACCGGCACTCTTTAATCCAAATGGCATGTGGACAAAGCAGTACGTACCACATGGAGTGATGAACGACGTCTTCTCTTCATCTTCCTTGGACATGAAGATTTGGTGATACCCAGAGTACGCGCCCAGAAAGGAGAGCAAATCACAACCTGGAGTGGAATCCACAATATGGTCAATACGCGACAAGGTAAATGGGTCTTTCGGGCAAGCCTTGTTGAGATTTGTGAAATCTATGCAAAGCCTCCACTTCCCGTTAGCCTTCCGGACTACTACTATATTTGCCAACGATGTGGGATGCAGCACTCCTCTGACCAAACTAGCTGACGCGAGTTTCTTGATCTCTTCTGCAATGAATTGTTGCCTCTCCAATGCATGCTTCCAAACTTTTTGCTTGACAGGTCGGGCATGTGGGCAGACAACAAGGTGGTGCTCAATTACCTCCCTGGGAACACGGGGGATATCAGATGGTTTCCAGGAAAACACATCGACACTCGCCTATAGGAAGGCAACAAGCACGCTTTCCTATTTGTCATCAAGGGTGGCGCTGATAGTGAAAGTACCATCAACACCAGTCAGCCCTGTCGGGACATTCTTTACTCGGGGTGCAGTGACCTTGGATCTCTTGTTGTTAGAACACTCCGGCACGTCGTCAACGGGTGTCGTGCACTCGGTGGGGGCACGCTTCCCAGACTCTTTACTGGAGTCCTTACAATCTTTCTTCTTTCCTTTACTTTCCTTGGCGGGAGTTGCCGCAGCCGTTGCCTCTGCTGCGACCGCGCCCTAGTACATCTTGTCCACGCAAATGATTGCATCCTTCTCATCTTATGGGATGGTGATGACCCCGAGTGGCCCAGGCATCTTCAAGGTGTTGTAGGCATAGTTGGATGCTGCCATGAACTTAGCTAGGGCTGGGCGTCCAAGAATCCCATTGTACGGCAGGGGGAGATCAACTACATCAAACACAATTCTCTCAGTCTGGTAGTTTAGTTCTCCCCCAAACATTACCGCCAACGTGATCTTTCCCTTAGGATGGCTCCTGCCGAGATTAACTCCGTGAAACGTGCCGGTAACCTCTAGCTCTTCCTCTCCTATCTGAAGCTTATTGATGACTGCTCGGGAAATCAGATTCAATCCGGCCCCACCGTCCACCAGCATCTTTGTGACCTTGAGGTTTCGAATTGTTGGAGATACCAACAATGGAAAACACCCTACCGTAGTGGTATGGCTAGGATGGTCCTCTTCGTCAAAGATGATGGGCGTATGAGACCATTTGAGCGGCTTCCGGGCCTCTAGCGTTGGTTCCACGGCATTGACTTCTCATGCCCACCGTTTGAGCTGGCGGTGAGAAGTGTGCAGAGATGCACCTCCGTCAATGCACAGGGCGTCCATGGCCTTCTGACACACTGCTCACTGGATTCCTCTTCATCCCCTCCATCACTCTCATCATCACAGGTTTCCTTCTCTCGACCTTTGGCGGGCTTTCCTTTGGTTACAAAAGGGTTTGCCGGGGCGATTTACTTCAGTGCATCGACCCTTACCACCAGCAACATTCTGACCTTTTTCCTTATCACGCTTGTCATACTCTGCTCTCTGTTTCTTGACAAGCTACTCAACTTGGTAACACTCTTGAAGGTCATGGCCCTTCGTCTGATGAATCTTGCAGTACGGCCCATCGCCCTTCCCGGTTCTCTCGGGAGCAGCGGCTTCCCACCAGTCAGTGCACACGGTGGCTTCCTTGCCGGGGGCCTCGGCCTTGGCCTTCTTACAGGTACTAGGTTCTACCTCTTGAGCACTGCGTTGGATTTCCTTGAAGAGGAAAGGATGATGCATCAAAGTAGCGTAAGTATTTCCCTCAGTTTTTGAGAACCAAGGTATCAATCCAGTAGGAGGCTGCGCGCAAGTCCCTCGTACCTGCACAAAACAAATAACTCCTCGCAACCAACGTGATAAGGGGTTGTCAATCCCTTCACGGTCACTTACGAGAGTGAGATCTGATAGATATGATAGGATAATATTTTTGGTATTTTTGTGATAAAGATGCAAAGTAAAATAAAAGCAAAGTAAAAAAATCAAAGGAAGATTAATATGATGAAGATAGACCCGGGGGCCATAGGTTTCACTAGTGGCTTCTCTCAAGAGCATAAGTATTTTACAGTGGGTGAACGAATTACTGTTGAGCAATTGACAGAATTAAGCATAGTTATGAGAATATCTAGGTATGATCATGTATATAGGCATCACGTCCGAGACAAGTAGACCGACTCCTGCCTGCATCTACTACTATTACTCCACTCATCGACCGCTATCCAGCATGCATCTAGAGTATTAAGTTCATGAAAACAGAGTAACGCCTTAACCAAGATGACATGATGTAGAGGGATAAATTCATGCAATATGATAAAAAAAACCATCTTGTTATCCTCAATGGCAACAATACAATATGTGCCTTGCTGCCCCTACTATCACTGGGAAAGGACACCGCAAGATTGAACCCAAAGCTAAGCACTTCTCCCATTGCAAGAAAGATCAATCTAGTAGGCCAAACCAAACTGATAATTCGAAGCGACTTGCAAAGATAACCAATCATACATAAAAGAATTCTGAGAAGATTCAAATATTGTTCATAGATAATCTTGATCATAAACCCACAATTCATCGGTCTCAACAAACACACTGCAAAAATAAGATTACATCGAATAGATCTCCACAAGAGAGGGGGAGAACATTGTATTGAGATCCAAAAAGAGAGAAGAAGTCATCTAGCTAATAACTATGGACCCGAAGGCCTGAGGTAAACTACTCACACTTCGTCGGAGAGGCTATGGTGTTGATGTAGAAGCCCTCCGTGATGGTTGCCCCTCCGGCAAAGCTCCGGAACAGGCCCCAAGATGGGATCTCGTGGATACAGAAAGTTGCGGTGGTGGAATTAGGTTTTTGGCTCCGTGTCTGATCGTTTAGGGGTACGTAGGTATATATAGGAGGAAGGAGTACGTTGGTGGAGCAACAGGGGGCCCACGAGGGTGGAGGGCGCGCCTGGGGGGGTAGGCGCGCCCCCCTACCTCGTGGCTTCCTCCTTTATTTCTTGACGTAGGGTCCAAGTTTCCTGGATCATGTTCGTTCCGAAAATCATGTTCCCGAAGGTTTCATTCCGTTTGGACTCCGTTTGATATTCCTTTTCTGCGAAACTCTGAAATAGGCAAAAAAATAGCAATTCTGGGTTGGGCCTCCGGTTAATAGGTTAGTCCCAAAAATAATATAAAAGTGGATAATAAAGCCCAATAATGTCCAAAACAGTAGATAATATAGCATGGAGGAATCAAAAATTATAGATACGTTGGAGACATATCAAGCATCCCCAAGCTTAATTCCTGCTCGTCCTCGAGTAGGTAAATGATAAAAATAGAATTTTTTATGCGGAGTGCTACTTGGCATAATTTCAATATAATTCTTCTTAATTGTGGTATGAATATTCAGATCCGAAAGATTCAAGATAAAAGTTCATATTGACATAATAATAATACTTCAAGCATACTAACTAAGAAATTATGTCTTCTCAAAATAACATGGCCAAAGAAAGTTCATCCCTACAAAATCATATAGTTTAGTCATGCTCCATTTTCGTCACACAAGAATGCTCTCATCATGCGCAACCCCGACGACAAGCCAAGCAATTGTTTCATACTTTAGTAATCTCAAACCTATAAACTTTCACGCAATGTCTGAGCGCGAGCCATGGACATAGCACTATGGGTGGAATAGAATATGATGATGGGGGTTATGTGGAGAAGACAAAAAAGAGAAAGTCTCACATCAACGAGGCTAATCAATAGGCTATGGAGATGCCCATCGATTGATGTTAATGCAAGGAGTAGGGATTGCCATGCAACGGATGCACTAGAGCTATAAATGTATGAAAGCTCAACAAAAGAAACTAAGTGGGTGTGCATCTAACTTGCTTGCTCACGAAGACCTAGGGCACTTGAGGAGGCCCATTGTTGGAATATACAAGCCAAGTTCTATAATGAAAAATTCCCACTAGTATATGAAAGTGACAAAACAAAAGACTCTCTATCATGAAGATTATGGTGCTACTTTGAAGCACAAGTGTGGCAAAGGATAGTAGCATTGTCACTTCTCTCTTTTTCTCTCATTTTTTTGGGCCTTCTTTTTTTATGGCATTTCTTTTTTTTAATTCCTCACTTGGGACAATGCTCTAGAAAATGATGATCATCACACTTCTATTTATTTACAACTCAATGATTACAACTCGATGCTAGAACAAAAGATGACTCTATATGAATGCCTCCGGCGGTGTACCGGGATATGCAATGAACCAAGAGTGACATCTATGAATTATGAATGGTGGCTTTGCCACAAATACTATGTCAACTACATGATCATGCTAAGCAATATGACAATGATGAATGTGTTATGATAAACGAAATGGTGGAAAGTTGCATGGCAATATATCTCGGAATGGCTATGGAAATGCAATAATAGGTAGGTATGGTGGCTGTTTTGAGGAAGATATAAGGAGGTTTATGTGTGAAAGAGCGTATCATATCACGGGGTTTGGATGCACCGGCGAAGTTTGCACCAACTCTCAATGTGAGAAAGGGCAATGCAGGTATCGAAGAGGTTAGCAATGATGGAAGGGTGAGAGTGTGTATAATCAATGGACTCAACATTAGTCATAAAGAACTCACGTACTTATTGCAAAAATCTACAAGTCATCAAAAACCAAGGACTATGCGCATGCTGCTAGGGGGATAGATTGGTAGGAAAAGACCATCGCTCGTCCCCGACCGCCACTCATAAGGAGAACAATCAAAGAACACCTCATGTTTCAAATTTGTTATATAACGTTTACCATACATGCATGCTACGAGACTTGGAAACTTCAACACAAGCATTCCTCAAATTCACAACTACTCAACTAGCATGACTTTGATATTATTACCTCCATATCTCAAAACAACCATTAAGCATCAAACTTCTCTTAGTATTCAAAACACTCATAAGAATTTTTTTACTAATCTTGAATACCTAGCATATTAGGATTATTTAAGCAAATTACCATGCTATTTAAGACTCTCAAAATAATCTAAGTGAAGCATGAGAGATCAATAGTTTCTATAAAACAAATCCACCATCGTGCTCTAAAAGATATAAGTGAAGCAGGGGAGGGCGGGACGGCCGACAGCGCCGCTTGTTCGGGAATGCTTTGATCTGGTGATGCTAGAGCATGTGCACATGGGGGACACGCCACAGACCACCACCGCCTTGTGATTGAGTGCATCAATGGGAGGATGGCCCATGGAGGGTTGGTCACGTCACTCACCATGAATGCAAACCGCGGCAACTAACTCCTCTCACAGGTCGCAGCTCGGCACTCAGCAGTGCCACCGGACAAAGCGTGGTTCAGGTATGCCCTGTCTTGCCGCCGTTGTTGTTGACTTTGTCGCACAAGGTAGAAATCAAATGGTGGTCATGAATTCGGCTGGTGCAAACTAATTCACGGTAATTTTGTATTTCTGTAGTCGTTTTCAACTTCTATGGTAGAAATGATTTGAGGATTAATTGGAGGAATGTCTCAGAATTGTTTCTGAATCTTGAAAGGATTCAGAGCGGATGGTCAGAGGTAATTTATCATTTGCTCTTGGTCAGTTTGCTGAAGACGTGCAGCGAGAAATTCGATCACACTACGAGAGTGTAGTTCCATGCATCTTAAATGCAGTTGACGACCCATCAGATGGAGGTAAGGTAAAATAGGGAGAGACTTTGGATATAAAAATTGGTAACTTTGCATGACAACTCCGTGGTAATTATGTAATGCGAATAATCAATATGATTTTGTAGGAGATATCATATTATGCAATGGTGGTTTTCTCTGAAGAAATGGATGAAGATATCCTACCATATCTGGAACCTTGGATATGCAGATTACTTATGTCTTTGCAGGTTCTGTCCTCGAAATTCTGTTGGGACTGACACAGGGCATCCTGATAAGGAAGAAAATATTAGAACCGACATGCCATGGCAGCCATAGTGAGATATTTTTCTTTCATGTCCTTCCAATTTAGTATGTTCTCATTTGGACTGTAGATGGTAATTGTATTGTCATATAGTCATATTAGTTACTTAGTGTACGCAGAGACTGAAGGCTCGGTCTTCTTTTCTTTCTTATAGGCCTGAAGTTTGGAGATAGCCGTACTCATTAATTTCTTTACCACACTTTGATGTCTTGGTTACGTACATATGTATATCACTTATTCTTCAATGGAATAGTACGTTATAAGCAGTTCGGTACTACTATATACCAATAACCAGATAAACTTAAATTTTTATGCTATTGACTATATATTTAGAATGTGAAGGCAAGCAAGAGAAAATAGCAGTAGCCGTTCTTGAATGTGTAACCAGTCAGCCCTTCTTCAACCAAGGTAATCATTTGAACTGCAATATTTTCTGAATTTTAAATAAAGGTGGATAGTTTCTTACAAACCAAGCATAACTTTTGTATCTTGATGTTCTTTCTTATATAGCATATCTAAATGTGAATTTTTATATACAGGTGTGATGTTTCCAATATGAAAGCCAAATAGAAGGGAGGAGATAACAATCGGACTCGATTCCAATATGTGAACTTCCAAACATAGGTGAAGGGAGGAGATAACAACGTTGGCGTTGGCTCTATTGGTTTGATGTTGCAGATTTATTAGTTGTCAATGATCACCCACACATAACAATCGGACTCGATTCTGATAGCAAGCGCGCCCGAGCGTTGTTCGTCCACCTCCAGCAATTTTTGCTTGTTTCACCTAAGCCTTCATAGTTCCTCAAGGAAATTATCACTGAACTCTGACAATGGCATCTTCTCACTTTTGTGAACGACACTTGATTTTCTCTTAGTAATAGTTCTTTACTAAATTTTGTGATACATAAATGTTTCTTTAATGAACAATACTTGTATGTGTCTGTGTATGGAGAATGGTGATGAAACTTTATAATAATCCATTGTCCAAAAGAGGGTTCTAATTTTTGATTGGATTATTTATAACTATGTTTGCAAAAAATTCAAATGGTAGTATGTTTGACACATACTGCAATGGGCCGAAGCCTGCTTGGATATTTTTTTCACACACTGAAATTCATTTACAGGAGATTATAATCATTTGGGCACTATGCACTGAGAAACTGTGCATTTAGATAAGAGGTTATATAATTGATGCAAAGATGTGATATTTGTTTGAAGAAGAATGTTGATTCATAAAGATTGATAAATCATTTTTCTAGAAGAACCTCATCACGAGGGAAGGGGGTCCAGCATTTTATTAAGAAGAGATAGATGATCCAGTTTATAAAGGAAGCCGGAAAAACCCCTAAAAGATGAGTGAGAGCCCCCGCTCCCCCGCTCTACTAGGGTTCCCACCCCCGCCGCCGCCGGCGACCTAGCCTCCCCGCCGCCGGGCGCGCGCCTCCCTCCCCGCCCCGCTCTCCTCCCTTCCCCTCCCGCGGCGCGCCCGCACGCGCCCGAGGGGCCCCCTGTGGCCGCGGCCCTCCCCTCCCCCCCGCCATCACTGGCGAGCTCCGTCGAGCAAAGCCCTGAGGGGCGCGGCGGTGGCGGGGCCCTCCTTCCCCGTCCGCTTGTGGTCGCCGACACGGGGCGGCTCCTTCGAGCGGCAGCGCTGGACACCCGTGGGTTCCAGTGGCGTAGCAGCGGTCTCGAGGGGCGGCGGGGTGGCCTCCTGGTGGCGGCGCTCCGGCGTCCCTCTCTGCGCGCGGCGGGGCGGCTACGGTGCTCCCGTCTTGGGAGGTGGCGCGCGACCGGTCTCTGGCCGGATCTGGCTTTGGGGGCCGGTCGGTGGCGCCTGGCTCCGGTGGTGTGTGCCCGGCAGCTCCAGCGCTTGGAGCTCTCCGGGCGACGCGGATAGGGCAGCGGCCGGGCGTAGCCGCTGCTCTGGCCGTGGGCGGCGGCATGGGTAGGTTTCAGTGGTGGCCTACCAGTGTCGTGGCGGCTTCACGGTGGCTCGATGGATCTTCCCGCGGCAACGACCGGCTTCTCCGGCGTTAATTTGTCTGGGTTCGGGCCATCTCGCGCACCGTGCAGCAGGACTGGCCTCGTCCCCCGCTCGATGCTGCAGGACCGAGCTCGTCTCGCGCTTGGGGCAGCAGGATGCGTCGGTGGATGCCAGTTCTGGCCGACCTATTGGGTCTCGTCGCTAGGGGTTGCCCACGGGCGCGAAATGTGGGACCTTTCCGCTCGTCTCTTTCTTTAGGGTGCGGCGGGTCTCGGGTGAGGTGGTGTCGAGGTCTTGGATGCTGGGGCGGCGGCCCTAGTGGTGGGTGCACGGTGCTCTTGGGCAGAGCTGGGGCCTTGGTGCTGCCCAGTCACCATGGTCATGTGGGCAACATGGTTGTCTGGGTGTGACGTTCGGTGGTGGTGAATGTTGACCGAGGTGAAAACCTGCTCTATCTTCGGACGGGCCAGTGGCGGCGAAGATCGTTCCCTTATTGAAGGCGTCGTCGCGGCTCTCATTGCCCATCATGCGGCTCCGAGGGAAACTCTGATCCTTGGATCGGGCGGTGGCAGCGCTCTGGCGTCGTATCCTTCCTGAAGGCGCCGCCTTGGAGCGCATGGTTCGTCATATGTAGCTTCATCTCTTCGGGTCAGTAGTGCTAGGAGTGGTGTTGATGCGCTCAGTGCCTATATATCCTGTCCTGGGTGTGTGCTTATATTGCGGTGGCGTGTGTTTGTACTGGATGCTTGTTGTTTGGTGCTTTATATATAAAGCGGGGCGAAAGCCTTTTTCGGCAAAACCCCTAACGTTTTCTGGTTAATTATAGGGAAAAAACCGAGTGACAACCTAAAAACCAAAAAGACACTAAAGCTTGGGGTAAACATAGATGCGACATCAGGGAGATCGTCAGAGCCAGACACAAGAGCGCCAAGGCCCAAAACTGAAAATCAAATTATTTGTATGAGTCAAGAATTGGGTATTATGCACTCTGTATGAAATTTAAAAAATATCAAGAAATCTATCTGTATTTGGTTAGAATTTTTCATGTTTAATATGTGCGTTGCACGTTCATGCTAACTAGTTGTTCCATAATCCATCAAATCTTTACCCAAAACTTGAAAACTTCACAACACAAAACTTAAAGTAGAAAATCTCGTGAGCTCAGTTAGCAAAAGAAAACAAAAGACCACTTCAAGTTACTGTAATGAACTCATTCTTTATTTATATTGGTGTTAAACCTACCGTATTCCAACTTCTCTATGGTTTATAAACTATTTTACTAGTCATAGATTCATCAAAATAAGCAAACAACACACGAAAAACAGAATCTGTCAAAAACAGAACAGTCTGTAGTAATCTGTAACTAGCGCAAGATCTGGAACCTCAAAAATTCTAAAATAAATTGCTGTACGTGAGTAATTTATCTATAAAACATCTGCAAAAATAATGAACTAAATAGCACTTTCCAAATAAAAATGGCAGCAGTTCTCGTGAGCACTGAAGTTTCTGTTTTTTACAGCAAGATATCAAGATTTTCCCCAAGTCTTCCCAACGGTTCTACTTGGCACAAACACTAATTAAACACAAAAAAACAACCAAAACAGAGGCTAGGTAAATTATTTATTACTAAACAGGAGCAAAAAGCAAGGAATAAAAATAAAATTGGGTTGCCTCCCAATAAGCGCTATCGTTTAACGCCCCTAGCTAGGCATAAAAAACAAGGATAGATCTAGGTATTGCCATCTTTGGTAGGCAATCCATAAGTGGCTCTCATAATAGATTCATAAGGTAATTTAATTTTCTTTCTAGGGAAGTGTTCCATGCCTTTCCTTAACGGAAATTGTAATCTAATATTTCCTTCCTTCATATCAATAATTGCACCAATCGTTCTAAGGAAAGGTCTACCAAGGATAATAGGACATGAAGGATTGCAATCTATGTCAAGAACAATAAAATCTACGGGCACATAATTCCTATTTGTGACAATAAGAATATCATTGATTCTTCCCATTGGTTTCTTAATAGTGGAATCCGCAAGGTGCAAGTTTAAAGAGCAATCATCAAAATCACGGAAACCTAACAAATCACACAAAGTCTTTGGAATCGTGGAAACACTAGCACCCAAATCACATAAAGCATAGAACTCATGATCTTTAATCTTAATTTTAATAGTTGGTTCCCAGTCATCGTAAAGTTTTCTATGGATAGAAACCTCCAACTCAAGTTTTTCTTCATAAGATTGCATCAAGGCATCAATGATATGTTTAGTAAACGCTTTATTTTGACTATAAGCATGAGGATAATTTAGCACGGATTGCAACAAGGAAATACAATCAATCAAAGAGCAATTTTCATAATTAAATTCCTTAAAATCCAAAATAGTGGGTTTAGCAACATCTAGGGTTTTAATTTCTTCAATCCCACTTTCATCAAATTTAGCATCAAGATCTAAAAACTCCGAATTTTTGGAACGCCTTCTAGGTAAAGGTGGATCATATTCAGTCCCATCATTATCAAGATTCATATTTCAAAACAAAGATTTAATAGGGGACACATCAATAACTTTTAGATCTTCATCTTTATTTTCATAGGAACTAGAAGAACACGCTCTTATAAAGGCATCTTTCTTAGCAGGCATCCTAGCGGTTCTTTCTTTGCACTCATCAATGGAAATTCTCATGGCTTTGAGAGACTCATTGATATCATGCTTAGGTGGAATAGATCTAAGTTTCAAATAATCAACATCAAGAGAAATTCTATCAACGTTCCTAGCCAAATCATCAACTTTAAGCAATTTTTCTTCAATCAAAGCATTGAAATTCTTTTGCGAAGTAATAAATTCTTTAATATTAGATTCAAAATCAGAGGGCACCTTATTATAATTTCCATAATAATTGTTGTAGGAATTACCATAATTATTAGAGGGATTACTAGGATAAGGCCTAGGATTAAAATTTCCTCTATACGCATTGTTACCAAAATTATTCCTACAAACAAAATTCACATCCATAGATTCATTATTATTCTCAATCAAAGTAGACAAGGGCATATCATTAGGATCTGAAGAAACACTCTTACTAGCAAATAATTTTATAAGTTCATCCCTATTTCCACTGAAAACATTAATTTCTTCTATCGCATGCACCTTTTTATTAGTAGATCTTTCAGTATGCCATTGAGAATAATTAACCATAATATTATATAGGAGTTTAGTAGCTTCTCCTAAAGTGATCTCCATAAAAGTGCCTCCCGCGGCCGAATCTAAAAGATTTCTAGAAGCAAAATTCAATCCGGCATAAAATTTTTGTATAATCATCCACAAATTCAAACCATGAGTAGGGCAATTACATATCATTAATTTCATCCTCTCCCAAGCTTGTGCAACATGTTCATGATCAAGTTGCTTATAATTCATAATATCGTTTCCAAGGGAGATGATCTTAGCGGGAGGAAAATACTTAGAGATAAAAGCATCTTTGCACTTGTTCCAAGAATCAATACTATTTTTAGGCAAAGACGAAAACTAAGCTTTAGCACGATCTCTAAGCAAAAAAGGAAATAGCTTCAACTTAACAATATCATTGTCCACATCTTTCTTCTTTTGCATATCACAGTAATCAACGAAGCTATTTAGATGGGTAGCGGCATCTTCACTAGGAAGGCCGGAAAACGGATCTTTCATGACAAGATTCAGCAAAGCGTCATTAATTTCACAAGATTCAGCATCGGTAAGAGGAGCAATCGGAGTGCTAATAAAATCATTGTTGTTGGTATTTGTAAAGTCACACAATTTAGTGCTATCTTGAGCCATCGTGACAAGCAAGCAATCCAACACACAAGCAAACAAAAAGCAAGCGGGCAAAAAGAGGCAAATAGAGAAAGAGAGGGAGGATAGAGAGAGAGGCGAATAAAATGGCAAGGATGAAGTGGGGGAGAGGAAAACGAGAGGCAAATGGCAAATAATGTAATGCGGGAGATAAGGGTTGTGATGGGTACTTGGTATGTTGACTTTTGCGTAGACTCCCCGGTAACGGCACAAGAAATGGCTCGTTGTCGGGAGTCAAATCTTGACTTGCGCGAACCTCCCCGGCAACGGTGCCAGAAATCTTCTTGCTACCTCTTGAGCACTGCGTTGGATTTCCTTGAAGAGGAAAGGATGATGCAGCAAAGTAGCGTAAGTATTTCCCTCAGTTTTTGAGAACCAAGGTATCAATCCAGTAGGAGGCTGCGTGCGAGTCCCTCGTACCTGCACAAAACAAATAACTCCTCACAACCAACGCGATAAGGGGTTGTCAATCCCTTCACGGTCACTTACGAGAGTGAGATCTGATAGATATAATAGGATAATATTTTTGGTATTTTTGTGATAAAGATGCAAAGTAAAATAAAAGCAAAGTAAAAGGCAAAGGAACATTAATATGATGAAGATAGACCCGGGGGCCATAGATTTCACTAGTGGCTTCTCTCAAGAGAATAAGTATTTTACGGTGGGTGAACGAATTACTGTTGAGCAATTGACAGAATTGAGCATAGTTATGAGAATATCTAGGTATGATCATGTATATAGGCATCACGTCCGAGACAAGTAGACTGACTCCTGCCTGCATCTACTACTATTACTCCAGTCATCAACCGCTATCCAGCATGTATCTAGAGTATTAAGTTCATGAAAACAGAGTAATGCCTTAAGCAAGATGACATGATGTAGAGGGATAAATTCATGCAATATGATAAAAAAACCATATTGTTATCCTCAATGGCAACAATACAATACGTGCCTTGCTGCCCCTACTGTCACTGGGAAAGGACACCGCAAGATTGAACCCAAAGCTAAGCACTTCTCCCATTGCAAGAAAGATCAATCTAGTAGGCCAAACCAAACTGATAATTCGAAAAGACTTGCAAAGATAACCAATCACACATAAAAGAATTCAGAGAAGATTCAAATATTGTTCATAGATAATCCTGATCATAAGCCCACAATTCATCGGTCTCAACAAACACACCGCAAAAAGAAGATTACATCAAATAGATCTCCACAAGAGAGGGGGAGAACATTGTATTGAGATCCAAAAAGAGAGAAGAAGTCATCTAGATAATAACTATGGACCCGAAGGTCTGAGGTAAACTACTCACACTTCGTCAGAGAGGCTATGGTGTTGATGTAGAAGCCCTCCGTGATGGATGTCCCTCCGGCAGAGCTCCGGAACAGGCCCCAAGATGGGATCTCGTGGATATAGAAAGTTGCGGCGGTGGAATTAGGTTTTTGGCTCCGTGTCTGATCGTTTGGGGGTACGTAGGTATATATAGGAGTAAGGAGTACGTCGGTGGAGCAACAGGGGGCCCATGAGGGTGGAGGGCGCGCCTGGGGGGTAGGCGCGCCCCCTACCTCGTGGCTTCCTCCTTTATTTCTTGACATAGGGTCCAAGTCTCCTGGATCATGTTCGTTCTGAAAATCACGTTCCCGAAGGTTTCATTCCGTTTGGACTCCGTTTGATATTCCTTTTCTGCGAAACTCTGAAATAGGCAAAAAACAGCAATTCTGGGCTGGGCCTCCGGTTAATAGGTTAGTCCCAAAAATAATATAAAAGTGGATAATAAAGCCCAATAATGTCCAAAACAGTAGATAATATAGCATGGAGCAATCAAAAATTATAGATACATTGGAGACATATCACTAGGTGTACTCGATCCTTCAATAGTCATCACCGCCTTATCACTTTGCTTCTTATTGCGCTTCTTGCTCTTCTTCTGACTAGTTGATTCATCCTCATCCTCTGAATCAACATTGGTGCAATCTTCCTCTCCAGGCAACTTCCTTCCCTCCTCCATCCGAGCACACTTATCTACCAAAGTGTAAAGCTCCTTCACAGTCTTGGGCAACCGTACGTTCATCTTGGAATGGATACGACGGTTGTGCACATTGGTCTGAAAGGCAGTTATCACGGCTGCCGGATGGATATTTGGGATATTTCTATGAACTTTGCTGAATCTCTATAAATACTTATGGAGGTTTTCTCCTTCCTTCTGTTGGAGAAGCTGCAAGTCGTTGGGCCTGTCGGGTTCTTGATGGCCGCCAGTGAAGGCGCCAATGAACTCATGGCATAGGTCAGCCCATGATGAAATGGAGTTCTTCGGTAGGTGCATCAGCCAAGACCTCACATTGGACTTGAGGGCCAAAGAGAAGTAGTTGGCAAACACATTCTCATCTCCTCCCCTGGCAGCCTGAACAGCAATGGTGTAGATGCTCAGGAACTCTGCCGGGTTCAACCTCCTGTCGTACTTCTCGGGTATTTCTGGCTTGAACATGCGAATGGATGGCCAACGGACTTGCCGCAACTCGTGAGTAAAGGCAGGGCAGCGAACCTCGAAAGGTAGGCACCCGCCAACACCAAGCGTGGGCTCATCGATGTCAGGGGCGTCGAACCCGTTGGTCCGGCGGTGGTCGTCATGGCGTTGCTCGACGACAACGTGCGTGTCTCCCCTCCGCCCATCCTCCGGGGCTTGTCGTTGGCCTGGACGTGCTCGAGGGTCAGAAGAGGCCATCGAGACATCGTCGGGGTCTTGATTCTGTCGCGCTCGTGCTGGCTGCCGTGGCGGGGACTGCACCGTGGGGATGGTCCCTTCTGTACGATCAGCAGTAGGAGCTGTTGCTGTCGCCTGGGGAGGTCGGGGCGGACCAGCTCGCTGTGAGCCCCCAGCTTCGGCGAAACCGAGTAGGCTTTGGATGGTGGCCT
Organism: Triticum aestivum; assembly: GCF_018294505.1. NCBI lineage: Eukaryota > Viridiplantae > Streptophyta > Magnoliopsida > Poales > Poaceae > Triticum > Triticum aestivum. Next base: position 104,387,555 of record NC_057797.1, read on the forward strand.
GCCATTCATCCATCTGCTCGGCCGTTGGCGGAAACCTTAGCAGTAGTTGAACCCACACCATGGCCTCCGAAGCCGTACTTGGCATGGATGATGATGAAGTCGGCCGTATCGTCGCTCAGCTCCTGACGATGCCAGCGGCGGCACTGCGGCCCCGCTGCCACTGTGGGGGGACCACTTGGACGTGGTGTGGCAAAGGCGCTCGAGGGCCAGTGGCTCTGTGGGGCGCAGCAGCATGGTCGACCCGTCCCGGAGGGGGTGCATGCACGGTGGCCGCACCTGCGGTGGGAGCGACCAGAGAGCGGTGATTTGCCCCGGTCCGGGCGTCGTCGTTGCGGCTGTGCCCGTCGGCGGGGGAAAGGGGCCTCTTCTGAGCCATACGCACATTCAGATGTCTCGACCTGCGGTGGGAGCGACCGAAGAGTGGCCGGAGAACCCCTTCACTCGTACCTTGGGGAGCATAGCCGTCAGGGTGTTGCTGATGCTGCTCTCCTTCAGCGCCTCCTGCTCCTGCATCGGCTACGGGGGAAGTGGTGACAGTGCTGCCTGCTCCAACCACTTCCCCAGGAGCGTTCGCGTCCTCGTGTGCCTCCGCACCTCCTGCAGCGTTGGAGGCCGCGGGCAGTGGAGCCATCGAGGTGGATGGGTGAGCCGAAGGACCGGGTTTCTTCTTGGGCACCATGGTCGATGGCGTCGTCGAAGATGAAGATGGTGATGAAGTCGAACGATGCGCACACCTTCAGGTTCCGCACAAGCAAGCCCCCTACTTGGCGCGCCAAAGATGTCGCGGGAAACCACAACCACCTATGGGACCATGAGGCCCCTTGCTGGTTCAGCAGGGGGCGACGCGTTGCACAAAGAGCAGATGAGCGTGGGGAAGCACGACAGAGATCACACACGCAATTTTACCCAGGTTCAAGCCGCCGCGAGGTGTAAAACCCTACTCCTGCTTTGGTGGATTGATGGTGGAAAGATGGTGGCAGAGTGTAGTACACTTGCCCGACAGGGGTTGCCTCAAGGCAGCAGCGACTACGCGTGTATGGGGGTGTGAGTTATCCAGCCTTCTAACCCTTTCTATGGTTGCCATGGGCCTCCTTTTATAGATCAAGGGGTTACCACAGTGGCAAGGTAGTCATTACGCACTAATAAGATAGCAAACAGTGCCATCATACCTAACTCTGCGGGCTGACAGGGCGCATTAAATGCACCGCTCAATGTCACATTGTTGGTTGCCCAACAAGGCTTGCCGGGCTATCTTGCCAGCTCCGCGCCTGCTCGCTTGACACGTCGCAGGATGGGTGTCATCTATGGGTTTCTCCTGTAGAAAATGGCTGCCATGTGACGACTAGCTGCCACTTAATCACCTTGCGGGTTGACACCGCACTAATCGACGACGTATGTCGTGGTAGAGTGGTTGTTGAGGTGGTTTTGCCTCCGTGAGTCCCGGCAGGCCCTGCCGAGGCACTTTGGTAATTTGTTTCTGGGGGTGGCCTCACCCCTTGCTGGGCTCGCCTGCCCAGCAAGGGAGGATTTTCTCTTGACGATATCCTGCTTCTCTGGTTTGATCTTGGTCCCTCTGATCTGCATGTTGGTCCTTTGAATCTCTGGGGTTCTTGCACTCTGATCTGGGCTGGTGCCTCAATCTTGTTCCCGTACCTATGCACAGTCTAGGCAACAGAACCAAGGGTTTGTTGCACCGACAGTAAGGGAATCCTAGCTATGAATGCATGCCCCCAGATAGTTAGGTTTGAAATCTCACCCTACCGTAACACAAAATCTATAGGAGTCCATCATATATATGGTCAAACTTCCCCTTTTGCTTCTGGACAAAGGTGGACTATGTGCAGATCCACAAATGTGTTCTTGTGAAGGGAGATGGGTGAGACCACATACGAACCACCTATGGGTGGCCCTATACAATATGTATGAAAAGGGTGTGGTGTGATATTTAACCACCATTCACAACTTCGACGTGGCACGTGTGCCTCGCAAAGTAACCGGACTTCCCCGACCCCACAAAGGTTGCGGTTAGTATGAAGTAGCCCCCCCCCCACACACACACTCCTGTCGGGGGGAGGGCATCTCACCAAGACGTACTGTAACACAGACCAAACAGAATCCAACTTGATCATATAACCTCTCTCACTCATTGTTGGTCAAAGTGATAGACGTCCACATGGCCCTGCAAAATGGGCTAGCTTGTCACCGATAAACTCGCAAGGGAGTACTGTTTGAAGACAAAACCCACTCTGTGCATGTGGCCCAATTATTTATATGGAAGTGGTGTGTGTGGCGTTTGAATACACAATGCACAAATTTGATGTGGCACCATGCTTTTTGGAACCGTAAAATCCCCACACTGATCGAGCGAGGGTTCATGATGCATAGCATGCATCTGCTCAAACTTAATTAGGCCCAGAATGATCGACCTACTATACGGTAACATGAACCAAAGAAGAAGAATCCACCCTGGTAACCTTTCTCGTCGTCAGTCGAAATGATGGACGTCCACGCGGGCCCATGAATATAAATAGGCTTCACGCCCATAACTAAGCAAGCGAGAGTGTCCAAAGACAACCATTGCATGCATGTGTCCCAAACATATTTATGGAGGTGTGTGATGCATGCATATGTGTTGAATACCTAATGCACAACATTGATGTGGTGCATGCGTTCAAACTTGCACAAGTCCCCACACAAAGCAAGAGTTTCAGGACGTGTATGATGACCCACATGTACAGGGGATCAATTTTAGCTCTTTTCAATAAGTAAGAGTGTCGAACCGAAGGAGGAGCAGAAGGAAATGACAAGTGGTTGTCAGCAAGGTAATGTCTGCAAGTGCCGAAATTGTAAGTAACAGGGTAGTTTGGTAACAAGATAATTTGTAACGAGCAAGTAATGATAATAGTAACAAAAGTGCAGTAAGGTAGCCCAATCCCTTTGAAGTAAAGGACAGTACATTCTCTTATAGTAAGCAAAGCATTCTTGAGGGTACACGGGAATTTCATCTAGTCACTTTCATCATGTTGATTCGATTTGTGTTCGCTACTTTGATAATTTGATATGTGGGTGGACATGTGCTTAGGTGTTGTTCTTACTTGAACAAAGATCCTACTTATGATTAACCCCCTCGCAAGCATCTGCAACTACGAGAAAAGTATTAATGATAAATCCTAACCATAGCATTAAACTTTTTGATCCAATCGGTCCCTTACGGAATAGCGCATAAACTAGGGTTTAAGCTTCTGTCACTCTCGCAACCCATCATCTAATAACTACTCCATAATGCATTCCCTTAGGCCCAAATATGGCGAAGTGTCATGTAGTCGACGTTCACATGACACCACCAAGGGAATCACAACATACTATCAAAATATCGAACACATATCAAGTTCACATGATTACTTGCAAGATGATTTCTCCCGTGACCTCAAGAACAAAAGTAACTACTCACAAGTGATAAACATGCTCAAGATCAGGGGGTATTAAATAGCATAATGGATCTGAACATATAATCTTCCAGCAAATAAACCATATAGTAATCAACTACAAGATGTAATTAACACTACTAGTCACCCACAAGCACCAATCTATAGTTCCGGTAACAAGATTGAACACAAGAGATGAACTAGGGTTTGAGATGAGATGGTGTTGTTGAAGATGTTGATGGATATTGCCCTCCCGAAGATGGGAGAATTGTTGGTGATGATGATGACGATGATTTCCCCCTCCGGGAGGGAAGTTCTGCCGGCGGAATCGCTCCGCCGGAGGGCAAAAGTGCTCCTGCCCAAGTTCCACCTCGAGACGGTGGCGCTCCGTCCCAAAAGTCCTCTCATTATTTTTTCTAGGTCAAAATGACTTATATACCAAAAGATGGGCACCGGAGGTGGGCCTGGGTGAGCACAACCCACCAGGGCGCACCTCGGCTCCCTGGCACGCCCAGGTGGGTTGTGCCCACCTTGTGGGCCCCCTCTAGTGTTTATTAGCTCCAATATTCTTCATATATTCCATAAAAAATCACTGTAAAGTTTCAGCTTGTTTGGAGTTGTGCGGAATAGTTAGCCTGACGTAGCTTTTCAATGTCCATATTTCCAGCTATCAGAATTCTCCCTCTTTGTGTGTACCTTGCAAATTATGAGAGAAAAGGCATTAGAATTACTCCAAAAAGCATTATTATGCATAAAAACATCATAAATAATAGTAAGAAAACATGATGCAAAATGGATGTATCAGTGTCGTGTGCTCGCCCCTCCACCCCTCCCCCCCCCCTTGATCTGTCGGGATGGATTCATGTGTACACATGCACTATTATATATGTGATCTCACATCATATGACCTATATCGCGAGACAAAACAAAAAATTAATCCCCTCCTAAGTCAAAATAGTTAACCTCTCGTTGTCGGTGAAAGTGATGGACCATGCGGGCCGACAGATGGAAGCATCACCGATAACCACGTGAGTGAGTGCCACAGGACAACCACCATCGCTTGCATGTGTGCCAAAACATATATATGGAGAGGTGTGTGGTTGTGATGTTTTGAATATACCTAATGCACAACCTTTGATGTGGCATTTGCCTCAAAAACCGCAAAGTCCCCACATAGAGTGAGGTTCATTTGTGACACCTAGTATATGTTGGTCTCATCCCCCCTTTGACACGTACTATACATATACTCCTACCCTAACACAACCCTAAAAGAATTTCGGCACCTCCTCGTTTGTCAAATGTGCCTCTCTCTCGTTGGGTCAAAGTGATGGAGGACGACATCGCGGGCCCATAGATGGAAGCGTCACACATGAGTGAGTTTCCTATAGGGCAACCACCGCCTGCATGGTATTGCATGATGTTTGAATACCAATGCACAACTTTGATGTGGCACCTACCTCGGGAACCAGAAAGTCCCTACATGGAGCGAGGCTATGACACACACACACATCCCGCACCACCACCTCCATTGTGAGGCATGCCAAACTTTTTCTGCATTGAACATGTGACCAAAGGAGTGTCGTGTTAAAGTTTAAAAAAACAGAGATCATTCGACCCGTTTTATACATTGATTGATTTCCTAGCGATTTAATGTGCAAAACTCAAATTTGAGCTACATGTGCACCAAAATGGATTGCAAAATCATATGTGTGTCCCTCGGTGCACGTTTCCCCGTGAAAGAAATTTCAAAATGTTGAGAATATTGATTTTTAAAATTCAGTAAATCCAAAATTAGTTGAAATTCATGAAACTTATAGTGGTGTCATATATGGATACCAGTAGATTGTGATATTGTATTTTTTTGTCAAATTTGAGACAAGTTTTGATATAATCTACTTACAAACGGGAGATTGTTAATAACTGGCAACCAATATCTCATACGGAATATTTATTCGAGCCGTGTGCATTAGACTGTGCCATGCTTCGGTTAAGCAGTAAAGCAGCAGAATGGATCATCAAAAACAAAAAAATTTATACGTGCCACGTGCCCCGTGTGCCATGCGAGCAAGCGTGAATTAACGGGACGCATGCAAGAAGTCTGCCTCTTTGACATGTACTACATACTCCTACCATGCATATATGTAACACAAACAAAAAAACATCCTTGTTGGTCAAATTAACATCTCTCTCAGTGTACGTTCAATTAATCAACAAAGACATCGCGTGCCCACAGAGAGTCACATGCGAGCGAGTATCATAGGACAACCACCGCGTGCATGTTGTCATGTGTTGTGTGATGTTTGAATATCCAATGCACAACTTTGACGTGGCACATGCTTCTCAAACCGGAAACGCAATACACAGAGGTTCACAATGCATAGCCCCCTCACTTCGAGCCAGTGGGAGGGACTCATGTGTACGCACGTGCCCGAACTTTGATATGGAGTCTCACCATGCATGATCCACACCGTAACACACATGCCAAAGATGAATCCACCTTTGATCCGATGCCTCTCATTGTCAGTGGAAACAAAAAACCTTTGTGGGCAAACAAATGGGCGCGTCGCTACTAACCGCATGAGGGAGTGTCCGAGAGGACTACCAATGCATGCATGTGTCCCGAACATGTATGTATGAAAGGGTTGTGTAATGCTTTAAATAACCAATTCACGACTTTGATGTGGCATATATATATACATGAATCACAAAGTGATCAATAATACCACGTCACAAAGGCTCGTGACTAGTAGTGTACTGATGGACTCCCCCCCCCCAGACACACACAGACACACATCACGCACCACCGCCTCCACTCTGAGGCATGTCAAACTTTTTCTGCAATGAACAACTGAACATGTGAGCAAAGGAGTGTCGTGTTAAAGTTTGAAAAAAACAGAGATCATTCGACCCGTTTTATACATTGATTGATTTCCTAGGATTTAATGTGCAATGATGATCCGCAGCCTCATAACCAGCATGACAATGTCATTATTGAGGAGATTCATGAGGATGAAGCACTACCTGCTTCTCAAGAGTTAGTGGTTTTAGAGAACTCGGGGCCTGTTGATTCTACTGAGGGATCTGTCAATAATCAGCAAGGTGTTGTGGCAGCCTATGTGCCTCCTCTGATCCAGTCTCATGTTGTTATTGGTCAAGTTCTGATAGTTTTCAGACCAGAGCTTCCTCCGGTAATGCAATGGACAAGATCTTTTCAGCGTATGATGCCAGTCTTTGATACAATGCACATTCCTCGAGGGTTATAGTTCTACAGTACTTTTAAACCAATTCTACTGTCTAAGCGCTCTTGGGAGGTATCTTTCTCTTACTCTGCTATGAAGAACAAGCTGGTTTTTCATCCTTCACCTGTTCGTCGGATGGTGAATATTCCAAGGAAGCCTCCTGTTGCTCGTGCACTTTGTTTTGACAATGTTGCTGAGGATTGTGCCATGGTTGATCCAGCTTTGTCTGCTGTTGAGATGTATGCCTTCAATTTCTCTGTAGCCCCAAGTCAGCGTCCAGCTCGTGCTCGTAAACCAAAGTCTGTGATTGTTGAGTCTGAGGTTAGGCGCAGTGCAGGGCTCTCAGCCCTACGTGATGGCTTCAGGCATTCTAATCCAGCCAAGTCCCCTATGAAGAAACCTGCAGCAAAGCCTCAGAAGAAGCGCAAGGTTACTGTGGATGGCGAACTACCACGGGCTCCTCCTCACGATGCAGATCAACCTACTGTGCCGCCGCCCACGCCAATCAATGTGCTGCAGCAGGTTGGTCTTCGCCTCGGCATTGGGCCGGAGAAGCTCACTAAGGAGAAGCTTGAGGCTTCTTCTTGCAAGTCTTCTGCTCCTCCTAGTTCCAATGATAGATGATCGTTTCATTTGGTGGGGTTTATGGTTAACCCTTGTGAAAACCATTTATCTACACTTATCTTTTAGGCTTTGTCTGAACTTTTATGCTATCTCTTGGCTAAACTGGTACTGTCATTATGTGACAGTCTTTTGCTGTTACTTTATTATGGTCTGTAATGAATCAGAATGATGTTAGAGATTGGAAAGTTCTTTGTTGGAATGTGCGAGGTCTGAATTCAGATGATAGAAAGTGTGCAGTTCGTCAGAAAATCGATGAAAGTGCTTATTCCATTGCTTGCCTCCAAGAAACAAAATGTGAGGTCATTGATCAGCATTTCATCCGTAAGTGTTGTCCACGACATTTCGATCAGTTTATCCATGTGCCTTCGTCTGGAGCTTCGGGTGGGTTGTTAGTCGTATGGAATACTGCTTTGTTTGCTGGAAAGCTAATTGAGTCCAATAGTTTTGGTATTATGGTGGAGTTCAAGTCTGTTCATAACTCCCAAACCTGGACTCTAGTTTCAGTCTATGGACCCTGTCAAAACCCAGCTAGAGATAATTTTATTAATTGGTTGCATGATATAATTATCCCTGATGATGCTAACTGGCTGTTACTGGGTGATTTCAATTTTATGCGATCAATGGAAAATAGGAATAAACCAGGTGGTGATATTAATGACATGTTCATCTTTAATGAGGTTATTGGGCATCTGGGCTTAATTGAATTACCTATCAAGGGCAGAATGTACACTTGGACAAATATGCAAACTGCTCCTTTGCTTGAACAGATTGATTGGTTTTTTACAACCCCTTCATGGACATGTTCTTATCCTAACACTATGGTCCTACCTCTGGCTAGAACCACTTCAGATCATGTGCCATGTGTGGTGCAAATCAAAACCACTATTCCCAAGGCCAAAGTGTTTAGATTTGAAAATTACTAGACTAATTTGCCTGGTTTTCTTGATTGTGTTAGTGAATCTTGGAGTAGGCCAGTTCATAAGAGATATTCTGCTGCTATAATATCTGCAAAGTTCAAAGCTCTCAGGCAGGCACTCAAACATTGGCACATTAGCCTTTCCACCGTCAAGGCTCTAATTTCCAACTGCAATAAAGTAATTCTTTGTCTGGATGGTCTTGAGGAGTTAAGGCCTTTGTCTGGGCCTGAGGAAAATTTCAGGAAAATTGTAAAGTTGCATTTGGAGGAAACTCTAAGGTTGCAATTTATCTACTGGAAGCAGAGATGTACCATTAGAAACATTAAAGTGGGAGAGGAAAACACCAAATTTTTCCATGCCATGGCCACAGAGAGATACAGGAATAACTCTATTTCTAGTATAACTTCTGATGATGGGCAAGTGACCTCTGATCATGCATCAATTGCTGGACTATTTTTGCAGGAGTTCAAGCAGAGGATGGGATGCACAAATAATACACAAATGGGTTTTGATATGCCAAATGTTATCAAGAAGGTTCGGGGACTAGATGACCTGACCAAGCCCTTTTCTGAGCAGGAAATTGATTGTGTTATTAAGGAAATGCCTCCTAACAGAGCACCTGGGCTAGATGGTTTCACTGGCCTTTTTCTTAAGAAGTGTTGGCACATAATTAAAGATGACTTTCATCAACTGGTCAAAGAGTTGTCTGAGGGGCACCTTGATTTGGAGTGTATCAACAGTTCTCTCATAACCTTGATTCCAAAAAAGCTTTCACTTGAGGGTTTGAATGATTACAGGCCAATATCTTTGACAAATACCTGTTTGAAATTCCTCACTAAAATTTTGGCAAACAGGTTGCAGAAGGTCATCCTTTCCTGTATTCATAAAAACCAATATAGGTTTATTAAATCCAGGTCAATTCAGGATTGTCTAGCTTGGTGCTTTGAGTATATCCACCAGTGTAATGCTTCAAAGAGACCAATAGTGCTGCTGAAATTGGATTTTACTAAAGCCTTTGACACTATTGAGCATGATGTCATTCTTAGAATCTTAAGATATAAGGGTTTTAATGACAAATGGATTTCCTGGATGCAAACTATTTTGTCTTCTGGTTCTTCTTCTGTGCTTCTTAATGGTGTTCCTGGTAACCATTTTAAATGTAAGAGAGGAGTCAGGCAAGGAGACCCAATGTCACCTCTTCTTTTGTCCTTGCTGCTGACCTGCTTCAGTCTGTTGTCAATGACATGTGTAGTAAAGGAATTCTGACTTTGCCAATCCCTTCCAACAGCCAGGATTACCCCATTGTTCAGTATGCTGATGATACACTAATTGTGTTGCCTGCTATTGATCATCAACTGCTTGCTCTTAAATACATGCTTGATGTCTTTGCTGCCACAACAGGATTATCTGTGAATTTTACAAAATCCCTTATGGTGCCCATGAACATGTCATCTGATGAAGCTAACAGGTTGGCCTCAATTCTTGGATGTAGTATAGGAACCATGCCTTTTACTTACTTGGGTCTACCCATGGGGACTACAAGGCCCTCAATCCAAGACCTCATGCCCCTTGTGCATAGGATTGAAAGAAGATTGTCTGCCACTTCATGTTTTCTGAATCAAGGTAGCAGGTTGCAGTTGCTCCAGTATGTGTTAACATCAATGCCCATATACTTCCTGTGCATACTAGTCATCCCAACTGGAATTTTGAAGCAAATTGAAAGGATTCAGAGACAATGTCTATGGAGAGGGAACTCTGATACTCCAAGACAATCTCTGGCTGCTTGGGACTTGGTCTGCTTACCAAAAAACAAAGGGGGTCTTGGTGTGCTTAATCTCAGGGTGCAGAATGAGGCCTTGCTTATGAAGTTCTTGGACAAATTTTATAATCATCATGACATCCCCTGGGTTGGCCTTATTTGGAATGCCTACTATGCCAACTCTGTCCCTCATACTACCACACTCTGTGGATCTTTTTGGTGGCGTGATGTGTTTAAATTGGCTGACAAATATTGTCAGATAGCTACTCCAACGTTGGGTGATGGCAGGTCCATTCTCTTTTGGTCTGACAGATGGATGGTTGAGCTTAAGGGTTCCTGTCTCAGTGAAAAATTTCCCAGGCTCTTCTCCTTTGTTATTGATGAGCAGCTTTCAGTGTCTGGTGTGCTTTCCCAGGAGTTTTTGTCAAATTTGCATTTGCCCCTCTCTACACAAGCCTTTGCTGAGCTTGAATGTCTTCAACAGCTGACTCATGCTTATTCTTGCTCTGCAACTCATGACGCATGGATTTGGCCTTTTCATAAGGGTTGTTTCAGACCCAAATCCTTCTATGTGTATGAGCATCAGCATATTGTTGTTGATCCAATCTTCCAATGGATTTGGAAATCTTCATGTACATTGAAAATCAAAATGTTTGGTTGGTTACTGCTGAGAGATCGTTTAAACACCAGAGACATGCTACTCAGAAGGCATTGGCATGTGGAAGATCATACTTGTGTTCTGTGTCCATATCTGATCCATGAAGATCATGCACATCTGTTCTTCTCTTGTAATTTTAGCATTAGAGTCTGGAATTACTTGCAGATTATCTGGGACCCACAGCCTGGGATGACAACATACAACATGGCAGTAAAGGCTAGGAAGGATTTTGGGCATTCTTTCTTCACTGAAGTGGTCTTTACAGCAGCTTGGAACATTTGGATCTTGAGGAATGGCAAGGTTTTCAGGAATGAGACACATCTTTCAGCGCATGGAGACATAACTTCATCCATGACATAACCCTTCTTTCTTATAGGATAAAATGTAAATACAAGGATAGCCTTCTAACTTGGATCTCTGACCTTCCTTAGGTAGTGTTTTTCTTTGCCCTGCTTGGGTTGTAAGTTTGTAAGTATTTCTGTCTTCCTCTTCCCTTTACTTGTATGGACTTGTAATAGGACTTTGTTCTTTGTTGTTTTCAATAAAGAGCTGTGAGGCTGTTGCCTTGCAGTACATATTCAAAAAAAAGAAATGGATTGCAAAATCATATGTGTGTCCCTGGGTGCATGATTTCCCCGTGAAAGAAATTTCAAAATATTGAGAATGTTGATTTTTAAAATTCAGTAAATCCAAAACTTAGTTCAAATTCATGAAACTCACTGTGGTGTCATATATGGACACCAGTAGACTATGATATTGTATTTTTCGTCAAATTTGAGACAAGTTTTGATCTAATCTACTTATAAACGGGAGATTGCTAATAACTCTCAACCAATATCTCATACAGAATATTTATTCGGATCGTGTGCGTTAGACTGTGCCATGCTTCGGCTAAGCAGTAAAGAGACAGAATGAATAATCAAAAAAACGTGCCGCCACGCGCCCCGTGTGGCGTGTGAGCAGGCGTGAGTTGACGAGACGCATGCGAGTAGTTGATGGCAGCTGGAACTATGTCGGTATTTCCCCGGAGAGGGACGGATGATGCAGCACAGCGGTGGTAGGTATTTCCCTCAGTTACGAAACCAAGGTTATCGAACCAGTAGGAGAACCAAGCAACACAACGTAAGCAGCCCCTCTACACAAATAACAACACCTCACAACCCAACGTGTTAAAGGGGTTGTCAATCCCTTTCGGGTAACAGCGCCAGAAATTGGTGTGTGACGGTAAAAAGGTTGTAATAGATTGGATAAATAGATCAGAAATAAAATAAAGTGCAGCAAAGTATTTTATGAATTTTTGGTTTAGTAAATCTGAAAACAAAAGCAAGGAAAAAGTAGATCACAAAGGCAAATATATGAGAAATAAGACCCGGGGCTGTAGGTTTCACTAGTGGCTTCTCTCGAGAAAAATAGCAAACGGTGGGTAAACAAATTACTGTTGGGCAATTGATAGAACTTCAAATAATTATGATGATATCCAGGCAATGATAATTACATAGGCATCACGTCCAAGATTAGTAGACCGACTCCTACCTGCATCTACTACTATTACTCCACACATCGACTGCTATCCAGCATGCATCTAGTGTATTAAGTTCATGGAAAAACAAAGTAATGCAGTAAGAACGATGACATGATGTAGACAAGATCCATTTATCTAAATGGTGGTAGATATAGATATCGTCTTTTTATCCTTAGTAGCAATGATACATACATGTCGGTTCCCTTTCTGTCACTGGGATCAAGCACCGTAAGATCGAACCCACTACCAGGCACCTCTTCCCATTGCAAGATAAATAGATCAAGTTGGCCAGACAAAACCCAAATGTCGGAGAAGAAATACGAGGCTATAAGAGATCATGCATAAAAGAGATCAAAGAAAATCAAATGCTTTCATGGATATAAAAACATAGATCTGATCATGGTCATCGATCCCAACAAACACACCGCAAAAGAGTTACATCATATGGATCTCCAAGAGACCATTGTATTGAGAATCAAGAGAGAGAGATGAAGCCATCTAGCTACTAACTACAAACCCAAAGGTCTACAAAGAACTACTCACGCATCATCGGAGAGGCACCAATGGAGGTGGTGAACCCCTCCATGACGGTGTCTAGATTGGATCTAGTGTTTCTGGACTCTACAGCGGCTGGATGAATATTTCGTTGACTCCCCTAGGGTTCTGGGATTTTTGGGGTATTTATATAGCAAAGAGATGGTTCGGGGGGTACCCGAGGTGGGCACAATCCACCAGGGCGCGCCAGGGCCTCTTGGTGCGCCCTGGTGGGTTGTCCCCTCCTCGGGACTCCCCCTAGGTGCAACCAGGACCCATCTGCTTCCTTTTGTCCCATAAAAAATCATCGTAGAGTTTCGTGCCATTTGGACTCCGTTTGATATTGATTTCCTGTGATGTAAAAAACATGAAAAAAATAGGAACTGGTACTGGGCACTATGTTAATATGTTAGTACCAAAAATGATATAAAATGACTATAAAATGATTATAAAACATCCAAGATTGATAATAAAACAGCATGGAACAATAAAAAATTATAGATTCGTTGGAGACGTATCAGCAGTCCGCCGCGCAGGCAGACCAAGAGGCGTGCGAGTAGCTGTGTGAAATGATGGTATAGGAATGCGAGAAGTCCGCCGCGCAGGCTCACCGGGAGGCGAGACAGCCTTTGACCACCACCCGCCTCGCTCCCACTGGTCTGTATTAATGATCCGCCCGAGCGGCCGCACCCCCATCCTCGCCACACACACAATCCTCCCTCTCCGCCTACATCCTCGACGCCACTCTCAGTCCTCAAAGCCGTCAGTGTATGAGGATGTCGCCGAAGCACCCCATCGAAGGGAGTGGCGATGCCGGGGCTGCTGAAGCACCGGAGCACAGCGTGAATATGGAGACAAAGGTTGACGTCACCACCGATGAGGTGGAGAATGAGGCTGCCAACAAGCGGAGGCCGGTCGAGAAAGAACTGCAAGTGACACCAGCAGGCCTTGACTTCATCAGCAGCCTCCCCGATGATATGTTGACAGCCATCATATCCCTCCTCCCATTCAAATATGGGGCCAGGACAACCATCCTTTCCCGACGGTGGTGCCCCCTATGGCTCTCCACCCCTCTCGACCTCCTCGACGCCCACGAGCTCTGCCATGGCTATCGCAAACGCTTGGATGTGTTCTCCCAGATCCTCGGCAGACACCATGGCCCAATCAGAGGCCTTATCATGGACAAGTTTCGTTCCAATGGCAAGGACCAAGCCAAGCTTGACGAGTGGTTCTGATCCCCCGCCTTAGATCCGCCCGAGGAGCTCAGTTTCAATAATGGGCATATGCACTCGCTACCAATGTCCGCGCTCTGCTTCGCACCCACGCTGCGCCTCGCCAAGTTCATGAACTGTCATCCTCCCTTAATGACGCGCCTGCTATTTTTCTACCACGACTAAAGCACCTTGAGCTCGTCGTTGTTTGCATCCCAAAGGATGACATGGAGCGCCTGCTCTGCGGGTGTATTGCACTCGAGTTCCTTCGTCTTCAAGCAATGAATTGGTCGAGTAGCTTCCACATCACCTCCATGACTCTCCGGACTATTTATGTGTGTTGCTGGTGCTGCAACAATAAATCACAAAAGGTGGACCACAATATGGTCATTGAGGACACACATTCACTTGAGAGATTACTTGTAGTTGATCAACACTGTCCAACAAGAATTAATGTCATTTCTATGCCGAAATTGATAGTGGTGGGCTACTCGTCTGTCAAATATTTTCAGGTACAGCAGTCACCTTCTACCTCTCCTTCTTGATATAAACATTATTTCTAATTTTTAAGATGTATGTTCGCATGTCATCCAGAAAAGCTTCACCCAGATTCTGCGCACAGTGAAGGTCTTGGCACTAGAATCTATCGGCCCCAACCTGTACCAAGTTGTCAGTTTCCTAAAATGCTTTTCGTGCCTGAAGAAGCTGTATATCGAGGTGATGTTCCTTTCCTGCCAAATGTTAACCATAAGGGAGTTCAATTTTTGGCACCTTTCCCAAGTTTATAATGACAATGAACTATGATTTCTGAAGGAATTTTGGAGGATTTCAGGACATACACCCCCACCCCATATTGGTTGCTTTATTCATATGGTTACAATCCATAAGCATTTCTCCTTTGGATTCATCTGTACTAGTTTTCTTAGGTAATTTTTCATCCACTCCAACCTCTTATGAAGAAGGCTACATTTTTCTAGATTGTAATCAAATGCCCATGTTAATCATGTCAGATCGAAGATGCATGGCACGTTGGTGCATTTTACAAATCCTGCAAACCAAATAGGCATGTAGTAGTGTTCAAACTGCATGTAGGCACTAACATGTTCTCTTCTTTTGCAGATAATAATAGGCCCGATGGTGGATAATGTTTATAGCGACAATCACATCAAATGCCTGGATCTGCATCTCTCAAAAATTATTTTGAACTTCTACCGAGGGACCTTATCGGAGATTATATTCGCTAGGTTCTTTGTTGCTAGAGCAAGGGTGTTGAAGGTAATGAGGTTGAACATGCATTCAAATAGGAAATATGAATGGTTTGTTGATCAGAGCCGACAGTTACTGCAGAATGGAAGAGGTTCCAAAAAAGCTAAACTTTGTATTGGAACTGCATATGACAGAGTAATTGGAAGTCATTGTGTCAACCCCATACATGACTTGTCAGCGGCTGGTCCCTTTGCACAAATGACGAGGTTTCGAAACCAGCCTTACTATTTCTATTTTTAGTTTGAACCTCTCTCTTATATCCATGTTCAGCTGATCAGCACGGGCGTTTGCAGCTGAATGAGCTTAATTTCATTTCTAATATCAGTTTGAACCTTGTAATCTTTGAACTCGAGCCATGTAAATCTGGAATTTGAACCTTGTAATGTTTCGGGCTTTTGTGGTACAATCATTGAAATGGCATCGTATGAGACTCATATATTGGTAGTACTATTTTGACCTTAATATGCAATAGACTTAGATTTTATTAACCATTCACGACCAGAGATCCAGTCGGAAGCAGAGCAATGGCAAGCGTTGTTGCAACAAGATATAGATGATTAGATGCTCGTTTATCCTAGTTTACTAGCATGTAATTGCTTACTTTGGTGTGTGGAAACGTTATGTGTGTAGTCACTTATGTAATTGTATGCTTAATTCGGTTATGCAATGTTGTTCTTATAAGTATATATGTTGATGTTCTGTAGACAGAGCATATCACATCACACACGGACTAAACAATGGAACCTGTCGGTGATGATTTCATCAATCACTCAATATTGTATACTAGCAATCGTTTTCTCACAACACACACAGCTTGTTAAAATGAATCGTATGTGTTCTTATCGGTCTTCCCACACATTTTTAATTATAGACCTGTTTGTCGTGTATCAGACACATCTTGTTAAGTTGAACCGTGTCTATTCTCTTGGCTCAACGCAAATAGTTCATCCGAGTGAACTGTATGTCGTATATCGCACACACCTTCACCTGGTTGACCATTTATTTTGTGTTGCCTAATCACAAACATTTCATTTGAGTGAACTGTATGTCGTATATCACACACACCTTCATCTGGCTGCCCGTTTATATTCTTCTGCCTCATCGCAGATAGTTCATTGAACTGAACCATATGCCCAGCATCGCACACACATCTAAAATCTGAACCGTGTTTGATGTATCTGCCATCGCAAACGTTTTCCATCTTTTTAGGCGATTTTTACATCACCGTTTGCGATTAATGCATCGCAGACAATTTCGTCAAAGGGTCTCTGATCGTAGTGTCGCGTTAGCAGCATCCTGCAGTAGTGTGCGGAGGAAAAATGACTTGGGATCGTCTATATCTTGAAGGTCATCCTAAGAGAACTGGGCAAGATTCTCAGAGATTTAATATTGATGCACCTAGTTCATCTGAGAAGAAAAAAGAAAAAGAAAAAAGATAGAAATTTGCATGCTTCTAGTGAACCTGTGGTAGAAAAGCCTTCTGAGAATCATAATGATGCTTCTATTTGTGATGCTCAGACACAATCTGGTAATGAACATCCACAAGTTCACATGGCGTGCCTACTGCTAGTTGTGAGCTGCATTGGGATTTCCTTGAAGAGGGGAGGATGATGCAGTACAGTAGAGATAAGTATTTCCCTCAGTTAAGAACCAAGCTTATCGATCCAAGAGAACCACGCAAGACCTCATGAATAGCACCTACACACAAAAGTACAAATACTTGGACCCAACGTGATCAAGGGGGTTGTCAATCCCCTTGGCGATTAATTGCAAGCACTACAAAAAAAGACACTTCCATGATGATACGTGTTTGTCACAGTAGGTCACATTTTCTGTCATGCATGTACATCCATGACAATTTTATGACAGAATCAAGATAGTCATACATGTGTTGTCGTAGAAGTGTTCCATGACATTACCAAAATTATCATCACGGAAGTGTCCACTTCCATGACGATAAATTGCGTGTCATAGAAGTGCTTTCGTCAAGGGTGACCGGCACATGGCATCCACCATAACGGGTCGTCGTTACACTATCGGGTCCGGTTTTGGATCCGATAACCCGTTAATAGCTCGGACCAATGAGGATTTTCCACGTGTAAAATTGTCATTGGCCGGAGGAAACACGTGTTGGCTCACCGTTGGGACATATGTCATCCATTCATTGGACAGGAGGCGCCTATGATACGTCGACACATGGCACGGCCCAACAGAGCCCCATTCCGGTGAAAAGGCTGGCCCGTTTGACTTGGACAAAAGGTAACGGGCTCACCCACGGAAAGTCCGTTAACGGCCTGTTCGTATATAGCCCATTTACGGCCCGCAAACTCACGGCCCGTTACGGCCTATCGGAATTAAGCCCAGTAGCTTCATCTCGGCCGTCCAATATGATTCTAGCCCGTTGTAACTTTCAGCCCATGTATGGCCCATGATATCTTTCAGCCCATACGAGGCCATTTGTAACTCTTGGCCCATTAACGGCCCGTGGTGAATCTGGCCCGCGATGAACAGTGTACCACTTTATACCCATTAACGGCCCATTATTCCATTGGGCCATTTCCAACCCATGTTATCTTTCGGCCTTCTCAGGGCCCATTTTTCTTGGGCTTATTTCCAGCATTCAGTTACTTATGGCCTGTTACTAGCCTTTTCTGCTTGTGGGCCAAATTCAGCCCGTGGTTACAATTGGCCCATTTGCGGTCCGTTAATCCTTTGGGCCGTTTTCGTAACATCATCAAATACGAATGATTAACGACGACCCGTTATTATGGTCGACCCATGAAAGGATGATTTCAAATCTAGCCCGTTTACGGCCCATAATGCGGTTTGTTATTGGCCCATGTTTGGCCGATCGGTCATACGGCCCGTAGAAGGCCCATTGTTTCTACGGCCCTTAGAAGGCCCATGGTAAATACAATAAATATGTAGCCCATGGTTATTGTGGCCTAGTTTTAAAAAATAGGTTATTATGGCCACTAGCAAATCGCGGAAAAAGAACTGCACTGACTACAAGCAGACAAATAAACAAGACAACAAGGAAATAAATAAGCAAGCAACTTACGCTAGGCTATCACGACTATTACACATATTACATCCACTGGGCATCAAAGCTCGCCACCAGTGCAAATATAGGGAACAAAGCCGCATATCATATACACTGGTTGTCGAAGTTGGCGACCAGTGCAAATAAACACCGCAGCAAAACAAGTCCAGAACTGAAACCACTTCAGAAGAGCTCAAGAAACAATATCCTGGGTACCCATAATGCTGGCAAGATGCTTAGCAAGCTTATTAACTTTCTCTTGTTTGGCGCTTAAATCCTCCAGCACATGCTGTTGCACCAGAAAGTATGCATCTGAATTCTGCAGGGACTTCCTCAGTCCTTCGGCTTCCTGTCACATAACATCTGATCGATGTCTTTCAACTTGAAGTTGAGACTCAAGAAGCCGAACTGATTCAGGCAGCGAGTTTGAAGAGCTGGTGCTAGCAGTAGTAGCCAGTAACTCAAACACTACATCAAGACAGGACTTTGGGGTTGTCTCAGTGTCTTTAATATAGTTTTTATCAGCTTTCTTAGAGACCAACAAGGATGTCTCACTATCTTGAACCTTATCTGCATTACTTCCTTTACCATTGCATAACGAGGTACTCTTCTCCAATATTTTATCCACGTTCTAAAAGAGAAACGAACAAACACATCACATGTTTACCATGTTGTATATGAAACTCATTTTGGTAAACCAGTTCAGTAGTAAGGTGGACAGGATAACAGCACGAAACAAACATATATCTATGTAGTATGGTCACTGTATGGTCTATATCATTCTAGTTTATGTTGCCAAATCAAGATAGAGACAGTTCGAATCATATATATTTAACACAAAGCAGCATAGACAGAGTATAAGTGTGGGAAACTACACAGCAATAACAACACTTGTAATGTGCATGGCATGAGAACATAACTGTTTATTCAATTGAAACTGAAATCAACATAGAGCAAGTTACAACAACAAACACGTTAAAGAAACAGGTTTAAAACATACCTGTTGCGCCATTGGAGTTTCAATTTCATCCTTCAAATTTGAAATTAGTTGGTATGAGTAAATACAATGATGCAAGAGCAAAGTAGTATGAACCATAGCTACGGAACCTGACCTGAGAACAATTCTTCTGCTGCTTTAAGCGTTGACTTGGGGTTCGGAGTGGTGGTCCTCGTGCTTTGGGCACTGCAGTTGCCTTACTAACTGATCGTGTTTGGGTGCTCTGTGGTGGAGACGGTGCTGTGTCAACTGGAACTGGGTTACTATCTGCTGGGGTTGGGGTTAGAAGGGGTGTAGCTGGTTCTCTGTCCAACTGGGTAGGGGTACAATCTGCGTGAGTCTGGGTTATGTGTGGTGGGGCTGGTTCTTGGGCAAGTACAACCGTGGTTCTATCTGCATCGACAGGTAGCACGATCTTTTCTGAAGACCGTGTTTTACTCCCACAGATACTGCCATCACCCCCTCCAATTGAAATGGCTGATAAACAAGAAAAGTAATTGAATGTACAGACATTGTAAGATAGACAGGTGCAATGGACAGTAGGGAAGAAAACAGGGCATGAAATAATTCACATTTATGTTGTCTAACCAAACAGAATAGCAGGACATAGTTTCACATATATGATGGCTAATTAAACAGGATAGCATGACACAATTTCACATGTATGATGGCTAACTAAACAGGATAGAATGACATACTTCAAAATATGATGACTATGTAAACAGGATGACATGATATAACTATACGATGTGTCTATTAAAGTGGTTGGCATGCCATAAATCACAAACATGCCGTCGATGGAAACATGATGGCATGATATAATTCACGGATAGAATGACATAATTCAAAATATGATGACTATGTAAACAGGATGAGATGATATAACTATATTATGTCTTTAGAAAATGGGTTGGCATGCCATAATTCAGATACATGCCATCTATGTAAACATCATGGCATGATATAATTCAAATATATGATTTATATACTAAGCAAGTGAGCAGAGGGCAATCGCATATATGATGTGTCAACTAAGGAGATGGCATTCAATATTGTGTATATGATGTAAAAACTAAGCATTGCAATACAACATATGCATGATATGAGTAATGTAACCCTGCCAAGTTTGAGCATACACCTCAGGGGGATAATAGGACTGGTCATCTGCCTCTGAATCCTCCTCTGAAGAGCTATCTGTAACCAGCAAGATATCTGCTTCAGCAGGTAGCATTGTCTGCTCTGAAGACCTTGTTTTCACTCCAGATTTCTCCATCACCAATTCAAATGGCTGATGCATAGGAAGAGCAGTTGAATATACAAACATTGTCGACAAATGCAACGAGAAATACAAAAAAGGACGACATGATATAATTCACATATATGACTCTTAGCTAAACAGCATGGCATTGCATAATTCACATATATAATGCCTTGCAACAAGATAGCATTGCATAATTCACATATATGATGTCTTGCAACAAGATGGCATTGCATAATTCACATATATGGTAATTAGACACTAAACAGGTGGCATTCACACAAAGCATGTCTAAACTAAGCAAATGACATAGCAATGCAAGATACCATATGCATGATATGAGCAACATAACCCTGCCAAGTTAGAGCATGCACCTCGGGGGGGAAATAGGACTGGTCATCTGTCTCTGAATCCTCCTCTGAGGAGCTATCCGTAACCAGCAAGACATGCGCTTCATCAGACAGCATTGTCTGCTCTGAAGACCTTGTTTCCACTCCAGATTTTTCCATGACCGTGCCGAATGGCTGATGCACAGGAAGAGTAATTGAATGTACTAAAATTGTTGACAAATTTAACACGTAATAAAAAATGATGGCATGATATAATTCACATATAAGATGACTGGCTAACCAGGGTGGCATTGCAAAATTCACATATATGATGCCTGGCTAAACAAGATGGCATTGCATGATTCACATATATGATAAAGAAACTAAACAGATGGCATTCACATAAAGCATGTCTAAACTAAGCAGATGACATATTTGATGTATAAAGTAAGCAATGCAAGGCACCATATGCATGATATTACCAACATTAGCATGCCAAGTTAGAGCGAAGACCTCAGGGGGTAAATAGGAGTGGTCTTCTCCTTCTGAATCCCCCTCAGAACAGTTATCTTCCTCTTGATTACAATCCGAAATGGGTGGAGGGGGGCTGCCTTTGCGCCCACCATGGAGCGACGTCTGCATGAAATTTTATTGCCACGCAAGGCTCGTCTCTTTTGCTCTACATGTTCAGTTCCATTGTGTACAATAACTGACATGCATAGGAATAAAACATAGTGAGATTATGTAAGGAGTGCATGCACAAATCCAGAGTGCTGGTAGCAAACTGTGGATAGACCCAAAACCAATGATAGCAGGCAGATAATAGCTTTAGTTAAAAATACAGATAATGGCTCCTTTAATGTTTGTTTGCACCCAACATGAAACTCATAGTAGACACCCGAGATTAACCAGATAGTAGACAGATAGTACTGATTGCTGCCCCAATATGTACCCCACAACCATTTAAAAACTCAAGTTTCAGCATTAGTTTGGACCTGACTCAGAGTCTAATAGGTGAACACGATGATAAAGTAGCATGTCATCATATTAAGTGATGCATAACGTAAGCAGACACGGAAGAGTGCGACCTCTCTTGCGGACCCGTGTAGTCCTCAAGGTCATCTGCTCAGTTGATGATGGTAATGCAGTTGTCGTGGCTGCCGGCGGCGGGGAAGAAGATCTGAGGCGGCGAAAGACAGTCTGGAGAGCGGATCCCTGCTGTGGTGAACCCTTCCATCGTTGGAGCAGCTGAGCTGGGGTGGAACACAACGCAGCAGGAGCAGGACAAACCACACAAGGTTTTCTTTGACACATATCTGTAACAGAAGTAATTGTGTAAGGGCTTGTTTGAATTTGAGGATTCTAACAATGCAGGGATAGGAAATAGACAGGAATAGGATAGGAATGCACGTGCAAAACAGAGAATTTAAAAACACAGGATTTCTGCCAATCTGGGTGTTTGGTTCACAAGAATTGGAAGATCACAGGATGCAAAGAAGCATGGTGAGATTAAGTCAAACCACAAGAAAATGTACGGTTATAATGCTATTATGCTACTATCTCTTAGTCTTGTGCTTCATGAATAGGAATTTGAAAAGGAGGACAAGTGGAAATTAAAATTCCTACGGTTTTTCTTTCAAGGAGACACTAAAGGAACAAATCCTACAGTTTTCCTTTGCTCCATTCCTTTGAACCAAATGCGTGAATAGTAGTACCGTAGGAAACTTTCCAATTCCTATGTTTTTCCTTCACTTTTCCTTTCAAGCACTGGCGATTCTAGTAGGCAGGCTTGAGCAAGGAAAAGCCTACACTCAAAAAATGTTTTTGTGCTACTTCTACTACTTTGGACCCAGGCCACTGCCCTACTAGCTCAACTCCCAGGCCCATCGACAAATGCATAGCTCAAACGCGCAGAGATAAATAATGATGGCGTTCAAGAGAGTCCATCACAGATAGCTAAGTTGCCTAGTACCTCACTGGTTGTCATAGAGTAGGATAAAATAATCATATTTCACGTTACTACGTGTGCTCAGTGGAAAATATATATAACATGTAGAGTAAAAACGAGATGCAACAAGTGTACAACCTCTTTGGCGAAGCCATGTCGATCTCAACGTGATTGGCTTGGTCGGTGATGATGCTCCGGCTGACTTGGCTGTCGGAGGAGGGGAAGAAGATCTTAGGTGTCTGGAGATGGAGCCCGGGGTACTGCTCCGCTGTGATGGAGGGTTTTGTCGTTGGAGCAGCTCCGATGAGTTGTACGACGCTGATGCTGAAGCAGGACAAGAGAGACAACGTTAACCTGAGTGGAATTCTAATAGCATCTCCAATAGATGACATAAAATACATAACCGCAAAGTGCTAGATGTAAAATACATCAGTCGCTCATCTCTGAACTTAACTGTCGAAACTGAATTTAACTGTTGAAACTGAACTTAACTGTCGAAACTGAATTTTGTTGTCGAAACTGAATTTTGCTGTCGAAACTGAACGCACTAGTAGCAGAAAAGCAGTAGCAGCAGCGCATGCGAGAGCTGGGGCAGCTGGTCGTGTACCAGTTCATCTTCAACCTCCACCCCCCTGAGCCGCCAGCCATCACCGGCCAAACCGCCGCCCCCCATCGCTCGCGGCCGATGGTGCGCCGCCCCGCCCGCCCCGAAACCACTCCCCACCGCCGGTCCGCTGCTGCCCCGGCCATCCCTCTAGGCCCTCCCATGCCGAGCTTTTTCTCCGATGATCATGACGCCACCGTCCCACCACCTCCGGCGACCACCGCCCCACCCTAAACCCTAAGATAGATAGTGGGGTACCTCTCCGGCGAGCCCCCCTCCTTTCTGTGGCTGGTTTTTCCTTAACTCCGGCGAGCCCCCGCCCCCCTCCCCACCCCCTGAAAATCAACTGACCCAAAAGTCGATTCGGTCGACTGAAGTGTAGCCAAATCGGAGCAGCATCGCAAGCAAGAGCAAGAGCGAGAGCAGCAGCGCGAGCAAGAGCAATAGCAAGAGCAGACCGGGCAGGGGACCGAGAGCAAGATTAGAGCAGCAGTGCGAGCGAGAGCTAAAGCAGCAGTAGCTCCTACTGATGTGGACGTCACCGCCGAGGGAGCGACGCCGTGGATGGAGCCGCACCATGTCAGCTCGGGACCAAGCACCGTGAGATCGAATGAAGAAGGAAATGCGGCGATTAGTGTACAACCTCTTTGGTGGCGCCGATTAGGCCTCAGCTTCATCCGAGGAAACGGTGATGATGATGCTCTTCCGGTGGTGCAGGTGAAGAAGGCGGTGTGAGAATGGAGGTGGCGCAAAAGACAAGGGGAATGTCGGGGCAGCTTCTTGGAGGTGGAGGACGGGGTGGCTGAACCGTCGGGACGATGAGATCGACGATGGATCCTCATCCGGTACGGTGGATGAGGGACGTCGAGGTGTTGTTGTGGACGACGTCGTTGAGGAAGAGGCTCCGGCTGGGCAGCGGTGAGGTGGCGGACAGAGGAGGGTGGGGTTTCGTGGCTGGAGCGGAGAGGTTATGGCGGCCTGGGATTTCGAATGGCGAAAAGGAGGCGATGGGAGGGGGGAACCATGGCTTAGGGATGCGCTTGTCCGAAATGTGGGGTAAGTTATGAAAGTACCCCCACCAATTTGAGCTAGGCGGTTCTTTCGGTTCAGGGGTATCACAGGCATTTCGCGTGTCGGGATTTCGCAGGAGGTGGGAGTTTTCGCGCGCGTTATAATTTTGGGATAGCAAGGCGCGGGTTGAGACGAAGGGAGTTTTCGGAGCACAACAAGACAAAGATGTATCTTAAATATTTCGGGGTAACAAGGCATGGGTTGAAGAGGCGGGAGTTTCGCAGCACGATAGACAGAGAAGCTAGCTTGAAATTTCGGCATAACAAGGCGCGGCTTGAAATTTCAGGAGAACAAGCTTAACGTGTACCAAAAAACAATTCGCACCTCTTCACTAGAGAGAGCCATGTCCTATTTTACTATATTACTAGAAATGCATTCAAATACATCAACAAAAACTAAAAGAATTGGGACAACAAACATAACATGTACAGTACCAAAACAATTTGCACTTCCCTCAATAATAATAAAACAATGTGTGTTGTCTAGCATATGGACTAATTAAATTTGAGTACATTTTCCCCGTTTGAATGGGATTGTACTCGAGTTAGTTATACAACCCTCTAAATATTATCTTCACGACACATGACATGAATATAGGAGAAGTAAATTCCTATATAAATACGAACTACATGTACATACGATCTCAAATTCAAATATATGTATCCATTTTATGTTGAATTCAAATCATAGTACATGTATGCTCCAGCTTGATGTACGGAATCTAAACCATGTATGATACTACGTACAATGTGTTTAACACGCACAACACACACACAAACACCATTTAGACTGGTAAGGTACACGTGCATTGCACGCATGAGATTTGGCAACCAAATTATGAATAAATACCACATTATAGCATGTAAGCTTTGAGTCATATATGCATGATGTAGATGTTCGTTTAATTCTTATAGTTCATTTCATTCAAAATCATCTAGTTTTTATAAGAAAGCTAATCTATTTTAAGATTCATGGAATTGTGCGTTGTAAAGCATAAAGTAAAAACAAATAATGGCAAATCATGTAGAAAAACATTTGGGCAATTCTGATACGGAAGATTCTAGAACAAAGAAGAAGTGCTAGTGTTTTGAGGTTTGTGCATTATGCTTAAGTTCAACCATGGAGTCTTCTAGATTGTACATGTGGAAAAATCTGGTGGAATCTAGATGATATCCAACGGCCAGTAGTGCTCAAATTTCCCATCTCTGCACCATCGGATTGGCTTCATCCAATGACCATCTTTCAAAGTTAAAGTTATCCGCACACTATATAAAAAATATATAATATAAAATATAGGGGTATAGATATAGATATGTGATGCGAAAGCCAACCATCATCTCCGGTTAGAATAGTGTGTCCATGCATGGGTGCAATGTGGCCAAACGATGTCTACCATTGGTATCTCAAATTCAAATGAGTCTGACCTTGTTCAGTGTGTATACAATACAACATGCTCGTTTCCAAACCACACCACACATATCTCAGTTATATTCATGCATGCATGGGTTTCAAACATCATGATCTCTTATTCAAATATTTGAATTCAACTTTACATTGATTATGACCTCACCTAGTCTTTTACACCCACACAATCGTCTTCTCTTTATAATTGTACTACTAACTTTCTCCCGTGCATGCATGCACACACACTACCAGTCGGCATTATCCATCGCACACATGCAATCTTTTTCTTCAGGTCGGTCTCCCATGCATGCACACACACACCTCCCCCTCTCCATCATATCAGGCATTCTTTATCTCTCACATGCATGCGCAATGACCGATGTTCCTCTAAATGGTTTAAGTTGATGAATTGACCCTTCTCGTAAAGGATTAGCAATGCTTGGCCCCCTAGCTCATTTATTTTTCATGACTCCGCCACTGCGCGCAACAACGCACGTTCTCGCCCCCTCTCTTTAAATATCGATCTTGCACATGTGCACTCCTTCATAGTCTCCCTCCACTTGGACCCTCGCACCATCTTCTAGCCCCCCACCGGATTTTGCCACATGTACAATCTAGCAGACTCCATGGTTGAACTTAAGCATAATGCACAAACCTCAAAACACAAGTGCTTCTCCTTTGTTCTAGAATCTTCCGTATCATAACTGCCCAAACTTTTTTCTAGTTGAATTGCCATTATTTGTTTTTTACTTTATGCTTTACAACGCACAATTCCATGAATCATAAAATAGATTAAGGGCTTCTTTGATTCAAAGGATTCTCAAAGGAATTTTGGAGGATTCTAATCCTTAGGAATTTTTCCTATCTTGGTTGTTTGATTCGAAGGATTGTAAACCATAGGAATTTTTCCATAGGATTCATTTGCACTAGATTTCATAGGAAACATCCCATCCACTCAAACTTGTTTGAAAGAATCCTACGTTTTTTCTATGCACAATCAAACACTCGTACAATCCTATAGGATTCAAGACGACATTCCACTCTAATCCCATGTTTTTCCTATTCCCGCATTTTGGAAATCCTACGAATCAAAGAGGCCCTAGCTTTTTTATAAAAACTAATTGATTTTGAATGAGTTGAACTATAAGAATTAAACGAACGTCTACATCAGGCATATATGACTCAAAGCTTACATGCTATAGTGTGGTATTTATTCATAATTTGGTTGCCAAATCTGATACGTGCAATGCATGTGTACCTTATTAGTACTTCGAGTATGTGCAAAACACGTAAATTAGAATTCCAATGGCACACTACACAGTGTCTCTCTTACAGTTCATGAAGCCATGTGGCACATGTGGAGGCGTTGTCGCGACCTCCTTGTGTGGATTGATCATAGTGACGTGCTGCTGGTTCCAGAAGAATGTACTCGTCCTCTCTGAGGCACACTGGCGGTACATGCACGAAGCAAAGATGTGCACGCACGTCATGCACGCACACGCGGGTACATAGGGGACGCATTTTTGTATGAAGATCCACCCCATGTGATACTTTGACGCGTGTAAAGTCCTTTACTTCATTGATGGTCAATTAATACAGTGCATGCAAATTGAGTGGACGTGAGGGAGGAAGAAAGACATTACTACTCCACTGTGTGCATGTGAGTAGTTAAATCATGGGTTGCTACTTCCATTAGTCTCCTTTGTATTTTGTGCCAATTTTTGACCATATTTTTAAGTAACATAATATTTATGCATGCCATAAAAAGTGGCACAAAAAAGGGGCCAATAAACCAGGACGCGGGCAACATGATCAATTTTTGCCAAGGCTACTATTGGTGGCCTTTGTATTTAAATATGGACAGAGTGGAGTAGTACTATCTTTATCTTAGCCTCGTAGGGCTCTCCCAGCGCCTAGGCTCGCCTCCCCGCCTCGCCCACCGAATCCCGCCATGGATAATCCCTTAGATCCCAGGATCCCGCGGGCTGCCCTCTCGCTACGGCCCGCAGCACTGCCGCCTTTGAGCGAAACCCACATGTGTTTTAGAGGGGATCCATTGCTCTGGAATCATAGATCGGTGGCACCGGAGGACATGCCAGGGCTGCATTTCAGGTGGTGGGCAGCAAGGGCAAATCAGATCGAGGAAGCGTCGCATCAATTGGAGAGAAGTTCCAAGGAGCTGCACCTGGCGCAGCACAAGGCGGAGGTGCAAGTCGATCTCAGGGGAGAGATGCTGAGGGATGTGAGCATTTGGTAGCATCGCGTTGATTTCGAGCTAGGGCTAATGGCAGAGATCATATTCACGGAGTCGACCGCGGAGGAAAGAATGCGCATGCCTGCGCAATGGCATGAGCAGCCGGTGCAACTGTTCAAATGGGCGGTAGGAGAAGCCAAATCCCGGGACCAATTGCGGCAGCACCGCTGGGCATGCATCATAGGCGAGGTGAGCTGCCCTCCTTCCCCGCCAGCGATGTAGTGACCTAGTCGGTTGCTGCTGCAGTGAACTTGCAACGCCATTTCGGTTTGCAACCTTGACAATCACTCCATCTATATGTATTGTATTTCTGTGAAAATACTTTGTCATTTGGAAAAAGATGGTAATTGATTTATCACTAGTTTTAGAATGCTTGGTCGTGACAATCAACTGAATCCACAACGAGAAGTCTCCATCGCATAATACTTTACGGTTGGTTGCACCAACAGACGGTCGGTCAGACCCGCGTCTCACCGAAGGGACACGCATCGGCTTGGTCTGACATGTACGACCAGTTACATCACGGATTTGTGCGACCGCATTTGAGCAGTCTAGCACTCCCTCTATCTCAGTTTACAAGTCTTGCACATGTACCTAGGTCGTTAATTTGACCAACTTAATAACAGGCATACATTACAAACTTCAAATATTCAGAGTATTTTTTATGTTAAACAATTTATTTTATATAAGTTACATTGACGACCTATATACACGTGCAAGCCTTGTAAACTGGAGATGGAGGGAGTACTTGAAATTTATGTTTCACTAAACTCAGCGGGAGCCGTTTCGGGCCTCGAAACCAAAACCATCAATTAATCTTTAGCTTGTTCCCATCACATTCCAAAAGTGCATACAAATGCTCCCACCTTGTTTCTTGTTTCTTAACATATCAACCAATAAGAGATGTGGGGCGTGCATGTTTTCAATGACTCAAGACTACCAAACACGACATACAGTGGTTAGTTCATTGCATGCAATGCTATTAATTAGCAAATAAACATTAAGTTCTCTCGTTCTCCCTCCTTCTTGGTCACGGTGCACAACCTAAGATGACTTATTCACCTAGACGGAGGGAGTAGTATAATTAAGTGCAAACCTACTCACACCTAGTACATGTCAAACCTGAACTTGTTCCCACTATGCATGTTTTAGTACTAGTGCTAGTACTAGGTTATAAAAAGGGGAACTAGTACCTAGCCAAAAATCACTCTACCTCTTCCTCCTCATAAGTCTTTCTTGTTCGTCCGTCCTTGCCATGGCCGATGTGCAGAGCTCTAGGTTGAGAACTATCTGAACTACTCCTAACAAGGGAGCGGCCACCAAGGCCGTGGAAAAAAAAGAGGGCTCGCCGCCTCGCAGAGACCTCAAAATTTCTCTCATGGGCAGGCGACGGCTCCCAGGAGCGCCCTAGCCATGGAGGCGAACATGCCGGCATGCCCGATCAGATCAATAAGCACCTCAATAAGCAGAAGGAGTTCATCCATGGCTTGGTGGAGCTGCTGAAGGAGAGCCTCGACGACATGCCCGCTGAGCTCAATGAGCAGGGGGAGTTGACCGCCAGCTTGGTGATGCTCCTGAAGAAGAGCATTGACTCGGAGAAGAAGGCGACTGACGAAATCCTACAACTTCAGGAGGACAAGGCGAAGCTCTGTCATGAGCTCGACCTGCTGAAGGAGGAGAACGTCGGCTGGAAGAAGCTGCATGAGAATAGTAGTTCATCGATGAAGATGCTGCAGGCCCTCGTCATGGAATAGAAGGAGGAGTTGGCCAAGCTCTACATCGGGCACCCGGCTGCTGTCAAGGTACGTAATGCGGCTGTGGAACCGATGATGAAGGCTCGCGTCGAGAAATCCCGCATCATGGACAGAATGAAGAAGATGGCAGAGGAGACGCGCAAGGAGATGGAGGTCGTGGAGGCGATGAAGAAGCAGTTACGACTCCGCGGCCAGCAACCCTTCATGTAGCAGAGAGCAGCGCCCCGGACTTGTGTGTGCGTCTTCCTTCTTTTTTGCGGGTGATAACCTTCCTTCTTCTTTTGCTCCTGTGTTTCTTATTTTGCTTCGGGTGTTTCGCAGCACGTGTCACGTTCTCTGCAAGGCATGAATAGAACGCTTCTAACAATGAGATGACTAGCAAATTAGATCATTTTTTATCGCCATATGGCACTGGGCTACTGTGTTTCGTGCTCCTTCGTCGTACTACTCCAGTGGAAAATTTGAGTATACCGCATGGTTCTTTGCTCCTCCTCAGGTCGTCGGCACATTTATACGAGCAGTCAAATCACAAGGCCCCGCCTTCCAGCATTAATGAGCCGTCAAATCACAAAGGCCCTCGCCTCTCTTGAAACCGACCAAGCTAGACTGCCCCGCCCTCTAGCCTTTTAAAAAATGTATACTTTCGTACAGTAGTAGTATCGATGGATTGCGCCATGGAGCAAAACTAACAAGATGGAGTTAAAGAAAAATAGGTGATACATAGAGAGCGCTCGTCACCAAATTATGCATATAGTACTATTAAAAAAGCTAGTACGTGCTTAAATGGGGTGCTAAATTATATTAAAGAAATTAGCATACCTATTTAATTCTTGGGTTCTTATTATTTATGCCACTAGTTGTGTATCACTACTCAGTTTTGCCATTAGAAGTTGCAACTACTCAAAAATGCCATCGATCCATGAGATGCCTGCTCAAAAATGCAATTAGATATCTCAAAAATGCCATCGTTAAGTTAGATGTTTTCTCAAAAATGCCATTAGACATTTTGATTTTCACATCAAACCCGTTGACCATGTTACATGACAAAAATAAGCCGATTCTCACAATGATAAGTGTGGCCCCGCTTGTCAGGAGTAACCAAGCAAACAATTTTACAATAAAATAAGAACACTGTTGGGATCAAGTAGGCCCCACACTTTATTTTACTATAGTGAGATAGAGGGAGAGCTAGCATGTTGGTCCATCGGTATTTATGTCGTTATAACATGGCAAAAGAGATTTGAGTCACAATAATGGTGTCTAGCACAACACACCCCTCAAATAAAACGAAGCACCTTGAAATTCTTTGACAAAACTAAGCACCCTGAAATTCTTTGACAACTAAACTGCTGGCTATGTGGTGTTGGCCATATATATTGTACGTATATAATGTGAAGAAACGAGTGGTAGTCATAGTACTATACCAACTAAAAGATGAACTGTAAGAAATACTAGTATGTACGTACTGAAGAGTTAAAGTAACAAGAAGAAACATAACATAGTTCTGCTGGGGGCTCAGCACAACACACCCCTCAAATAAAACTAAGAACACCAGAAATTAAACTAAGCAACTAATCCGGTAGACACTACATTAGAACCACCATGAGCAACGACACTGCCACCTTACTCGGAGTCCTTGTCCACGTCCTCGACTTCGTCCTTGTCCCTCTTCCTCTTGGCCGATACTTCTTTGCTTGAACCGCACACTTGGCTCTTGCTCTTCATCCAACCCTTGTAGATATTGAAACAAAGGTAGCCATCCTTTGCAGTGTAGTGGATGTGGTGTATATCTAGTACATTCCACTGCCATGCACGATGAAACGTGTGCGGAGGTTTCTTCAGTTTACCGTACGAAGGATGAACCATGGCTCCTGCCAGGGTCAGGATTGAAGGATGATCACGGGAGGGAACCAACCCTTCCTTCTGGAGGTTGAAGGGGTTGCCTACAACGAGGCCTATCCGACCCATGATTTCCTTGTCGTTCCTAAAGTCTACAGTAACGAATTTGACTCGGCCGCCCTTGAGGAACTTCCTAAATTCCTCGCACTCAACGTCGGCATGGCATATGTGGTAGACCAAGCATAAGTCATGCACGCAAACCTGGATCATGGCGGGCTTCTTCTTCTTTGCCTCCTTTAGATTCTTCTCGCTTCCTGGGACTATGGTGTACTCAACATCTAGCCCAGCGACCCACTCATCATTTGAGTTTTCGAACATGCGTTTGAAGCAAGCAAGGCATTCTTTCACCGTTCCGGAAGAACGGGTGTAGATGACGTCGAACTCATCGCTGGTGATGGTTCTAACCTTGTAATCACCGCCGATCATGGAGATTTGGGACGACATGGATTTGGGAGGAGGGTTAGGATTAGTGGGACTGCCATAATGTGAAAGGACGGGACGACTAGGAGCGGTTTATCGATTGTAAAAATTCCAAGTGGGGGGCGCGTGCGAACGGCAAGGTAGTGGCTTGCCTAGTGGATAAATGGATTCATGCACAGTACTATGGGGGCCCAATTAGATGTCATGTCTACTCGACGCCCAATTAAATGGCTTTCGATGTCATGTCAAGCGTCGGGAAAATTACAGGTGATACGAAGCTTTCCGTTCTCCCATGATACAGGCTTCCGAGAGCCCTTGGATCTGAGATCGAACGGTTACATGGCGTGATTCTAGACCTATGGGTGAATATCCTATCCTGGAGGGTTATTATGCAAATTTTTAACAACTTAGCATGCAACCGTTAGATCTCAGATCCAAGGGCTGCCAGCAGCCCGTATCATGGTCGCGCCTACCATGACCGTCGCCTCGCTTGCGCGGTCGCGCCCTTGGAGAACACGGTGCGTTAGGCTATCTGATGTTGGCATGTCATACATAGTCATCACTTAGTCACTCATACAACAAGGTTAGCTATAAGGTTGGCTATAAGAGTATTTTTTACTTCTCTCTATCTCTTTCTTCGTAGTATTTATTGCATTCGCCAAGGAGTGACCTCTTCTAATGAAATGGTAGTCTCAAGTCATTAAAAGCATGCACACCCCACATCTCTTATTGGTTGATATGTCAAGAAACAAGAAACGATGTATGCACCGCGCCTAAGTGTTTTGGGATTATTTGGTTTTCGTAAGATGACTTGCACACCTAGACGGAGGGAGTAATTAACTTGCCACATCAGACTTTATGCCTATGTTGCAGGCTTAGCACCTGTACGAGCAAGTACAATAGTGGGCTATAAGCCCGCTTACATGGCATTTTTGCATATGTGGAGGAAAGAGGCAAGGAAAAAGTGGAGGAGTGGGCTCTCATGCAAGAGCCAGCCTCTACATGGTGGAGCATTGGGAGAGGCACCTTGAGGGAGTCCTGGATTAGGGGGTCTCCGGATAGCCGGACTATATCCCTTGGCCGGACTGTTAGACTATGAAGATACAAGATTGAAGACTTCGTCTCGTGTCCGGATGGGACCCTACTTGGCGTGGAAGGCAAGCTAGGCAATACGGATATGTATATCTCCTCCTTTGTAACCGACCTTGTGTAACCCTAGCCCCCTCTGGTGTCTATATAAACCGGAGGGTTTTTAGTCCGTAGGACAACATACAATCATACCATAGGCTAGCTTCTAGGGTTTAGCCTCTCCGATCTCATGGTAGATCAACTCTTGCAATACTCATATCATCAAGAATAAATCAAGCAGGACGTAGGGTTTTACCTCCATCAAGAGGGCCCGAACCTAGGTAAAACATCGTGTCCCCTGCCTCCTGTTACCATCCGCCTTAGACGCACAGTTTGGGACCCCCTACCTGAGATCCGCCGGTTTTGACACCGACATTGGTGCTTTCATTGAGAGTTCCTCTGTGTCGTCGCCGTTAGGCTTGATGGCTCCTACGATCATCGATAGCGATGCAGTCCAGGGTGAGACTTTTCTCGCCGGACAGATCTTTGTGTTCGGCGGCTTCACACTGTGGGCCAACTTGCTTGGCCATCTGGAGCAGATCGAAAGTTACGCCCCTGGCCACCAGGTCAGATTTGGAAGCTTAAACTACACGACCGACATCCGCGGAGACTTGATCTTTTACGGATTCAAGCCCCTGCCTTGTGTGCCGCGCGGTCACGATGAGTACGATTTAGCTCTACC
Source organism: Triticum aestivum (assembly GCF_018294505.1). Classification (NCBI taxonomy): domain Eukaryota; kingdom Viridiplantae; phylum Streptophyta; class Magnoliopsida; order Poales; family Poaceae; genus Triticum; species Triticum aestivum. Next base: position 104,421,501 of record NC_057797.1, read on the forward strand.
ATCAGACCGTATTCAGGAGATCACACCGGCAGCCGCTCCGAGCTTCGATTCGGAGCCAGTTGCGCCATCCATGAATGGGTGGATGGACCCAGTCACGAAGGTCATACCCTCAGCGGTGATCGAGCCGAATATTGACCTTACCCTTCACAAGAACCGTGTTGCCAAACTGTCGGATCCTTCTCCGGCCACGGACTCCGAACCACCTGCGCCCGTTCCTATCGAATCCGATTGGGCGCCGATCATGGAGTTTACCTCCGCGGATATTTTCCAGCACTCGCCCTTTGGCGACATACTGAACTCATTAAGGTCTCTTTCCTTATCAGGAGGATCCTGGCCGAACTATGTCCGGCAGGATTGGGATGCGGATGACGAAGAAATTCGCCGCCCACCCACCACCCACTTAGTAGCCACTGTCGATGAATTAACTGACATGCTTGACTTCGACTCCGAAGACATCAACGGTATAGACGACGATGCAGGAGTCAAAGAGGAACCACTGCCCATAGGGCACTGGACACCCACTTCATCACATGACGTATACATGGTGGAAACACCCAAAGAAAATAACGACGAGGAACGGAAGGATGCAGCGACGGGTGGTTCCCTCGAGCAGCAGTCAAAGCGGCGGCGTAAACGCCGCCCCAAATCCCGCCCCGGCAGAAATAACGATCACGTAGACCCAGCGTTAGAACAGGGTGAACCATTGCCCAACCACAGTAACACGGAAAATCAAGCCAAACAACCCAACCCCATCGAAGATAACAGTCCAGACGACATCACACCGAACAGGCGCCAGAAGCAACATAATGCCCACCAAAGGCTTGTTGCCACGGCGAGGAGTTTGAAAAAACAGAAGCAAAGGCTCAAGGCTGCACAAGACACACTCAAAATCAAATGGAGTGAAGTAATCAACACAGTAGCGAAGTACGGCGGTAATCGCCACACCAAGAGCTACCCGAAGCGGAAGTTGCTACCTGAATTCAATGAGGAGGCCTTAGATCCTTGCAACAAAAAATTAAAATGGCCATCCGGCCGGATAGCGACCTCGCGGCCAACATAAAGCGGCGAACAACGCCGCACATAAGCCAATACGCGACCCACGCGAGGGCTTGCATCAAAAGGACGGCGCAACCAGATCCATTTATGGACCATGCAAGCACGCTCCAGCATACGATGCACACAACAAACATCCGAACACCACGGTACACCTAGATACAGGGGTGCCGCACACCCCCTATGTTTCACCGATGAGGTGCTGGACCATGAATTTCCAGAGGGATTCAAACCCGTAAACATAGAGACATACGACAGAACAACAGACCCTGGGGTCTGGATTGAGGACTATATCCTCCATATCCATATGGCTCAAGGAGATGATCTCCACGCCATCAAGTATTTACCCCTCAAGCTCAAAGGGCCAGCTCGGCACTGGCTTAAAAGCCTCCCCGAAAGCTCCATTGGAAGCTGGGAAGAGCTCGAAGACGCCTTTCGGGAAAATTTTCAAGGGACATATGTCCGACCACCGAATGCAGACGATTTAAGTCATATAACTCAACAGCCCAGAGAGTCAGCCTGAAAGCTTTGGAACAGGTTTCTTACTAAAAAGAACCAAATAGTCGACTGTCCGAACGTCGAAGTCTTAACAAGCCTCATGACCCGCTTTTGTGCGGGCGAGGATAGGTGGCTAACCCGATGCAGCACCAGCGACCCAAGTACATCCGAAGTTAGAGATGGAAATGGGAAATCACGACGCAGCAAAAATAATAAGCGCCGGAATAAAGAAGACAGCCCGAAGAGCACGGCGGTAAATGCCGGGTTCAGAAGCTCTCGGCCAGGTTAGCAAAAGCCGCCCTCTAAAGGCGCCAGAGATGAATTGTCCAGCTTAAACAAAATTCTGGACCAAATATGTCAGATCCATAGCACCCCCGATAAGCCTGCAAATCATACCCATAGAGAATGTTGGGTCTTCAAGCAGTCCGGCAAGCTCAACGCCGAACATAAGGGGCAGGATACACCAAGCGAAGACGAGGATGAGCCTCGCAAGCAAAACACTGGGGAACAGAAGAAATTTCCAACAGAAGTCAAAACAGTAAACGTGTTACACGTGATAAAGGGGAGAAGCAAAGCGGCACTCCCAGACAAACATGCCCAAGGGCCTATCACCGCGGAGTTCTGCCACTGGCCATCTCAACCAATCACCTTCAACCATCAGGATTGCTCAGCAAGTATCCAGAACACAGGGTGGGCTGCCTTGGTATTAGATCCAATAATTGATGGATACCACTTCACACGAGTCCTGATGGACGGCGGCAGCAGCTTAAACCTGATATATCAGGACACAATCCACAAAATGGGGATAGACCCAATGAAAATTTGCCACAACAATACTACCTTTAGAGGAGTAACACCAGGCCTAGGGGCTCATTGCACGGGCTCCCTACTACTAGAGGTTATATTCGGCTTCCCCGATAACTTCCGTGGCGAAAATTTAACCTTCCACATTGCTCCGTTCCAAAGTGGATATCAAGCACTACTTGGACGCGAAGCTTTCGCTCGCTTTAATGCAATACCGCATTACGCTTCCCTCACACTTAAGATGCCCGGTCCACGTGGCATCATTGCAGTAAATGGAAATATTGAGCGATCCCTGCGCGCCGAAGAGAGTGCGGCTGCCTTGGCAGCCGCACACTAAAACGCCCTCACCAACTAAAGCATACGATATGTCGTCAAGACCACGGACACGGTTAGACGAGTCTGGCGCAGCTATATGAAATTCACACAGGTTTGATGGCCACACCCCTATTACAAATACAAGGGGCTCAATGCGCGCAGACAAGTGGCAATTTTTACTCATCTTGAACTGTAAATGGTTTCTTTAAACCCACCTTTTTGCACGACAACTTTTCACCTAAGTTCCTCTCTTTTACAGATGACAATCGTGCTACACCCGTCCAGGATACGGCACAACGGAGACACAGGCGCAGACGTGCAGCAGGGACCTGTTCCAAGGATTCTTTTTAGATTAAGACCCTGCGTCAACCTTTTTTACTGTCTCTTGTTGATACACTTCCCTCGGATTCTTAGTACAATTGAGAAGGATGCTGACGTCTTGGCATGTGGCCACGTCAGAATAATGCACGTACCTGGACACTAGGGGCTTCTTACAAAGGGCACTGTTTAGGCCCGGTTTACACCATAAAGACCGAATACCTTAGGGAGTGTTCGGCGTAGCGAGTTTGGCCTTATATGCATCAGCTCCGAATCATGTCTTGGGTCAAATGTTGGGTTTGCCCGGCTCTTGTGTTTTGCTGCCTTACGTTCTGCTCTATCGGCTAAGGCGGCACCAGAAGAACACTGTGATTGTGCCCTGGTTCATCCGGACGAGCACCTCAGTAGAGAAAGCCGAAAACTGACTGTCATGATATAGCGCGAGACTGGTCAACCACTCGATGACCTATCGGAATCCTAGAATTCCTTCGCCTTAACAAAGGGCCATTTCCCGGCCGGGCATGTACGCACCCCGAACTTGGGTGAGTGCGGAGCCACCAGGGGCTATATAGTAGCCCCACAGTCAAACTCCTATGGCTAAGTGAAAGTGTTAAAGCATCATACTCCGGTTGCCTAGTTCGCTGCGCTATCACCTCCTTATTAGGACCAAGACGTTGGATTAAGTGTGAATGTGTGCCTTCTGTGAACACCCCCGAATTATATGCGTGGGGCTGAAGCCGACGACTGCAATTTTTCAGGTTATATACATGTATACATAAAACGGCCGCACAGGAGGCATCACACTACTTTCGGGCAAAAGTATAAATACAGCCTTGATAACATTAATAAAACATTGTTTTTACAATGGGAATACATGTCACTCAAACATAATATTCTTCGAGCACTGGGCCTCTATCAAACGAGCACCCTCAAGAACTTCTTCAAAATAGTGCTCGGCAGCCACTCGGCCTATGGCCGAACCCTGCGCCGCGATAGTGGTAGCATCCATCTCCGCCTAGTATGCTTTGACATGGGCAAGGGCCATCCGCGAGCCTTCTATGCACGCCGACCTCTTCATCACATTGATGCGCGGCACCGCACCAAGGAACTGCTGCACCAGGCTAAAATAACTGTTCGGCTTCGGCCTTTATGGCCACAGCTGATCCACGACAGACCTCATGGCTAGTCCGGACAACCTATTGAGTTCGGCCCATTCGGCTAGCTGATCGGTCAATGGAAGCGGATGCTCTCGGACATTAAACTGCGACCAGAACAGCTTGACCACTTCCTGATCTGTTTGATTTCGTAAGTATTCGGCCGCATCGACAGCGCTCGCCGCCAAGTCCAGATATGCGTCTGCCGAACTCCACAGCCGATCCATAGGGGCATACCGCGGATCTCCGAACTTCCTCCGCAGCAAAAAGGGCTTCCCAGCCACAATGTCACAGGCTTCACGCAGCTCCTCCTTCTTCGCTCTCATGGCAGAACGGGTGTCTTTGGTCGCCATCGTAGCCTTTTCAAGGTCCGGCGCCTTCACTTGGTTTTCTTCCTCAAGGAACTGGCAACGGTCGGCAGTGTCTTTTAACTTTACAACCATCTTGGCCATTTTCTCTTTGCTCTCGCAATGTGCGGCCTTCTCGGCTCTTAACTCTTCGGCCACCTTCAAAGCAGCCGCATTACTACTCCTTGCTTGTTCTTTGGCTCGGGCAAGTTCCGCCCGAAGGGTCTCCATGGTGGCAGCTCCATATGCAGTCACAAAATATTAAAGATACTGGCATCATGCTGCTCTTACTACGTGACATTCACCAGAAAATATCACTTACCCTGTGCCTCATCAAGATGCTTGTTAACAAGCTCGATGTCCGCATCCGCCGCATCCAGTTGCCGCTTTAGTTCGGCAAACTCATGAGTCCGGCTGGCCACCAGAGCCTCCACTACCTGCACATAAAGGCGGTATGGTTATTACCTGGGACTACGATCCTCTGTTTGCCGCCGTTCTCGGTGACAACCAGAGTCTCAGGGGCTACTATCTACACAGGGCACACCTAAAAATGTGCGGTACTATCACAAAGGTATATCATTTTACGTACCTCAAAGCCCCTTAGTAGACTCATAAAGGCGTCATGCAACCCGCTTTCGGCGGACAAAATCCTTTCCATCACCGTACCCATCAACGCACGGTGTTCTTCCGAGATGGTCGCTTGCTTCAGCAGATCCCTCAGTACGTCCGACCGCATACCAGACGGCGTCGGACTCTTTTGTCTGCCCTCTTCAAGAGCCGGATGCTGGGGACTTCGGGTGACTATAGGATTATCTTCTGGCCTCACCGGATCCGGAGAGGCCCTCCGTGACGACACTTCAAGGTCGCCCGCTTCTTGAGCGGGGGAGTCCGGGGGAGGCGTTTCGCTCTCCATCATCTCCGGAAGAAGGTCCCCTGAAGACGAGCTCTGTTGAGAAGGGCTAAGATCCGAACTACAAGATAAACGCTTCGGTTATTTTCCTCGGAAGTAAGGTAGAATATCTCTACTATTAAGTAAATTTTGATCACTTACGACTCGTTAGAGGGCTGATCCCCGCACGAACTTTGTGCGGCAAAAGCACCCTCCGAGACGGGACCCTCTGGTGGAGTTTTCTTCTCCCGTTTGGAAACCTTGGTTTCCGAATCATCAGAGGTAGTCCTCTTCCTCCCCCGGGGTGAAGGAATGTCAGACTCCTTCTCTTGGCTATCCTCCCTCACGGAGGCGCTCGTTCCCTCGGTTGGAACAGATAGCGGTGGAGGCCCGCTTTGGCCCTCTTTATTCCCCCCTTCATCTTCCTTTGCGGGCACCAGGCAAGGTGCTGGCTCGAGCATCTTTTCCAGCACCGGATTGTCCAAGCCTTTGGGAAGGGGAGCCGAACACCGGATCATCTTCGCCTTTGCTATCCAGTCCTGGTCAAAGAGCAATTCTTCAGAATAATGTCATGATAAAAGGAAGACAGTGTGTTTGGCTAGAGGGTTAATTACTTGGGCCGCGGTGCGGTTGCTGCTCGGGCCCACGTCCTAGGAGGTGTCTGGACACTCTATCTGGGGTCCGAAGAATGACTTGTACATCTCCTTGTGCGTCGGGCCGAGGAAATTCTGAATAGCGCACGGTCCTTCTGGGTTGAATTCCCATAAACAGAGGGGCTGGCGTTTGCAAGGCTGGACTTGACGAACCAGCATGACTTGCACCACCATAACCAAACTAAAATCTCCCTCGAATAGATCCCGGATGCGGCTCTGCAGTATGGGCACATCCTTGGCTGGACCCCAGCTCAGCCCCCTGCTGATCCATGACATCAGTTGTGGTGGAGGGCCCGAGCGAAAGGCGGGGGGAGCTACCCACTTGGCACTTCTGGGAGCAGTGATGTAGAACCACTCCCTTTGCCATAGTCCGGACACCTCTGGAAAGGAACCTTTTGGCCACGGAGCTCCAGCAATCTTGCTTATTAATGCACCTCCGCACGCTGCATACTGCCCCTCGATCGTCTTCGGTTTCACATCAAAGGTCTTGAGCCACAGGCCGAAGTGAGGGGTAATGCGGAGGAAGGCCTCACATACGATAATAAATGCCGAGATGTGGAGAAAGGAATCCGAGGCTAGATCATGGAAATCAAGCTCGTAATAGAACATCAAACCCCTTACAAAGGGATCCAGAGTGAGGCCTAGTCCTTGGAGGAAGTGGGAGATGAACACGACGTCTTCATTGGGTTTGGCAGTAGGGATGACCTGCCCTCGGGCGGGCAGCCGATGCGAGACTTTGGCGGTCAAGTATCTTGCCTCCCTTAACTTCTTGATATCCTCTTCCATGGCGGAGGAGGGCATCCACCGGCCCTGGAGGCTGGATCCGGACATGATTGAAGGTCCGAAGCACCTGACCTGGGCTTTGGGTGTTAGAACTCGAGGCGGGGGAAGGATTCGATTGAGCATGGGAGGAAAAAAGTAAAAACCTTGACCCTTTATAAAGAGGGTGAATATCAAGCGTCCTCCTCGTGGCCGTTTGGGACTTGCCTAAAATCTAGGAGTCCTAGGCATGGTTGGGTTACCCACGCCCGTATTGATGAGAGTCCCGTAATAAGGGGGACACGATCTCTTCTTTGACAAGACGTGTCAAAGAAACTGCCTCGCGTTATGTGCGGGGCTAGTTAAAGGAAACTGTTCGAATAATTACCAGGCCATGGCATAATGTCATGTTGCCAAAACAAGTCAGCAGATTAGATTTGTGGAAATATTATTCTCTCTATGGTGGTATGTGGAACTTATTTTTGCAGGGTCGGACACTATCCTGGTATTCAAATTCTTCCGTGGTGTATGCGGAGGAGGAACCCGCCTTGCAATGCTGAAGACAATACTGTGTGCCGGACTCATCGTCATTGAAGCCTGGTTTAGGGGCTACTGAGGGAGTCCTGGATTAGGGGGTCTCCGGACAGCCGGACTATATCCCTTGGCCGGACTGTTAGACTATGAAGATACAAGATTGAAGACTTCGTCTCGTATCCGGATGGGACCCTACTTGGCGTGGAAGGCAATCTAGGCAATACGGATATGTATATCTCCTCCTTTGTAACCGACCTTGTGTAACCCTAGCCCCCTCTGGTGTCTATACAAACCGGAGGGTTTTTAGTCTGTAGGACAACATACAATCATACCATAGGCTAGCTTCTAGGGTTTAGCCTCTCCGATCTCGTGGTAGATCAACTCTTGTAATACTCATATCATCAAGAATAAGTCAAGCAGGACGTAGGGTTTTACCTCCATCAAGAGGGCCCGAACCTGGGTAAAACATCGTGTCCCCTGCCTCCTGTTATCTGCCTTAGACGCACAGTTCGGGACCCCCTACCCGAGATCCGCCGGTTTTGACACCGACACACCTATATACCATGGAGGTGGTCAGTTATCGGGAGACTCACGCCGGTCGTAGCGCCGCAGTTAAAATGATAAAATGGCAAGTCAAATCATAGGGCCCCACCTGTCCAGCAGTACCTCACTGTCAAATCACACAGCCCTACGTTTGCAGTAGCCTAGTCCCTCATCTTCTCGCGTCTCTGTCGAACCGACTAGGCGGATCTGCCCCACCCTCGACTTTTAAATAGTACAGTATACTAATTTTGTATCCATGGATTGTGCCATGGAGCAAAGCCTCAAGAAAACGGTGGTACACATGTACGGAGTATACAGCACGCTCGTCACGTTCCAGTCCACCTCACACGGTCGGTCGGTCTGGCACGCCGCTCTCCGAATGGAACACGCATCATATTGCATTTGCAGACACATGTGGGGCCGCAATTGAGAACCGACCATAGGCACACTCCCCGGCCCCGCAAGTCGGGTGAGTTAATAGAAGAGAGAGACGAGCGATAGTACTAGAGAAGTGTTGTACAGACGTTGGTGCCTGGATGATCCCTGCATGACACGGAAGATCAGTTCGTCCATGCATGTGACCAGACTCCAGCAGACACACCTGGATTGGCTATCGTCTACATATCATGCAAGTTGTGTTGTACAGGGCTGTAGTTCCAATGAGAAATCTAAAAAAGGTTTCTTGTCATCTCGCAATATTAGGTGTCATGTGCTTCGGATCACTGCGAGGGTTAAACAGCGACAACTGAGTTCCTCCAAGGCACTGGTCATTGGGGACACATGCACGAAGACTACTTGGCTACCATCTAGGTCAAGCCGGCTATGTTAATTAGGACATCTATCGATGGACCCCTTTTCTACGAGTTTCTATTTAATTTGAGCTTTGATCCTCGTCTAGTTTGTCCGTCGGGATTCATGTTGTCTCATTTGGGCAGTGAGGTTATGGTTTCTTGTCATGTGGCATTTTTTTCGTGTTATATGTTATAGTCCAGTGCTTCAATCAAAATGAGGACAATTGCGCCTCCGGGGCATGTGCATGAAAACTTCTCGACAGTCATTGACGAGGTCAAGCAGGCTCCGGTAGACAAAAGAAAACTAGTACTCCACTATATAGGCAGGAGCCTCCGCGCTTGCTTGCTAGTGTTGCTCTCTTCACACTGTCTCGTCCTCTCCAGATCTAAACACGACAGCGGTGGCCACACACTCTCTCTCTCTGCTCATCGCTGGTCACAGATCCAGCCGGATCCTGTCCGCCGGGGAAGGTGAGAAGGTGCAATGTTCACACGGTCGTCCTCGGCGACGGCTCTTACCCACTACCAGTGCATCCCGATCAGCGTGCCTTGCCGTTCTCTCCCAAGCACCACTGGCTAGGGAGGGCCTCTGACCCCTTCTTCCTTGCTGCCATAGTGTGGGCAGATCCGGCCTCCCGCCGCCCACCTAGCGACATCCCGGCGACCCTCAGGTATAACTTCCTTCGAAACCGGCCTTGCTCTACTTCCCGAGCTCCTAACGTCGCTGCATTTGTATCTTTTACTATTTCCTAGGCCCCCTCGTAGATAGGATCGATTGGCTGTTTAAAAGCCACCTAAATTTTGACTGTTAAGAGAGAAAAGTAGTTCATGCACTCAAATCTAGTACTACTTGGTTCAAACAAGGAAGAAAGGGTGGGGTGGGGGAAGATCTGTGACATGAATCTAGGACTTGGTCGAAAGAGGAAATAATGGGGGCGAAAAGCAGCAGAGACTAGCTATCCAACTGGTCGCTTGGTCTAATAGGGAAATAAAGTGAAACACAATACAAACTCAATATAAACCTGATCTATTGGTTGAAAAGGAAATAAAGTGGGGACTGGGGACAAGTCAATAGAGTAAGTCCAGCACTAGATTTGCTAGCCTCACACAGTATAAGGTGGCTATACCGAACAAAAATGGGACCAAACCAGATATCATGTTCTGATGTTTGTTGCCCCGAGCCACACTTATGTAATGCCACTGGTAAAATGTAGCAGTCGCACTGTTAAAAGTAAGGACACGTTAAACCAATGTTGTTTTCAATGTAATGCCTCCAGTAATATGAATCAATGGCACTTTTTTAATGTCTTGCTAAATTTCCCATTAAGATAAGTTGCTTCTTTTCGTTAGAAATGCAACTGTCCTGGTCCACCTACTCTCCCGTGCCCAAATACCGACTCTGTAGCAGCTTTTAATGTAATGTTGCTGGTAAAATGAAGCAATGGCACCATTAAAGTAATGTCGTATTTAACGATTGTCATAGTTAATCCTAATGGCCACACTAATATCTAGCAATGCTGCTGCTTTAGAAATTGCTATTGTCCTTGTAGGATTGCCATTCAGATAAGGAGCATGCTTATTTTCATTTGATGTATGTTTCATCACTTGTTTGTCACCCTCCTTTCCACCTTTTTTGTGCAAACAGAGACATATATTTCACGCTTGATCTTAGTTGAACTGCACAAACAATATCCAAATTATAGTTGAACATTCCAGGAGCTTCACAACCAACCTTGATGTTGCTCAATTTTATTGCAACTAATGAAGAAGAAGCTCAGTGGGTTTCATTTTATGATGGAAATGGAACCGGGGGCTAAATCCCTTTTCTTAAAAAAAATGAAGAAGCTGCTAGCTCATGGGACATTGCTTCATTTTAGGTGAACTGCACCAAAAGGTTCCATGAATTGAATCATCCATGTTGGTGACTGGTGTCATCCCTTCTACGATGGTGTTGATTGCAGATATGGTTCCCATCACGAGGTATGTGGATTTTTGGTCTGATCGTTTGCCAAAGATCCTGCATGTTGAGTCTGCTCTTGTGCTACTGTTTTGGCACTGCCATGACAAAGCAGTAATGTTATTATTTTGCACCTTAATCTAGTGGCACTATTAATTTGAGGCAATGTTTTGGCACTGCTAGTGCCACTGATTTTTTTATATAACGAAAGAGGGGGTTTCCTCCAATTTCATTAAAGAAATCCTACCATAGAGAACCATTATCTGACAACATCTCGGTGTAAACAGGCAGTTATGCAACTACTACTAGACCGGACTGAGTACTAGCAGGAGACACGTTCGCCACATAAGCTAGGCAGGTAGGGGGACACAGCACCAGCTCGACCAAGTTTGGATTACAACCCAAATGCTACCACAGAAACATCAGGGGGGAGATAGAGCCAGCTTCAGCATCCCAGTCTAAGCACCCCCGGCCTCCATCCTTGCGACGCACGATACACCTCATTTGCCACCTACTCAACCCTAGTGCCACTGATAAAATGAAGTAACAATACGTTAAAATAGAGCGAGTGTCTTCTCTATCATTTCATTTCCAATGTAGATAAAGAAAGTGCTTCTCTTTGTTAGTATATGTTTCATCAACTAGTCCCATTGTTAACGTTTAAGCATTTTTGCAAACTGGGGTGCTTAATTTTAGTTGATCTGCACAAAAATAGAGATTGGAATGTCTCAAGGCCCCTCCTTGTACTACCATTGTACACTGATGTTCATCACTGGCAGAAGGTGTATCAGGGAGACTTGGGTCGATTTCCAGTATGAGGCATATCGTATGAGGCGTCGCAGGGCCCATCTCGTCCTCGTAGCATGGCATACTATGATCCTATCACAATATTTTCTTCTATTTATTAGTGTGTATTTCATCAACTAGTGCCACTGTAATGTAATCGCGCTTTTTCATTATCTGTGCAAATAGGGTTATTCAGCTGCATTTTGGTGGAACTGCATAAATGTACGGATGGAACTGGCATATATGCAGAGTGCGAGGTGCCAAGTAAAAATTACTGACACCAACCCTGCTCCATCTAAGCATTGGCATCCACCACCACCAATGGGATGTGTGGCGCTCACTGTGGACAGATCTTTCTCGGCAGCAAATCCTCTAACCAAATACTAGTAGCTTAGACTTCAAAAAAAAATACTAGTAGCTTATATTGGCAGTTTTCTAGCGAGTACTCTTTTCTGAAAGAAGCACCAATCTATTTTTCTTTATTTGTACACAGTGTCACAACTTTGACCCAAAGGTCCAAAGCTATTTTAGGGTGATTGGCGTAGTACTCGGAGACTGGTTGTAAGCCTGATTTTTATTAGTTGTCACACTGATTGTAAGCATGAGCAGATGGAAGATTAGGTTAGTGCAAAGCTTACCTTAAACCCTACCGACGCCGTTGAAATGAGGCGAGCATCAAGGGAACCGTGGAGAACTGAGGGGAAGGGACGTCACACCATTCGGCCTCCTCTTGTGGTGGTAGAACGAATACTCATGTGGCTCCGGCTGGCTCTGCACCCTCACGAACGGCACATCGTACTCGATCGATTCGTTATCCTCTGGGTTCTCGACCTTCGACATGTATGCCCACCACCTCCACCTGATTTTTGCCTCGACGAATTTGTCTGCTCCATTGCCCAGAGGAGATACTCGATGAACTCGAAGGACTATGGTGTGACTATTGCCGAGGAGTACATTGCCGCCCTCATCACCGCCATCTCGCTCTTTCGCATACATTGCCACATGGCCATCACCATCCTTGAAATCTCCCACTCATTGTCATACCAAGTAAGGATCTCCTTCAACTTGGCTAACTTTGCCTGGTCGCCGCCGGCGATCTGCCTGATTCACTGTTGCATCCTCTCCATAGATGTCCTTCTGAGTGGTCCGGTGCTAGATTTGGAAGATGGGAGGAGAGACGGTGGTCCTGCAATAGAGAAGTGGGAGAGGCGAGACGGTGGTTTTGGAATGGAAATGATGGAGAGGAGAGGGGGTGGTTTTGCAATGGAGTAGAGGGAGAGGCGAGACGGTGGTTTTGGAATGGAGATGATGGAGAGGAGAGGTTTCCCTGCCTTTCGGTCGCTGACAGGTGGGCCCCGCGCTTGTTGGGACCCATGTGTCAGTGTCTCAATGGCAGGATGGGCTACGTCAGGGGATCCTCGTCTGAGGAGAGAGGAGGTGGTTTTGCAGTGGAGAAGAGGGAGAGGCGAGGCGGTGGTTTTGGAATGGAGATGATGGAGAGGGGAGGAGGTGGTTTTGCAATGGAGAAGAGGGAGAGGAGCTTAGGGTTGTTAGTATTTGCAGGTTGTGAATTGTGTTTTGTGTTGTGTATTTTGAGAGTACTTTCAGATATGAATGTCTTCTGAATTTTAGATTTGCAGTATTGAGTATATGAAGTATTTTATGAATTCTAGAGTTCTATTTTTAGAACTTAAAAAAATATAGTTTCATAAGAGTATAAAAGTGCAGACAATGTGATTCTTAGAGAAGAAACTGCAAGTTTTAGTTTCAGATAAGAAACTGCAAGTTCAGTTTCAGATAAGAAATTGCAACTTTCAGAGGCAGGGCATTTATATTAACACAGCCTTTTCAAACATGGTTAACATCATGTTAGAAGTTTTATTCATGGTCAAAAATGGAACTACCAGCTAGTTAACATCATGTTGATCAACATTCATGCATAGCACATCTTCATATGATGCACAGTCAAAAAGGTATGCTATTTTCAAAATGCCCACACAATATCGAGTGTGCAAAAAACAAAACAAGGGACGAAGTTTTGGCAAGTGTTGGATGTGGTGTGCGTAGATGACAATGGGGACCCACATGTCAATAATGGCAGAGGCAAAAGATTTGGAAATATTTTCCCTGCATCAGGTGGAATCGAACCCGGGCGGAAGAGTTGTCGCCTGTCGGGTAGTGTCACTTGGCCACTGGGCTAGTTTAGTACTTTCGTTACAAATAGGGCACTGCCTCAGGTGGTCCGATCTCCTCCTGCGCCTTTGTGCGCTCGCGCGGCGCCGCTATCTGCCGTTGTGAACATGCTAAACAAACGAGAGGAATCTGGAGAGGACTGTACATGGAGAGGCGGACAGTCGGGACCCACCATGTCTATGGCCATACGCAAGCAAGTTCCTCATCAAAAAAATACTTTCTTCTAATGCTATACTGACGTTGGGGCCCACGGGTTTGTCAACACAGTTACATTTTTTAGGTGCTTCAACGTAGTTACTATAGGAGATAAATTCACAACGAAGCCGGGGAGCTGGCAGGTATCATTTATTATCATTGGGGCAGCAAGTATCAGCTGAGTTTTGGGTTTTCCCGTCTAGGCTTTCTTTTTTTAACATGCGCAGCCCACGACATGGCGGTTTGTATTTTTTAGGGTCGTCATGTATCGACCGGCCTATGAACCTCCCATCCGAGGTTTTATTTTTCCTGAAACATTGGCAGCCCAATTTATGTATTTTTTTGAAGAAAACGTAGAGGTCTGTTCTATTTTTCTATATAAGAATAGGAACGTCTAGTCCAACGTATGTTTCCCTTCTAACTATATTATACATATTTAAATTATTTTATATGTTATTATATATTATTGTTATTGTCATCATATGTTTAACAGATATTTACATATGTAAGAAAACAATATCCCACATCTTATAAACTTATAAAAATAATTTGTTAATAATAAAATCCTGGATTTTTTGGCAACAAAAATCCTGGTGATTGTGTACAAAATCTTGGTAAGATTTAAGGACCAATGTAATAATAAATCACTTATTATTTAAATATATTTATAACAAAATGCTGACCCCTATTTATTTTTTCATAACATTGTTGCGCCCAACTCAACATTATAATTAGAATCAGACCAGTAAAATTGTGTATATCGAGAAAGTGCAAATGGCCTGTAATTTTTTAGGAAAAAAATAAATGGGTCGCATGGACGCTACATTATTTGTTTACCCAGCCCAGCAAATGGACTGTAATTCTAAAAAAGAGATCAAATTGACTGTAAATTCTGAAAAAATGGGTTGAATATGTGCCACATTTTTGGAGGCTGGAATATGGGCCAATAGGTCGAAACCAACGCAAATCGTTGTCAACTTAGTCAACAAATGATTCTGACATCGTTAGCCATTGGATTTACATCCAACGACCGGCATCCATCTCCAATCTCTCGTCTTCTTCCTCCAGCGCCACCGGGACCACCTGCTCCCGCCTCCTGCTGCTAGCAGCTATGCTTAGCACGCTTCGCTGTGAAGCGCTACCCCACCGTTGGCCAGGCCATCCCTCCACCCCTCCACACCTCCTATTCTTCTCCACCAACTGTCGAACCACATCGCATCAGAACCAGTTAACCCTCGTACACCTCTCCGTCTGCGACTCTACTCCCGCGTCTTCCCATCTTCGGCTCGTTGCTGTCCGGGGCCTCGCCGTCGTCCACCACCTTGGATGCGCTCGGCACAGAGTGGTCAACGTGGTCAACGAACGACATCCATCGGAAGTAGACTGTGCGTGGAGAGGCTGACAGCTGGGTCCACGGCCGCACGCAAGGAAATGCCTCCCTATTACGCGCAAAATAATGATTCCTCCACCTGACAGTTGGGACCCATCGGAAGGGCCTCTGTATTTCGTGAAAAAAATGTTCCCCCCGCTGACAGGTCGGACCCACTAGTTATATCTTCGCATGCAAGGAAGTGCCTCCTTATTATGCACAAAAAATGAATACCCCCTGCTAGCTGGGACCCACCATAGTGGGAGGCTGACTTGTGGGACCACTAAGTTGACAGGGACGGAGGGCTTTGTCAACTTAGTCAATATGAACGACTCTAGCTCCAGTGATCGTACGATGTCCATCCAACGGTCCTAATGCTTCTTCAACCTCTAGTCTTTTTGCTCCAGCCGCCCAAACCAGCGCCGGTCATGCCGCGTGCTCCTGCCTCCCATGGTCGGCTGTGATACTGCGGAGGCCTCACCGCCCCCTACTACTCCCACTGCTGGCCTGGTCATCCCTCTACTCACCCACATCCGCTGTTATTCTGCGGCGTCGGTAACCTCACACCGCAGCCGAACCAGTGAATCCTCGTACTCCTCTCCACGTGGGCAACCACTGCAGCATCTTCCCCGGCTCCGCGTCATCCCCGTCCTAGGCCTCGCGTCGTCCACCACCCTGGTGCTCTCAACGCGGCGTGGTCAATGTGGTCAAGGAACGACTTCCATCGGAAGAGTACTGTACGTGGATAGGCTGATAGCTGGGTCCACGACCGCAGCAAGGAAGTGCATCCTTATTACGCGGAAAATAATGATTCCTCCACCTGACAGCAGGGACCCACCGGATGGGCCACCATATTTCGCGAAAAAAATGTTCCCCCCTTAACTGCTGGGACCCACTAGCTACATCTTCGCACGGAAGAAAGTGCCTGATAGTCGGGACCCACCTGGTCGAAGCATACGTAGAGTTGTCATTTTGGTCGCAAACGTGTACATACATACTGGTCGATGTAGAGGCGCGCATGTGTCGTAGTAGAGGCGCGCACGTAGCATGTACACGTACGTACAACGGCCAGGGTGCAAGAAAGAAAATATGGCCACGTACGTACATACGGGCGGGGTCTCTAACGCCTATATATATAGGAAAAAGCAAACTTATGAAACTTCACTCGGATGGCTGCAATCAGAGACGCACATTGTCCGTTGGGATCTGGTCCCTCCTCTTTCCTCTTTTTCATTTTGTGTATATTAGGTGATTGCCACTTATTTCCTTATATAGATGACACTGGACCACGCACCGCTGTGCATAGCCTAGTAGGGATAGCCATAGGCTGCCAAAGTGGCAGCTTGCCAGTCCTCGGCCCATGCACCTTTGGTGCCGAGCCTGACGAAAGGTGCATGGTCAAATGTTCCGCCAAGCCCGAGCCTCCTTTGTCTCCACGGCTCTTGTCTCCAATGCCTTTCTCCCTCATCTAGCACACCACTCATCCCTTTCTTCTCTCTCTGATCCATCCACCTTCTCTCCCTGCTCCATTGATCTTCTTCTCTCTCTCATAGTCCCACTCGGTGCAGGCTTCTAGCTCGCCCTGAACCCTTTTCCTCTCATTCCTCCACCGTCGTTCGCCGTAGCCTTACCCGATGGTGGCCAGATCCGTGGTCTCCTATACACCGTCTCCCGTCCAGGAGAGATGCATCAGCCAGGGAGCCCCCTCCTCCCCCTCCCCCCTCGTGCGGCTCGGCCGTTCAGGTACTAGGCTCCGCATGGCTCTGCTGGATTCATTCAAGTTTTTTTGCTTGTTGATACGTCTCCAACGTATCTATAATTTTTTATTGCTCCATGCTATATTATCTACTGTTTTGAATGTTTATGGGCTTTATTATACACTTATATATCATTTTTGGGACTAACCTATTAACCCAGAGCCCAGTGCCAGTTTTCTGTTTTTACCCTGTTTTAGGGTTTCGAAGAAAAGGAAAATCAAACGGATTCCAATTGACCTGAAACTTCACGGAACTCATTTTTGGAAGGAAAGAAGCCCAGAAGACTTGGAGTGCACATCGGGGGATCTGCGAGGAGGTCACGAGGCAGGGGGCGCGCCCTCCACCCTCGTGAGCCCCTCGTGCCCCCCTGGCGTACTTCTTCCGCCTATATATCTCCATATACCCTAAAAACCTTCGCGAGCATAATAGATCGGGAGTTCCGCCGCCAGAAGCCTCCTTAGCCACCGAAAACCAATCTAGACCCGTTCCGGTACCCTGCCGGAGGGGGCAATCCTTCTCCGGTGGCCATCTTCATCATCCCGGTGCTCTCCATGACGAGGAGGGAGTAGTTCTCCCTCGGGGCTGAGGGTATGTACCAGTAGCTATGTGTTTGATCTCCCTCTCTCGCGTGCGTTCTTGATTTGGCACGATCTTGATGTATCGCAAGCTTTGCTATTATAGTTGGATCTTATGTTTCTCCTCCCCCTCTTCTCTCTTGTAATGAATTGAGTTTCCCCTTTGAAGTAATCTTATCGGATTGAGTCTTTAAAGATTTGAGAACACTTGATGTATGTCTTGCCATGCGTATCTGTGGTGACAATGGGATATCACGTGATTCACTTGATGTATGTTTTGGTGACCAACTTGCGGGTTCCGCCCATGAACCTATGCATAGGGGTTGGCACAAGTTTTCGTCGTGATTCTCCGGTAGAACTTTGGGGAACTCTTTGAGGTCCTTTGTGTTGGTTGAATAGATGAATCTGAGATTGTGTGATGCATATCGTATAATCATGCCCACGGATACTTGAGGTGACATTGGAGTATCTAGGTGACATTAGGGTTTTGGTTGATTTGTATCTTAAGGTGTTATTCTAGTACGGACTCTAGGGCTGTTTGTGACACTTATAGGAATAGCCCAACGGATTGATTGGAAAGAATAACTTTGAGGTGGTTTCGTACCCTACCATAATCTCTTTGTTCGTTCTCCGCTATTAGTGACTTTGGAGTGACTCTGTGTTGCATGTTGAGGGATAGTTATGTGATCCAATTATGCTATTATTGTTGAGAGGACTTGCACTAGTGAAAGTATGAACCCTAGGCCTTGTTTCCTATCATTGCGATACCGTTTACGCTCACTTTTATCATTAGTTACCTTGCTGTTTTTATAATTTCAGATTACAAATACCTTTATCTACCATCCATATACCACTTGTTTCACCATCTCTTCGCCGAACTAGTGCACCTATACAATTTACCATTGTATTGGGTGTGTTGGGGACACAAGAGACTCTTTGTTATTTGCTTGCAGGGTTGCTTGAGAGAGACCATCTTCATCCTACGCCTCCTACGGATTGATAAACCTTAGGTCATCCACTTGAGGGAAATTTGCTACTGTCCTACAAACCTCTGCACTTGGAGGCCCAACAACGTCTACAAGAAGAAGGTTGTGTAGTAGACATCAAGCTCTTTTCTGGTGCCATTGCCAGGGAGGTTAGCGCTTGAAGGTATATATTTAGATCTTGAAGTAGATTCTTTTAGTTTCTTGTTTTATCACTAGTTTAGTTTATAAAAGAAAACTATATAAAAAAATGGAATTGAGTTTGTCTCATACGCTTCACCTTTTTAATATCTTTCGTGAGTATGATGGAAAGGATAATTGTGCTCAAGTGCTAGAAGAAGAAATCTATAAAATATTTGGCACTAAATATTTGAATGATGAGCATGATTGCAATGTTGTTAGTATGAATTCCTTGAATATCGATGATGCTAATGATATGCAAAGCCACAAGCTTGGGGAAGCTATGTTTGATGAAGATGATATTTTTTGTCCCCCAAGCTTTCATGAGCAAATTTATTATGATGAAAGCATGCCTCCTATCTATGATGATTATTGTGATGACTTGTATGCTTTAAAGAATAATGATAACCATGAAACTTGTCATCTTGATCTTAATTTTCAATCACATGATAGTTATTTTGTTGAGTTTGCTCCCACTATTATTCATGAGAAGAATTTTGCTTGTGTGGAGAGTAGTAAATTTTCTATGCTTGTAGATCATGAAAAGAATGCTTTAGGTGCTGGTTATATTGTTGAATCAATTCATGATTCTACTGAAAATTATTATGAGGGAGGATCATATGCTTGTAGGAGTTGCAATAGTATAAAGTTTCCTCTCTATGTGCTTAAAATTTTGAAGTTTTGCTTGCTTTACCTTCCTATGCTAGTTGATTATTGCTCCCATAAGTTGTTTGCTCACAAAATCCCTATGCATAGGAAGTGGGTTAGACTTAAATGTGCTAGTCATATTCTTCATGATGCTCTCTTTATGTTTTAATTCTTATCCTTTATGTGAGCCTCATTGAAATCATCATGCATGCCTAGCTAGGGGCGTTAACGATAGCGCTTGTTGGGAGGCAACCCAATGTTATTTTTATTCCTTGATTTTTTCTCCTGTTCAGTAATTAATAATTCATCTAGCCTCTGTTTTGATGTGGTTTTATGCTTTTAATTAGTGTTTGTGCCAAGTAGAACCTTTGGGAAGGCTTGGGTGAAGTCTTGTTGATCATGCTGTAAAAAACAGAAACTTTAGCGCTCACGAGAACTGCTGTCATTTTTATTTGGAGAGTTATATTTAGTTAATTATTTTTGCAGATGATTAATAGATAAATTACTCATGTCCAGCAATTTATTTGAGAATTTTATGAGTTCCAGAAGTATACGTTTGATTCAGATTACTACAGACTGTTCTGTTTTTGACAGATTCTGTTTTTCATGTGTTGTTTACTTATTTTGATGAATCTATGGCTAGTAAAATAGTTTATAAACCATAGAGAAGTTGGAATACAGTAGGTTTAACACCAATATAAATAAAGAATGAGTTCATTACAGTACCTTGAAGTGGTGATTTATTTTCTTATACTAACGGAGCTTACGAGTTTTCTGTTAAGTTTTGTGTTGTGAAGTTTTCAAGTTTTGAGTAAGGATTCGATGGACTATGGAATAAGGAGTGGCAAGAGCCTAAGCTTGGGGATGCCCTAGGCACCCCAAGGTAATATTCAAGGATTGCCAAGAGCCTAAGTTTGGGGATGCTCCGGAAGGCATCCCCTCTTTCGTCTTCGTTCATCGGTAACTTTACTTGGAGCTATATTTTTATTTACCACATGATATGTGTTTTGCTTGGAGTGTAAATTTATTTTGTTAGGATTTGCATGATGTTATTTAGAATAATGTTTTGAATCTTTTATTTCAGTAAAAGTGGCATTGATAGCCTTTACTATGCCTATGTTACAAGTATACATGTTGCTGTTTGAAAACAGAAAGTTTACCTCTGTTGCAATAATTCCCTAGAAAAGTCAGAATGTGATAAAATGTTGAAACCTTTTGCATATTAAGATCTTATAAATTTACTATGGTGGGAATTTTATTTCATAATTTTTGGAGCTAGGTAAGTATGGATGTTGCAGCATTCTTTACAGACTATCCTGTTTAGGTAGATTGTTGTTATGTTTGCATTGCTTGCATATGTTTGCTTTTTTAATGATTATATTTGAGGATAGGACTATTAAATATGCAGAGGCATTTAGTATGCAATGTTGAATAATAATTTTAGTGATTTTCTATAGTAGAGTATGATAAGGTTTTTGCAATGGTTTATACTAACTTATCTCACGAATCCTTGTTGAGTTTTGTGTGGATGAAGCTTTTGAGATTTAGGGAGACCGTGATATGAGAGGAATTAAAGAGACACAAAAGCTCAAGCTTGGGGATGCCCAAGGCACCCAAAGATAATATTTCAATAAGTCTCAAGCGTCTAAGCTTGGGGATGCCCCGGTTGGCATCCCACCTTTCTTCTTCAACAATTATCGGTTAGTATCGGTTGATCCTAAGTTTTGCTTCTTCACATGATGTTTGCTATTCTTAGATGTCATTTTATTTTGATTTGCTTGCTGTTTGAATAGAATACCAAGATCTGACATTATTAAATGTTATAGAGTCTTCACATAGTTGCATAATTATTTGACTACTCATTGATCTTCACTTATATCTTTCGGAGTAGTTTGTCTTTTGCTCTAGTGCTTCACTTATATCTTTTAGAGCATGGTGGTAGTATTATTTTGAATAAATAGATGAACTCTCATGCTTCACTTATATTATTTTGAGAGTCTTAAATAGCATGGTAATTTTCTTAAAATCCTAATATGCTAGGTATTCAAGAATAATAAAATTCTCTTATGAGTGTGTTGAATACTATGAGAAGTTTGATACTTGATAATTGTTTTGAGATATGAAGATGGTGATATTAGAGTCATGATAGTTGAGTAGTTGTGAATTTGATAAATACTTGTGTTGAAGTTTGTGATTCCCATAGCATGCACGTATGGTGAACCGTTATGTGATGAAGTCGGAGCATGATTTATTTATTGATTGTCTTCCTTATGAGTGACGGTCGGGGACGAGCGATGGTCTTTTCCTACCAATCTATCCCCCTAGGAGCATGCGCGTAGTACTTTGTTTCGATAACTAATAGATTTTTGCAATAAGTATGTGAGTTCTTTATGACTAATGTTGAGTCCATGGATTGTACGCACTCTCACCCTTCCACCATTGCTAGCCTCTCTAGTACCGCGCAACTTTCGCCGGTACCATACACCCACCATATACTACCTACCAATTATGGCATTTCCATAGCCATTCCGAGATATATTGCCATGCAACTTTCCACCGTTCCATTTATTATGACACGCTTCATCATTGTCATATTGCTTTGCATGATCATGTAGTTGACATCATATTTGTGGCAAAGCCACCGTTCATAATTCTTCCATACATGTCACTCATGAGTCATTGCACATCCCGGTACACCGCCGAAGGCATTCATATAGAGTCCTATCTTGTCCTAAGTATCGAGTTGTAATTCTTGTGTTGTAAGAAAATAAAAGTGTGATGATCATCATTATTAGAGCATTGTCCCAGTGAGGAAAGGATGATGGAGACTATGATTCCCCCACAAGTCGGGATGAGACTCCGGACGAAAAAAAGAGTCCAAAGAAGCCCAAATGAAAAAAAGAGGCCATAAAAAAAGAGAAGGCCCAAATGAAAAATAAAAATAAAAAAATGAGAGAAAAAGAGAGAAGGGGCAATGCTACTATCCTTTTACCACATTTGTGCTTCAAAGTAGCATCATGATCTTCATGATAAAGAGTCTCCTATGTTGTCACTTCCATATACTAGTGGGATCTTTCATTATAGAACTTGGCTTGTATATTCCAATGATGGGCTTCCTCAAAATGCCCTAGGTCTTCGTGAGCAAGCAAGTTGGATGCACACCCACTTAGTTTCTTTTTGAGCTTTCATACGCTTATAGCTCTAGTGCATCCGTTGCATGGCAATCCCTACTCACTCACATTGATATCTATTAATGGGCATCTCCATAGCCCATTGATACGCCTAGTTGATGTGAGACTATCTTCTCCTTTTTGTCTTCTCCACAACCACCATTCTATTCCACCTATAGTGCTATGTCCATGGCTCACGCTCATATATTGCGTGAAGATTGAAAAAGTTTGAGAACATCAAAAGTATGAAACAATTGCTTGGCTTGTCATCGGGGTTGTGCATGATTTAAATATTTTTTGTGGTGAAGATGGAGCATAGCCAGACTATATGATTTTGTAGGGATAGCTCTCTTTGGCCATGTTATTTTGAGAAGACATAATTGCTTAGTTAGTATGCTTGAAGTATTATTATTTCTATGTCAATATGAACTTTTGTCTTGAATATTTCGGATCTGAATATTCATACCACAATTAAGAAGAATCACATTGAAATTATGCCAAGTAGCACTCCGCATCAAAAATTCTGTTTTTATCATTTACCTACTCGAGGACGAGCATGAATTAAGCTTGGGGATGCTGATACATCTCCAACGTATCTATAATTTTTTATTGCTCCATGCTATATTATCTACTATTTTGAGTGTTTATGGGCTTTATTATACACTTTTATATCATTTTTGGGACTAAACTATTAACCCAGAGCCCAGTGCCAGTTTCTGTTTTTACCCTGTTTTAGGGTTTCAAAGACAAGGAAAATCAAACGGAGTCCAATTGACCTAAAACTTCACGGAACTCATTTTTGGAAGGAAGGAAGCCCAGAAGACTTGGAGTGCACGTCGGGGGACCTGTGAGGAGGTCACGAGGCAGGGGGCACGCCCACCCCCCCTGGGCGCACCCTCCACCCTCGTGAGCCCCTCGTGGCCCCCCTGGCGTACTTCTTCTGCCTATATATCTCCATATACCCTAAAAACATCCGTGAGCACAATAGATCGGGAGTTTCGCCGCCAGAAGCCTCCGTAGCCACCGAAAACCAATCTAGACCCGTTTCGGCACCCTGCCGGAGGAGGCAATCCTTCTCCGGTGGCCATCTTCATCATCCCGGTGCTCTTCATGACGAGGAGGGAGTAGTTCTCCCTCGGGGCTGAGGGTATGTACCAGTAGCTATGTGTTTGATCTCTCTCTCGTGTTCTCGATTTGGCACGATCTTGATGTATCGCGAGCTTTGCTATTATAGTTGGATCTTATGTTTCTCCTCCCCCTCTTCTTTCTTGTAATGAATTGAGTTTCCCCTTTGAAGTAATCTTATCGGATTGAGTCTTTAAAGATTTGAGAACACTTGTTGTATGTCTTGCCGTGCGTATCTGTGGTGACAATGGGATATCAGGTGATTCACTTGATGTATGTTTTGGTGACCAACTTGCGGGTTCCGCCCATGAACCTATGCATAGGGGTTGGCACACGTTTTCGTCGTGATTCTCCGGTAGAACTTTGGGGCACTCTTTGAGGTCCTTTGTGTTGGTTGAATAGATGAATCTGAGATTGTGTGATGCATATCGTATAATCATGCCCACGGATACTTGAGGTGACATTGGAGTATCTAGGTGACATTAGGGTTTTGGTTGATTTGTATCTTAAGGTGTTATTCTAGTACGGACTCTAGGGCTGTTTGTGACACTTATAGGAATAGCCCAACGGATTGATTGGAAAGAATAACTTTGAGGTGGTTTCGTACCCTACCATAATCTCTTCGTTCGTTCTCCGCTATTAGTGACTTTGGAGTGACTCTTTGTTGCATGTTGAGGGATAGTTATGTGATCCAATTATGCTATTATTGTTGAGAGGACTTGCACTAGTGAAAGTATGAACCCTAGGCCTTGTTTCAACACATTGCAATACCGTTTACGCTCAATTTTATAATTCGTTACCTTGCTGTTTTTATTATTTCAGATTACAAATACCTTTATCTACTATCCATATATCACTTGTATCACCATCTCTTTGCCGAACTAGTGCACCTATACAATTTACCATTGTATTGGGTGTGTTGGGGACACAAGAGACTCTTTGTTATTTGGTTGCAGGGTTGCTTGAGAGAGACCATCTTCATCCTACGCCTCCTACAGATTGATAAACCTTAGGTCATCCACTTGAGGGAAATTTGCTACTGTCCTACAAACCTCTGCACTTGGAGGCCCAACAACGTCTACAAGAAGAAGGTTGTGTAGTAGACATCAC
Source organism: Triticum aestivum (assembly GCF_018294505.1). NCBI lineage: Eukaryota > Viridiplantae > Streptophyta > Magnoliopsida > Poales > Poaceae > Triticum > Triticum aestivum. The sequence goes on from NC_057797.1 coordinate 104,446,207, forward strand.
TCATGTTGTTGGATTTGTGATTGGGCCAATCATTGCATGTTGCCACTGCGTCGATGAATTTCACAACATGGTGTAGTGTTACATCTGGTCATTTAGTTTCGCTTTCCTTTTCCAATCTTGTGTGAACTGTGTAGCTATTTCTCAAGCACTTTTAAGTTTTAACTTCTGCTGTTGAGAACTTTAGGGAGATGTAAATCTGTAGGTGAAACGCATGTTGAATTTGGACCTCTTTTATCATTTAGTTACTTCCTATTTTCCAATATCCATGAATTTTGTTGTCTAGGTCTAACAGATGGGTTGTGAGTTTGGACTTGGCATGGCCGTCGCGCAGTCCGCCGCTGCGTTGTGTGCCCAAACTGCCGACTGCGTCGAGTCGGCCTCCGCTGTCTCCCACTCTGCGTCGGCAACTTGGCATCCCGTCTCCTGTCTCCCGCAGGACCATGGCCTCCGCAGTGCGCCAGTGCAGGCGTCATCGACCACAACAATGCTGATGCTACCGGGGACGTGTACTGGAGTGGAGGCTCTAGATTATCAAAGATGGTTCCCACTTGCACATCAATGTTCCCAAGTACTTACTAGTATGGTTTAGGTTGTTGCTGCTGTAATCAACTATGAACTGCCACTTTGAGTTGTGATATTTCTGGTGTGATCTCCATCTAGGACCAGGATTGTACATTTGAATTTATGATCTGAGGTGGATCACGAAATAAGAGTTGATAGCGAAATATATGAACATTTGTGCATCCTCAATCTTTCTCAAGCCTTTTATCTATAAGTATTCTGTACGGGATAATAATGGCCTACTTGCATTCGGGAGACATAGTGGTCCTGGCTATAGCTGCTCGTGAGTGGGATCACAGATCACATCCATCTTCGCTATAGAGCATTGTTGAAAGAAGCGTTGACAGAATAAGTGAGGCAGTCAGGAAGTAGGCCACTGTCGTCTGTCTCGGCGGTTGAGCATTGACTTATTTGTTTATCTCGACAACCAGTTTTAGTGAGTATTTACCATGACCTTGTGGTAAATATTCTTCCATTTTTTTAGTTTTGATTATATGGCAACACATGAAACTTAGTTTGGGCTGAAAACTGGTCGCCAAAAAAAGACATGATCAATACTCCTTGTAAAATAAACGTCGTTGCTGCTCTAGGCCGGGTGAAGCCCAGTCATAGCCGGTGGCGGCGGGGATCTATAGTCGGTGGCGGCGTTGGAGTTTCGGTGCGAGCTGAGGTAACCGGGCCTCGCTGCGGCGCTAGGCTGCGTGACGGAGCAAGTCAGCGACGACAATGTAGCGACGGTAATAACGGGCGATGTCGGTGTCAAAACCGGCGGATCTCGGGTAGGGGGTCCCGAACTGTGCGTCAAGGCCGGATGGTAACAGGAGACAAGGGACATGATGTTTTTACCCAGGTTCGGGCCCTCTCGATGGAGGTAATACCCTACTCCTGCCCGATTAATATTGATGATATGGGTAGTACAGGAGTAGATCTACCACGAGATCAAGGAGGCTAAACCCTAGAAGCTAGCCTATGGTATGATTGTTGTATATATTGTCTATCTATCGACTAGCCTGGCCTCGGTTTATATAATGCACCGGAGGCCTAGGATAACAAGAGTCCTAGCCGAATACGCCGGTGGGGAGAAGTCCTTGTCTTGATCGCCAAGTCTTGTGGAATCTTCCTTGTATGCGGCAGCCGTCCGAACTGGCCCATGAGTATACGGCCACGGGGGTCCTCGGCCCAATCTAATAGATCGGGAGACGACGTGGTGAGTACCCCTAGTCCAGGACACCGTGAGTAGCCCCCTGAACCGGTCTTAAAGTTAGGGACGCTCCTCGATTCTTCCGAACTGTTCTTCATCTTCGGTTGCCGGTCTTGAAAACTGGTTCAACAAATCTTCTTTATCTTCAATCTTGAGGATCGCCGAAATGCATTCGACGAGTTTACACATCGGGTACCTGTCACACCCTAGCTAGTCATGCATTAGAGTGTTGCATCATGTTTACTCTTTCATCAGAAACTTGAAATGGGGATCTGTGAAACCCTCAGAATCATTTTGAAAATGACCCAAATAAAAATTTCTCCAAAAGGATCCAGGAAAATGCTCATGATGCCCTCTGAAAATATTGGACAGAGATAAAATTCAAACCAATATTTTTAGTGGCTCATGGACATTTACTTTGGGCATTTGGAATTAATGCATAAATATTTGCTTTGGAAATATATTAATTATATATATTAATATATGTCCAAATATTATGCCATTTATAAAAGAGCTCTGGAATAATATATATAGCTCCTGCAAAAAATTGGCATAAGTTAAATAAATGATTTAATATATTATTTAAATCAAAACAAATGTCAGAAATTAGAAAACAGAAAATAATTAACAGGAGGAGCTTACCTGGGCTCCTCCACTGTGCGGCCCAGCCAGCTGGCTGGCCCAGCCAGCAGCCGGCCCAGCCCACCTCCCTCCTCTGTCGTCTTCGTCCCGACAGAGGGAGGGGAGTGTGGCCGGCGCGCGCGCGCGCCACCGCGCCACGCCACCTCTCTCCCTGCCTGCCTGCCCTCCCTCTCCTCGCCTCGATGCCCCTGGACGACGCCACGCCTCCCCCCTGCTCTCTCTCACTCTCCCCCGGCTCTTCCCTCCTCTCCCTCGCTCTCTCTCTCACACGGCCGAACACCACCGTCGCCGCCGTTCGCCATAGCAGCCGTCTCCGGCCACCCCTCGCTCCCCCGACTAGCTCAGAAGCTCCGCCACGACCCCCTCTTCCTCCCCACCGCTCCACGGTCCTCCAGAAGCCCTGCATCGCCGCCACGTCGCCGTTCCCCTCTTCGGGCTCCGACCATCGTCGCCGTCGAATTCGTCGTCTCCAGCGCGTCCCCGAGCCCGCTAACCATCCCTGCAGCTCCGCGGTGAGCCCCCGGATCGTTTCCCCCTTCTTCCCTGGTCTCTCCCGACCTCTAGGCCCTAGCCCCACCTTGGCCGAGAGCTCCACGCCGCCGGCGATGTCGCCGTCGTGGCCACGGTCACCGTAGCACCCAACCGAGCACACTATCGTGCTCCACACCTCACCAGGAGCACGTAGCACGCACCAACACCTCCCCAAACCCCCTGCAACATCGATCCCGACCGCACCCGAACTCCGGCGGCCGCAGCCGAGCTCGCCGCCGTCGACTCCGGCCACCCCAGGCCCAGCCACGGCCACCGTCCGACGCGCCGTCGAGCTAGCTATCCAACGCACCTAGCCGCACGCCGTTTGGAGCACCACAGAGGAACCCGAGGCCCCTGCACGCCGCGGACCTCGCCGGCGTCACGTCGCCGGTGGGTTTGACCCACTTTGACCACGGCAGGAAACCCCCTGAGTCCCTGACAGGTGGGCCCAGCCCTGTAGCTAATTAGGATTAGTGCTAACCACTGTTAGTTAACCCCCTGACACTGACTAGTGGGCCCCAGCGCCACTAATTAGTAATTAGGATTAAATTAACCCTGTTTAACCCCCCTGTCACTGACGTGTGGGCCCCACACGTCAGGTTTGACTTCAACCAGCCGCAGTTGACCACTGACGTCATGCTGACGTCATGCTGGCGCAATAATTATATTTCTGGATTTAATTTAAATCAGGAAATTCCAGAATATTATTTAAACTTCAAAAATTCATAACTTTTATTCTGTAACTCCAAATTGGACAAATTATATATGAAAAATGATCAGAAAAATCCAATCTATCCATCTGTACTATTTTCATGCATGATCAAACAAGTTAAATTGATGTTTTAAGCAGAACAAGGAAAAGCACTTTAAAAGGCCATGTTTGAGTTTGAAATTTGAATCTTTGATTCAAATTTGTTCAAACCCTTCTGGTTTTAGTTGCATTAGCCCAACACACTCATATTGCCATGTTTCATGCATGCATCATATTGTTGCACATTGTTTGGTGATGGTTGTGTATCGGTGTCCTTTGCGACAGGTTCTGCCTCCGAGGAGTACCGTGATTACCCTAACGAAGAACCGTATCAGTGCATCGAACCATCAGGCAAGCAACCAACCATTTGATCATATCGATACAATCCCATGTTCTCGCTCCTGCTCTCTTTTACTGCATTAAGACAACGCGTTTCAAACTGCTGTGTGCTACGGTAGTTGAACCCATTTCCTCTGCATGACCTGTCATTGCCACAGTAACTAGATGAAACCCACTAGCATGTGTAGGAGTTGATTGAGCCATATGTATGTGTTGTTCCTACCTTGCTATGCCTGCTATGCTTAGAGTCGTGTCAGGTCTGGTTCATCTGGGTGATGGGCTAGAGTGAAATGATTATGTCGGTAATGAGAGTGGTGTGGTGAACACGATTTGGTAAAGGTATCGATGAGAGGCCATGTAGGAGTACATGGTGGGTTGTTTCATTGAAGCCGACCTTAAGCACTGAGATCTGTATATGTGATTTAAGATACAGCTACTACCATGCATTGGGCCCTGAAATATGACCCCGCTCGACTTCTTATTCACCCTAGCTCTCTGTCCAGGAGTTGCAAGTAGTTTCTGGTGTTTGTAGCCTACTGGAGGCCGTGGACAGCGCTGACCGTAGGGGTGGGCTGTGATGCGGTAGGTACGTGGCACGGTGTACCGAATACCCGTTAGGTATCTCGGGAACCCTGTTCACATCGTTCGGGGCCGTATGGGAAACCTCGGCCGGACTCCCTGCGGATGGAACCTGAATAGGCGATAAACCTGGACTAGAGGCTTAAGTGTTTAGGTAGGTCGTGGTCTACACCCACGTCGGCTTTCGCTTGAAGTCTGCCGAGCACATGTCGTGTGCAGACGCTAAGTGGTGGAAACATGTATGAAGAAGTACACCCCTGCAGGGTTAACATGATCTATTCGAATAGCCGCGTCCGCGGTAAAGGACTACTTGGTTGCCTATACAGTTCATAGACAAGTAAATGGAAACTACTAAAAGCCTCAAGATAAGTGTGAGTGCCGAGGATGGCTCTTCCGTAGGAAGACGGAGGTGGATCCTCGGTAGTGTATTGAAGTGGTGAGTAGTGGACTCGTGTGCGCAAAACCATTTCAAGTTGGAGTATCGTAGGATAGCCTAGCCAAGAGTCAAAGCTGGCTTGCTGCAATAACTCCACCAACCCTTCTTGATACTATGCATGTATGTAGGATCTGATGTAAGTCTTGCTGAGTACCTTTGTACTCATGTTGCTATAATCTACATTTTTACAGAAGACGCTGCAACCCCTTCTGATGGGTTCTATGTAGACGTTGACATCAACGAGTAGGCTAAAGACCCAGGTGGTGACCCTGAGCTTGTGATGGACCACGTAGTATAGCTAGGCTTTCCAAGCCTCTTTTATTTTACTAGTTGTCTGTACTCAGACAATGTACTTCCGCTGCTGGTTTGTATGACTGTATGACTTGTATGTTGGGTCGTGAGACCCGTACCTTTGTGTATGTTATGTATGGCTCCCTGAGCCTTAAATAAAGTACTTGTGTCGTAGAGTCATGTTGTGATGCTTCGTTGTATTGCACATATCGAGCATATTGTGTGTATGATTGAAATGCTTGGTATGTGTGGGATCTGACTATCTAGTTGTTTATCTTTAGTAGCCTCTCTTACCGGGAAATGTCTCCTAGTGTTACCGCTGAGCCATGGTAGCTTGCTACTGCTCTGGAACACTTAGGCTGGCCGGCATGTGTCCTTCTTCGTTCCTGTGTCTGTCCCTTCGGGGAAATGTCACGCTTTGAGTACCGGAGTCCTGTTAGCCCGCTACAGCCCGGTTTACCGGAGTCCTGCTAGCCCAGTGCTACAGCCCGGACCCACTTGCTGATGACCGACACGTTCGAAGCTGGGTCATGGATGCCTGTCCCTGTAAGTCTGTGCCACTTTGGGTTTACGACTAGTCATGTCAGCCCGGGCTCCTTATCATATGGATGCTAGCGACACTATCATATACGTGAGCCAAAAGGCGCAAACGGTCCCGGGCAAAGGTAAGGCGACACCCGTGGGGATACCGTGCGTGAGGCCGCAAAGTGATATGAGGTGTTACCGGCTAGATCGATGTGACATCGAGTCGGGGTCCTGACAGCGTTGGCATCAGAGCCGGACTGCCTGTAGGTTCTCCAAGCCAAACTGGTCGATGTTGAGTCTAGAAATTCTTTAGTTATATGTAGGGGAATTGTTTGTGGGTTGGAACGTAAGGCTCTTTTTACTCCTTTATCTTATGACTTTCTGATCTGAGTCAGTCCATTCTTCCACCGGGGGTTAAGGAATTAGGATCTGTTCTCTCTATCAGGATCACGAGTTACTAATCAGTAGTACCTTATAAGTTTGATGGTTACAAGCCTAGTTCAGTTCTACTACCACCTTATGTTGTTAGAATGGTTTCAGAACTTTGATATGATGATGTTGAGTATGTACGAAATCCTTTGTCAAATGTCTCAAAATCCTTTTTGAGCATTTACAGCTGTTATGCTGCCGAAATTTTGCTAGAAATTCTAATGCCTTTGCATTATGATTGTGCTTTCAGATGGCCACTCGCGACCTCAATCAAGTGGTTCGCCTGACTCGATGCCTAGATGTACCCGGCCATACTGCCAAGTTGGTCAGGGTAATGACTGAGGCTGGATACCGTTGGTATCCCGAGTACACGGTCGAAGAACAATTCCGAGATTTTAATCAAAGCCAGTATCTCTGCACTGTCAGGATATTTCCATCTTATCCTGGATCCACCGAGCCTCTTCACTGCTCCTATGGACTCGGGGTTACTATTGAGATGGCTGTGCAGGACGCCGCCTACTCTATGATGACCATTATGCGAGTCAGATCTGGTCTATTTCGGGACTCTGATTTCCGGTATATGCCAGGATCACTTCCGGGAGCACAAGGGTATCTCCAGGCTATCTATGCTGACCCCACTCAGGAGGATTCACGGACTCGCACCACTGCTGAGATGCTCGAGGATAAGGACCGTGAAAATCGGGCCTTAAGGTTAGAGCTCTTCAATACCCGTGCTGACCACTGGGCTACTTTGACTCGGTTCGCACCGGCGGTGCAAGCTGGATATTCGGATATGCGCGATCTCTATCCTGTGAGATCTGCTCTGCCGGACGTGATGGTTTGGCGTGATGTAGGAGGCATCACCCCACCTCGCGGTCCCCGCAGGCCACCGTCTGTTGGTCCGAGGCCTCATCCTAGCCCCTATGGTCCACAAGCTCCGCGAGACCGTCTGTTTCCGGATGATCATGTTGAGCTTCCAGGCTATGGAGGTGACTTCTACGAGGACTACTACGGATCGGTCTGAGTTAGTGGTAGTATCACTAGTTCGCACTAGCTGTGTCGTCTATCGTCCCGCGTGACTCGTGGGATATGACCTAGTTTGTACTCTTTCCGGAGGTGTAGAAAAATAATGTATAGGAGCTTGGGATGCCTCTGATAAGATGTAATCCTTTTTCACCGTAATAGTACTTTGTTTGGTCTTGTACTAAACCCTGTATGGTGTGTATGACGATGGAATAAAGAAGCAGTTTCTGTATTTACCATGTCATACGGATGATCATCTTGCATTTCGAGTTATACCTTACATTTTATATCCTATGTCGGAATTTTATCATCCTGACTAAATCATTGTCTTGTTACCTAGGATGGTCAACACGCGCGCTAACCCTGCTTCCCAAGAGCAGGCCGAAGGCAGTGAAGCCAGGGATGCAAATCTGCCTCATCCTCCTTCACTAGCCGAGGTTATGATGGAAGCTGAGAGAAACAAGCGGGAGACCAACCGTTTGTTGGAGCGTATTGAACAGAACACAGCACACCATCAGAGGACTAACGTGGTGTCACTCAGTGATTTTATCAAATTGCATCCACCCACGTTCAACCACTCCGCCGAGCCTCTCGACGCTGATGACTGGCTTCGCAGTATCTCTCACAAGCTGCGTTCCGCGCTGGTAGCGGAGGCTGACAAGGTCACCTTTGCTGCATATCATCTTGAAGGCCCCGCCAGTCTATGGTGGGAGAATTATGGAGCTATGCGCCCAGCGGGCCATGTCACTACTTGGGCTGAGTTCAGCGAGGCTTTCCGTGAACATCACATTCCGGAGGGTCTCATGGACCGTAAACGTGAAGAATTTTGCAGTTTCACCCAAGGCCGACTTTCTGTGGATGCCTATAGCAGGGAGTTTGGTAATCTCGCCCGATATGCAACTGAGGAAGTGTCTACTGATGCCAAGAAGCAAGCAAGGTTCCGTAAGGGCCTTAGTCCTGAGCTTCGCCGCGACCTCCGTCTGCATGAGTGCACATCTTTTCAGAAACTTGTCAACAAAGCCATCAGTGCTGAAACTGGTCAGACTGACTATGAGGCAACACGCAAGCATGGCCGTGACATGGGTTCCTCATCCGGTGCTGGTCCTCAGAAGCGCCGCGTGTGGGTACCCAACACCGCCCTGCCACCCAGGTTCACACCGAGGCCATCTTTCCAGGCGCCTCGCCCTGTTCAACAGTCTGCACCGGCCAAGCCCTATGGGGGTCCAACCAACAATGCTCCTCCACGTACCAGTTCCGTGACTTGTTTCAAGTGTGGGGAATCTGGCCACTATATGCGTGAGTGTCCCCAGACCAACCCCAACCAGTCTGCTAAAGCTGTTGGCCGTGGCAAGCCGACAGGGAAAGTGTTCCACGCCAAGCCGGTCACCGCTTCACGTGGCCATGTTAACTGTATCTCTGCCGAAGAAGCTCAAGAGGATCCCAACGTCGTTCTCGGTACGCTTCTTGTTAATTGCCACCCGGCATCTGTTCTTTTCGATACAGGAGCCTCTCATTCTTTTATATCTGAAAACTATGCTCGCTTGCATAACGTCGCATTCGGTGATATGCCAACCTCTATGGTAATTCAAACTCCGGGATCCAAATGGCAAACTTCTAGAGTAAGCCATGGAAATGAAATCCAAGTCGACAGACTTGTTTTCCTCGCATCTTTGATAGCCCTTAAATCTTCAGATATTAATATCATTCTGGGTATGGACTGGATGTCAGCTCATCAAGCCAAAATTGATTGCTTCTCTAGGACTGTTCAACTCACCCATCCTTCGGGGAAGATAGTCAATGTCTTGACCCGAATAGCCAAGCGACAATTATATTCTCTTAACGCCAGCCCTTTGCCAGACCTTGAGGACGTGCCGGTAGTCTGTGACTTCCCGGATGTCTTTCCAGAGGAATTGCCAGGTGTTCCACCTGACAGGGATGTTGAGTTCGTAATAGATCTCATTCCAGGAACCGTTCCGATTGCTAGAAGACCTTATAAGATGGCACCCCTAGAACTAGCCGAGCTTAAGAAACAACTCGATGAGTCCTTGAAAAAGGGTTTCATCCGACCTAGCTCATCTCCGTGGGCTTGCCCCGTCCTATTCGTTAAGAAGAAGGATGGTACGGACCGGATGGTTGTAGATTACCGACCTGTCAATTTGGTCACAATCAAGAACAAATATCCACTTCCCAGGATCAACGACCTGTATGATCAGCTCGCTGGATCCTCAGTCTTCTCCAAGATGGATTTGAGGTTGGGCTACCATCAAATCAAAATCAGAAACGGGGACATTCCTAAAACGGCCTTTGTTACTCGTTATGGCCAATACGAGTACACCGTCATGTCCTTCGGTTTAACCAACGCTCCAGCCACCTTTTCTCGGTTAATGAACTCAATCTTCATGGAGTATTTGGATAAATTCGTCGTAGTTTACCTCGATGATATACTCATCTACTCCAAGAACGAGGAAGAACATGCCGAACATCTAAGGCTAGTGTTGAAGAAACTTCGAGAGCATCGCCTTTATGCCAAATTTTCTAAATGTGAATTCTGGTTGTCAGAAGTGACCTATCTGGGTCATGTAATATCTGGTAAAGGTATTGCTGTTAACCCTGAGCGAGTTCAAGCCGTCCTTAATTGGACTCCACCTGAATCGGTCAAGCAAGTTCGGAGTTTTCTGGGCTTAGCGAGCTATTGTCGTCGCTTTGTCGAGAACTTCTCCAAAGTTGCTAAACCTCTAACCGAACTCCTCAAGAAAGATAAGAAGTTCGAGTGGACTCCACAATGTGAGCACAGCTTTCAGGAACTGAAAAGACGCCTGACCTCTGCTCCCGTACTGGTACCGCCAGACTTTTCCAAGGACTTTGTTATCTACTGCGACGCCTCGCGACAAGGACTAGGTTGCATTCTTATGCAAGATCGACACGTAATTGCTTACGCTTCACGGCAATTGCACCCACATGAGGAGAATTATCCTACTCATGATCTAGAGCTTGCAGCCGTAGTCTATGCACTTAAGACCTGGCGACATTACCTCCTCGGTAATCGTTGCGAAATATTCACTGATCACCAAAGTCTGAAGTACATTTTCACCCAACCGGATTTGAATCTCAGGCAGAGACGTTGGGTTGAATTGATCACAGACTTCGACTTAGGAATAACCTACACCCCAGGGAAAGCCAACGTCATGGCTGATGCGCTAAGTCGTAAATCTTATTGTAACAACCTGATGTTACAACAAAGTCAACCGCTTCTCCATGAGGACTTTCGGAAGCTTAACCTTCACATTGTACCTCAAGGTTTTCTTTCCACCTTGGTGGCAAAACCTACTCTTACGGATCAAATCATCGCTGCCCAAAAGCGAGATAAGGGAATATCTAAAATCAAAGAGAACATTGCTAGCGGAGGTGCTAGTTGTTTCTCCACAAATGATCATGGTGTTGTGTACTTTGAGAACCGTCTAGTGGTTCCCAAGAACCAGCATCTACGGCAGTTGATCCTTAAGGAAGCTCATGAATCTCCTCTCACCATTCATCCCGGTAGTACTAAGATGTATCAGGACCTACGCCAGAGGTTCTGGTGGACTAGGATGAAAAGAGAAATTGCTCAGTATATTGCTAATTGCGACGTCTGTCGTCGTGTAAAAGCAGAGCATCAACGGCCTGCTGGCACCCTTCAACCCTTAGCTATTCCTGAATGGAAATGGGATAAAATTGGTATGGATTTCATTACCGGTTTTCCCAGGACCAAGAGAGGGAATAATGCTATTTTCGTCGTGGTCGATCGTCTTTCCAAAGTAGCCCATTTCTTACCTGTTCGTGAGAGTATAACCGCTAGTCAGCTGGCAGACTTATACATCTCCCGAATAGTGTCCCTCCATGGTGTTCCTTTGGAAATTAACTCGGATCGAGGAAGTCTTTTCACCTCTCGATTTTGGGAAAGTTTCCAAAATGCTATGGGAACCCGTCTCTCCTTTAGCACCGCTTTCCACCCTCAGTCGAGTGGTCAAGTGGAACGCGTCAACCAAATTCTAGAAGACATGCTTCGAGCCTCTGTTATCTCATTCGGAATGGACTGGGAGAAGTGCCTTCCATTTGCCGAATTCGCTTACAACAACAGCTATCAATCTAGCTTGGGTAAAGCCCCTTTTGAAGTTCTCTATGGACGACGGTGTCGAACACCCCTTAACTGGTCAGAGACCGGGGAAAGACAATTCTTTGGCCCGGATATGATTCAGGAAGCAGAAGAACAAGTTCGTATCGTTCGTGAAAAGTTGAAAACAGCCCAATCTCGTCAAAAGAGTCAATATGACCGAAAACATAAGGCTATGACTTTCGAGGTTGACGAGAAGGCTTATCTTCGGGTCACCCCTCTGAAGGGAACCCATCGTTTCGGTATCAAGGCAAATTGGCTCCTCGTTACATTGGACCTTTTCGCATTCTCGCCAAACGAGGAGAAGTTGCCTACCAGTTGGAACTACCTCCGCACCTTTCCAGAGTCCACGATGTCTTCCACGTTTCTCAACTCAGGCGTTGCTTCTCGGATCCTATCCGTGAAGTGGACCACGAAACGCTTGATCTCCAAGATAATCTTACATATCGAGAGTACCCTGTTCGTATCCTCGATCAGGCCGAACGTATCACCCGACGTCAGAACATCAAGTTCCTCAAAGTACAATGGTCGCACCATTCTGAGGATGAAGCAACTTGGGAAAGGGAGGATCGTCTTCGACTCGAGTATCCCGCCTTCTTCCCGGAGGAACCCAAATCTCGGGACGAGATTCTTTTGAGTGGGGGTGAGTTGTCACACCCTAGCTAGTCATGCATTAGAGTGTTGCATCATGTTTACTCTTTCATCAGAAACTTGAAATGGGGATCTGTGAAACCCTCAGAATCATTTTGAAAATGACCCAAATAAAAATTTCTCCAAAAGGATCCAGGAAAATGCTCATGATGCCCTCTGAAAATATTGGACAGAGATAAAATCAAACCAATTTTTTTTGTGGCCCCTTGGACATTTATTTTGGGCATTTGGAATTAATGCATAAATATTTGCTTTGGAAATATATTAATTATATATATTAATATATGTCCAAATATTATGCCATTTATAAAAGAGCTCTGGAATAATATATATAGCTCCTGCAAAAAATTGGCATAAGTTAAATAAATGATTTAATATATTATTTAAATCAAAACAAATGTCAGAAATTAGAAAACAGAAAAAAAATAAAAGGGAGAAGCTTACCTGGGCTCCTCCACTGTGCGGCCCAGCCAGCTGGCTGGCCCAGCCAGCAGCCGGCCCAGCCCACCTCCCTCCTCTGTCGTCTTCGTCCCGACAGAGGGAGGGGAGTGTGGCCGGCGCACGCGCGCGCCACCGCGCCACGCCACCTCTCTCCCTGCCTGCCTGCCCTCCCTCTCCTCGCCTCGATGCCCCTGGACGACGCCACGCCTCCCCCTTGCTCTCTCTCACTCTCCCCCGGCTCTTCCCTCCTCTCCCTCGCTCTCTCTCTCACACGGCCGAACACCACCGTCGCCGCCGTTCGCCATAGCAGCCGTCTCCGGCCACCCCTCGCTCCCCCGACTAGCTCAGAAGCTCCGCCACGACCCCCTCTTCCTCCCCACCGCTCCACGGTCCTCCAGAAGCCTTGCATCGCCGCCACGTCGCCGTTCCCCTCTTCGGGCTCCGACCATCGTCGCCGTCGAATTCGTCGTCTCCAGCGCGTCCCCGAGCCCGCTAACCATCCCTGCAGCTCCGCGGTGAGCCCCGGATCGTTTCCCCCTTCTTCCCTGGTCTCTCCCGACCTCTAGGCCCTAGCCCCATCTTGGCCGAGAGCTCCACGCCGTCGGCGATGTCGCTGTCGTGGCCACGGTCACCGTAGCACCCAACCGAGCACACTATCGTGCTCCACACCTCACCAGGAGCACGTAGCACGCACCAACACCTCCCCAAACCCCCTGCAACGTCGATTCCGACCGCACCCGAACTCCGGCAGCCGCAGCCGAGCTCGCCGCCGTCGACTCCGGCCACCCCAGGGCCAGCCACGGCCACCGTCCGACGCGCCGTCGAGCTAGCTATCCAACGCACCTAGCCGCACGCCGTTTGGAGCACCACAGAGGAAACCCGAGGCCCCTGCACGCCGCGGACCTCGCCGGCGTCACGTCGCCGGTGGGTTTGACCCACTTTGACCACGGCAGGAAACCCCCTGAGTCCCTGACAGGTGGGCCCAGCCCTGTAGCTAATTAGGATTAGTGCTAACCACTGTTAGTTAACCCCCTGACACTGACTAGTGGGCCCCAGCGCCACTAATTAGTAATTAGGATTAAATTAACCCTGTTTAACCCCCCTGTCACTGACGTGTGGGCCCCACACGTCAGGTTTGACTTCAACCAGCCGCAGTTGACCACTGACGTCATGCTGACGTCATGCTGGCGCAATAATTATATTTCTGGATTTAATTTAAATCAGGAAATTCCAGAATATTATTTAAACTTCAAAAATTCATAACTTTTATTCTGTAACTCCAAATTGGACAAATTATATATGAAAAATGATCAGAAAAATCCAATCTATCCATCTGTACTATTTTCATGCATGATCAAATAAGTTAAATTGATGTTTCAAGCAGAACAAGGAAAAGCACTTTAAAAGGCCATATTTGAATTTGAAATTTGAATCCTTGATTCAAATTTGTTCAAACCCTTCTGGTTTTAGTTGCATTAGCCCAACACACTCATATTGCTATGTTTCATGCATGCATCATATTGTTGCACATTGTTTGGTGATGGTTGTGTATCGGTGTCCTTTACGACAGGTTCTGCCTCCGAGGAGTACCGTGATTACCCTAACGAAGAACCGTATCAGTGCATCGAACCATCAGGCAAGCAACCAACCATTTGATCATATCGATACAATCCCATGTTCTCGCTCCTGCTCTCTTTTACTGCATTAAGACAACGCGATTCAAACTGCTGTGTGCTACGGTAGTTGAACCCATTTCCTCTGCATGACCTGTCATTGCCATAGTAACTAGATGAAACCCACTAGCATGTGTAGGAGTTGATTGAGCCCTATGTATGTGTTGTTCCTACCTTGCTATGCCTGCTATGCTTAGAGTCGTGTCAGGTCTGGTTCATCTGGGTGATGGGCTGGAGTGAAATGATTATGTCGGAAATGAGAGTGGTGTGGTGAACACGATTTGGTAAAGGTATCGATGAGAGGCCATGTAGGAGTACATGGTGGGTTGTTTCATTGAAGCCGACCTTAAGCACTGAGATCTGTATATGTGATTTAAGATACAACTACTACCATGCATTGGGCCCTGAAATATGACCCCGCTCGACTTCTTATTCACCCTAGCTCTCTGTCCAGGAGTTGCAAGTAGTTTCTGGTGTTTGTAGCCTACTGGAGGCCGTGGACAGCGCTGACCGTAGGGGTGGGCTGTGATGCGGTAGGTACGTGGCACGGTGTACCGAATACCCGTTAGGTATCTCGGGAACCCTGTTCACATCGTTCGGGGCCGTATGGGAAACCTCGGCCGGACTCCCTGTGGATGGAACCTGAATAGGCGATAAACCTGGACTAGAGGCTTAAGTGTTTAGGTAGGTCGTGGTCTACACCCACGTCGGCTTTCGCTTGAAGTCTGCCGAGCACATGTCGTGTGCAGACGCTAAGTGGTGGAAACATGTATGAAGAAGTACACCCCTGCAGGGTTAACATGATCTATTCGAATAGTCGCGTCCGCGGTAAAGGACTACTTGGTTGCCTATACATTTCATAGACAAGTAAATGGAAACCACTAAAAGCCTCAAGATAAGTGTGAGTGCCAAGGATGGCTCTTCCGTAGGAAGACGGAGGTGGATCCTCGGTAGTGTATTGAAGTGGTGAGTAGTGGACTCGTGTGCGCAAAACCATTTCAAGTTGGAGTATCGTAGGATAGCCTAGCCAAGAGTCAAAGCTGGCTTGCTGCAATAACTCCACCAACCCTTCTTGATACTATGCATGTATGCAGGATCTGATGTAAGTCTTGCTGAGTACCTTTGTACTCATGTTGCTATAATCTACATTTTACAGAAGACGCTGCAACCCCTTCTGATGGGTTCTATGTAGACGTTGACATCAACGAGTAGGCTAAAGACCCAGGTGGTGACCCTGAGCTTGTGATGGACCACGTAGTATAGCTAGGCTTTCCAAGCCTCTTTTATTTTACTAGTTGTCTGTACTCAGACAATGTACTTCCGCTGCTGGTTTGTATGACTGTATGACTTGTATGTTGGGTCGTGAGACCCGTACCTTGGTGTATGTTATGTATGGCTCCCTGAGCCTTAAATAAAGTACTTGTGTCGTAGAGTCATGTTGTGATGTTTCGTTGTATTGCACATATCGAGCATATTGTGTGTATGATTGAAATGCTTGGTATGTGTGGGATCTGACTATCTAGTTGTTTATCTTCAGTAGCCTCTCTTACCGGGAAATGTCTCCTAGTGTTACCGCTGAGCCATGGTAGCTTGCTACTGCTCTGGAACACTTAGGCTGGCCGGCATGTGTCCTTCTTCGTTCCTGTGTCTGTCCCTTCGGGGAAATGTCACGCTTTGAGTACCGGAGTCCTGTTAGCCCGCTACAGCCCGGTTTACCGGAGTCCTGCTAGCCCAGTGCTACAGCCCGGACCCACTTGCTGATGACCGACACGTTCGAAGCTGGGTCATGGATGACTGTCCCTGTAAGTCTGTGCCACTTTGGGTTTACGACTAGTCATGTCAGCCCGGGCTCCTTATCATATGGATGCTAGCGACACTATCATATACGTGAGCCAAAAGGCGCAAACGGTCCCGGGCAAAGGTAAGGCGACACCCGTGGGGATACCGTGCGTGAGGCCGCAAAGTGATATGAGGTGTTACCGGCTAGATCGATGTGACATCGAGTCGGGGTCCTGACAGTACCCGAGGAGCCCCTTTAAGTTTTCGGCCTTTATCGATGCCTTGTTTATTTTTATGCCACACCTCGGGTTTGAAGTTGTTCCCGGGAGGCAGGGTCCTCTTGCGTCCGATCTCCAACGCCGGATTGCATTCGAGGTATCTTTTGCAGCCGAGCACCAACACTGGACCGCTTCCCAGCTCTAGCGCCGGAATGTATCCGACCTCCAACGCCGGACTATGTATCCGAGCTCCAACGCCATACTGTATATTCGAGCTCCAACACCGAAATATATCCGAGCTCCAACGCCGGACTGTGTCCAGGCTCCAATGTCGGACTATATCCGAGGTGTCATATCACCTTGGTTCAAAAAAGTTGAAGGAGTTTAGCCGAGCTTAATGCCGGAAATGCCCTCTATGGAGCCAGCCACTAGCGCCCGAGCTTTATGCCGAACTGCTTCCGAGGTGGTGCACCACCCTGACTATGGGCCGATTTTTTGTCAATATTTTTTATTGGTGCAATTTATTCTCTGCCGAGATATAGCCAGTAGCCCTCAAGGTGTGTATCAGTCTAAAACCCAAGATGCACATGAAGGATGACATAAGACCGCTGATCCCAGTAGCCGCTGAGACTCAGGTTGATTTGCAAAATCGGCCTGAGGATCAAGTCCTAGCTCGGCAGAATACTTCGGGACACAAAAGCGGCGTTCTCAGTCCTCAAGACTCAGGTTGGATGCGGCCGACCAACCTGAGGATCAAAATCTCCTCGGAAACTATATTGCACATAAAATTTTCTGCATTGGACAAGCAATGCAGTAGCCCTCGAGACACTGGTCGGGTGGCAACACCAGATCAGGGGATCGATGTGCCCCTTTAATATTTGTAAATAATAAGCCCGAAGCCCAGTAGCCCCCGAGCCTTAATGCGGGCACGGGTGGCCGAATTAAGGATCAATATCCATAGTAAAATCACAAATTATGTGTAATGACTCTATGTATCCAAGTACTTTACGTCATTAATGCTCGGATCCGCATTGTACAAAACTTTGTTGACCGACCATCGGCTTCCACCTCCTTGGCCAGTAGCCGAGGAGTGTTTGTCCTACTTTATAAAGCCTTTATGAGGGCAAAGATTTACGACAAACAAGGCAATCTGGCCACACGGTTTTATAAACAAAGGTACGCAGAGAGATATGTTATATTACTGTTTAACAGAAGAAATGTATTCCAAAGAAAATAGTCCCGCTATCGGTTCCTTTCTTTGGGTTGTCATGCTAAGCATGATCATGAAACCTCAGCTCGAATGTAAGAGCAAAATATCGAGGATTTAGTTTGGGAGGCCAGTTAATAGCCCCCGGTAGTGTTCGGCGATAGTCGGGGTCAAGCCGTAAACACTTCGGCCAATGTTATGAGCGGCCCATCATTTAACATAGTCATCGGATCGCTGACCAGTTTACGCTTATTTGTGAAAGTCAGTTTTCGGCTTTCTCCACTGAGGTGCTTAACCATGTGAGCTGGAAGCACAATCGCAATGGTTCTCCCTTTGCACACCTAGCCGAACAAAACGGAACGTAGGAAGCAAGTGCAGGAGCCGGGCAACCCAGCTATTGACTGAAGACACAATTCGAAACCGATGCATATATAGCAATATCTGAGAATGTTTTTGCCGAATCCCTAAAGATGTCCGGCATTGCATTGCGAGACTAATGCTGGAAAAGCACAAATAGTTTAAAAGTGCCAAAAAGCTTGGAAAACCAAGAAACGTCAGTAAAAACATGACGTCTGAACAATATCAAGTGTTCGGTGCCAATCCGAAAGTTGGTCTTAGAAAAAGAAGTGCTTTTGTCGTGCTTTAACATGATATATCCTATCTCAAGACTTCGAGCGGGTTAGCCTACGGCTTCAACCTCCTATCCCGAGGGCGGAGTACTTCTCACCAGGCCAGTTTAGCAAACTAAAATCTAGCAACTTTGAGAGAGAAATTAGGCTCCCCGGCTAGTGACCGCACACTCGTGTCAAAAAAAGGAGTGATAAATAATAATAATAAAACTTTGCAACGACTAAGAAGAAGAACACTTATTATAAAGTGGCTCAAATAAACTTAAGAGCCCCCAAGTGACTTGGGTAGAAGAATGATTGCATGTACTGAAGTACTTATATCATATCTATGTTCAACCGAACTTTAAACGTGTCTTAACCGACCGTCAGCTTCTCCCTCTTCGGTCAAGGACCAAAAAGTGTTATGTACTCCATCGGTCGAGAATATCGACGGTGTTTCCAATAACCAGGCAATCAGGCCATAAGGCTGTAACAGACAAAGCACACTCAGGGAACTTATGCTATATTACCATGAAGTGTAAGAAGCATCTTCGAAAAAAATAGTACCCCCACCAATACCTTTCTTTGGTGCTCATTATTATTATGAGACTTGTGCAATAGATTGTTTGTACTCATGAGTTCCGTTGTGTGCCGACCATCATTAAAAACTATAAGAGCGCTAGCTTTCGGCTTCACCCAGTCTGAGGTCCGGCTCGGGTGACCCTGATCGTGACAATCACAGAGGTGCTCCCTTTACTCCCTAGCCGAACAATCGAGAACGTAGGGGTAAACACAGGAGCGAGGCAACCCAGCTTGCAAATCACTTAAGTCAATATGGTGCATATTGTGGCGTAATACATGAACAAGGAACGAAGCCGTACAAGTATAATCATATGCAAGAGGAAAAAGCTTCATGAAGGAAGCCCCCAAGTAAACGGGGTATTTGAATTTGTGCGTCACAAACAAAGTTTGGACAAGGAAAAAAATTTACAAGCAACTTTTTTCCAAAAAAGTATAATGCTTGGTCGAGCCGAACACAAGTTAAAAATTTAAAACTTTGAGCATGAAGGCAACTTAGCTGGTTAATGTGTTCGGTATTGATGACGCGGTCCGAGCTTGATGCGGGACAAGGTGCCATCCCCCAAGCCGGTCCCAAGGTGGCGGAGCAAAGAGCTCGGCACTCCGAAGTGGTGACATAGCACGGTCAATGCAGGCCGGCAGAGTGATGTCGAAGTCCGCGGCATGGGGTAATGAAGTGTTGATGAAGCCCCCCATCCAGCCGAGGTGACGCCAAAGGATATAGTCCGGCTGGATCATTTTCCTGTGCCACATAAAATAGTGCAAACCGGAGATAATAGTAATAATAATAAAAAAATCGTTGGATAATCAATAATTTATGCAAAGTGAGTAATAAAAGAAATATGGCCTGGCGCCGAAGTCAATGTCGATGCAGGGCGTCGGCGTGATGCGGTAAAGGCGTGGCAAAGCCTAAATTCACAGGTCGGTCCGAGTTCCGGATGCGGCATTCGCCGGACTATGTACGGAGACTGACCGGACCACCATGCGATCGTTGTTAATGCGGCCACCATTTGATAGACATGTGTACATATGATGGACAAACCAGAGTAATAATTCCTTGGGGAAAATTGAACCCGAACAAGCAAAAAATACTAGGATTAATAGCACCTGGTTTATTTGTTGTAGCAATCCGAAGGAAGGTGATTCCCAAAATTGGGACTCGATTCGCACACCCGTTACCGGAGTAGGTTGATGAAGAGATGATGAAGCCCCCGGTCCAGCCGAGATGTCGAAGTAGGTCGGCGTGATGGACACTGGCTCGGAGGAGCAATAGTGCGGCCCTGCCGATGCAGGTCGTGATGTGGTCAATGCCGGCTTGATGAAGTGACCGTGCGGCGATGCCGGTGTGCCCGCTTCGTGTAACCCGTGGGGCGGCGATGTTGGTGATGATTTATTCTTTGCGATGCCGAACTGTTGTTCAGCTTGCCGAGGTGATGATCCGAAGAAGTTGAGCTCGGCTCAATAAAGTGACGACGTGTCTAGCGCAGGTCGGCATCTTGGAGCAATATTGCCGGACTAGTTTGACACCAGCATGATATTGAAGATCATCTTCAAAAGATTTTATAGTTAGTGGGATGTGTTTGGGAACAAAACACAATACCCCATACAAAACTTCCTTCAAAAAGGATGTCCGAAATCCCGTTCATAAAAAGACGAACTCGGGTCGGATTCGTTTTCGCGCAGAAAACAGATCCGAAAAGTGATGCACTAAACGGAAGGTTCCCAGAGTTTGGACGGTCGGATCGAGCTGAAATTCAGAGGGGTGGTAGATATAGGAATTCCGCAGCCGATCAACGGTTGGATCTTCCCAAGGACGTCCGAGCTAGAAGCTGGACACCACGCCCTAAACTCGTCCAGATTCCCGTCCAGATTTGACAGGGCTCCGGTATATCGCGGATTGCCAGAGATTCCTCCATCGGAACTCGACGAAATTTTTCAGGGTTGTTGTAGACCCAATTCCGCACAATCCCACCAAAGCAATCGTTCAAAGGACACTTGAGGAGGTGGTGGCGGTGGATACAAGTTCGCTGTCCAGAAAAATAGCACGGTCGCCCGAGGGCAATGTTGACGTTGAGCCCCCGGGATCCCTGGATGATTCCTCCATGATCTTGATAGAGATCGGAGTTGACGTTGATGAAGGCCCTCATCCGAACATGACGATCGGAGATAGGGCGCAGTCCTTGGTTGAACCAAGGTGACCAGTCGAGCTAGTGACGAAGATGCCGAAGTCGCAGTTGTTCTACAGGCGAGCCATCGACCTTTTGCCAAACACACAGCGAAACTCTCAATGAAAGCACCAATGTCGGTGTCAAAACCGGCGGATCTCGGGTAGGGGGTCCCGAACTGTGCGTCAAGGCCAGATGGTAACAGGAGACAAGGGACACGATGTTTTTACCCAGGTTCGGGCCCTCTCAATGGAGGTAATACCCTACTCCTGCTCGATTAATATTGATGATATGGGTAGTACAAGAGTAGATCTACCACGAGATCAAGGAGGCTAAACCCTAGAAGCTAGCCTATGGTATGATTGTTGTATATATTGTCTATATATCGACTAGGCTGGCCTCGGTTTATATAATGCATCAGAGGCCTAGGATAACAAGAGTCCTAGCCGAATACGCCGGTGGGGAGAAGTCCTTGTCTTGATCGCCAAGTCTTGTGGAATCTTCCTTGTATGCGACAGCTGTCTGAACTGGCCCATGAGTATACGGCCACGGGGGTCCTCGACCCAATCTAATAGATCGAGAGACGACGTGGTGAGTACCCCCTAGTCCAGGACACCGTCAGGCGACCTGGAGTGGTGCACGCGCTTGGGGCAAGAGATGATGGATGCGGCGATGCGACCAAATTCAGTCCTCAAGCGGTGCGGGTCGTGGGTGGCGAGTCCTGCGGGGCATCCGCCCCTTCCATGTCGGACGACTAGTGGAGGTGGTGGCATGACAATGGTGGTTGGACTCTCCCTGTTCTGCTCGTGCGGCTTGCACCAGCGATTGGTGGCGGACCTTGTTAGACGATAATCTCCACTAGCTTGTGTCCATGGTTAGTCAATGGAGGCAGAGGCTACCCGGGGAGAAAGGCAGAGGGGCCTCCCGACCTTGCCGTCGCCAAGATCTGGAGGAGCTAGATTGGTCGTGATAGTGGCCCTAGTCCCCGATGGTGCGGTGGGGCGGTCTCAGAGGTGCTCTTTCCTTTACCAGCCTGCGACATCCCTGTGCCGTGGTGGGAGTTGAGAGTTCGTTTCGAAGGCTGGGTCAGTGGGCTAAGTGGTGTGAGCCACGATGAACCTGGGCAGAGCACATGGCTCGGGTGCGGATTGGTCGCTACGGTTGTGTGGGCGGTGTGGGGGAGCTCTGTCTGACGGCCCATCGCCACTATTGAAAATCTACATACTCTGCCCTTGCTCTATGTCTCTATCGCATGCACACGTGTGTTGGTCTAATGGATAGGGATTTACTCTAGGTGCCTACAAGAGATATGGTGAAGCTCACTTAAAATATATGTCTATTGAGTTGGCATAAGAGGAAACAATAATTATGGACTGACACGAGAACCTTTATTTTACATTGCCCGAACCTTGCACAGTCGTATGTGTGCATCTTTTAAATTGGACAATGCACTTTCTATATCATGCATGTTGCACTCTTGGCCCACTAGCCTGGCCGCCCTCGGCCATCCATATGAAAGTGTTGATTCGTTAGCCACCACCTACATAACACAATTATTGGGAAAGCGCCACGTGACCACATTGAAGGTGCCGGGCATATTTGAAAAGAGTTCGTGATGCACAAAAATAAAGTTCTTGGTGCTCAATACCAGATCCATAAGGCGCGCACAAAGGAGACAAAGAGAAGGGGGTGATTGAGATTGATTATGCTCATGTGTGTGTGTGTGAGAGAGAGATGACTGAGGCTGATAGAGCGTGTGTGTGAGATGGGAGAGGGTGAGAGGTTTGTTAGAGCCCTCGAGATGCCATATGAACTTATCAAAAGCGCACTCATATTCGTACTAAGATCCGGTCAGCTAAACTAAAAGCTGAGAGAGAGAGAGACAAAGAGAGGAGGCAATTTATTAGAGTTCCCGAGGCCACGCCCAAGAACTCCGGTCCATGCTGCCACCTTGCATCGGGACTGGCGGCGCCGTTCAAACTGTGGCCGCCGCCCCAGAGCTCGATGCCCTCCATGCTCGAGGTGAAGCAGCAGAGGCCTGCCCCCACCTTCCTCTACAACGCCTCGGGCTTGCCCGGCGGCCGTCTAAGGCAACAACAAGGGAGGAGCTAATAAGGGAGGGCGGCGGCGGCGCTAGGGTTGTCGCCCGCGCAGGGCGACGCGAGATTACTGATTCGCTCGGTCATCTCGGACTTCTTTGAGTTTATTCCCTTTGTATAACTTGACACTGCTCATTGTACATGTGAAAGATAGTGAAAGTGAAACAAAAAATATTATTTCATCTCTATCTTTCTCATTCTATTGCTCTTAACTTTTTTTTGCGTGACACAGAGATTAAAAAAAACTTTTGCTGGGCATCCAATTTTAATGTAGTACTAGGTTAAGAGAAAAATAAGAAAAGGAGCACACGTGACCCTGAGCTCCAGCTGATGTCGTGGTTTTTTTTTACCAGCTCATGTCGTGGTTAACTGAACTAGCTAGGAATCTCTCCATGTAGTAGAAAACAAAAACGTTTGGACAATGTACGTGAGCAGCAGCACGCCATCTGAGTAATTCTGAACACACTTGAATCCAACCAATATCACATGTTAGCACACGTCTCTTCCGGCAGACCATCTTTAATCTGGCGCCTACAGTGTGTACCATGCCGCCCTCTGCGCCTCCTCTCTCTCATATCCAAGCATCCAGACTGTTTCACCGAGCACCACATGTGAACATGGCCTCGTGCCATCAGTTTTCTCTCCAACCCATTCTCTGCCATAGTGACATGCGAGCCGCCCGAGATCTGGAGGGAGAGCACCATCCCCTCCTCTCCTTCACCATCAACGGAGCTCTCCGGCCTCTTTCATCTTCCTCTCAAATCTAGCAATCTCCCCTTCCTCCTCCCTAGTGCAACCGTCTCCCCTTCCCCCTCCCTAGTGCAACCGTCTCCCCTTCCTCCTCCCTAGTGCAACCGTCTCCCTTTGCGCCGACCACTCATCTACTAGCAAGCTGGCCACCCCTCCCTCCCAACCCCATTGAAGGGGATGCTTGCCAATCCCAGCATGGCGTGGGTGGCTAGGTGCCCGTCTCCATCGTCCTTGTCTGATGCAGGAGGTCGTCGTCTCCCCGACCAGCGCGACATGCACTATCCCCGCTACGGTAGCAGGGTGTCGACCCGACGAGGTCGTTGGCTTCGGGATGGATTCTCCGCTGGTCTGTGGTGTGGGTCGTCCTCGAGCTGCAGGAGGAGGAGCTCCCGGACCCCCTTCTTCATTAGCCCCTTATTCTCCATGGCGGTCATGCTCACCCAATATCCTAATCCGCTCGCTGTTGCCTCTCCCCCATGGCCCGAAGCCCGATGGTGGTGTGACTTTTTCTTACGTATCTCACACTCTTCGTTCAACCTACTTGCAGCAACCTAGAACTTTCTTTGCAATTGTTTGAACTTTGTATGCTCTTTTGTATCCAGAAAAGTTTGGTCTGGCGTGACAGTGGAACCACATTTATACTCTGTACACACTTTTGGCTGCATTCTACGGGGTTTTTTGGCTGCAAAAACGAGTTCATCACGTCATAGTTCATTTACTAGTCAAGCGGTGCCGAACCGTGTTCATTTAGCTACACGAAAATGGAAAGATTTAAATGCACGGACCGCACGCCGCAGCTCAGAATTTTTAGTACTCCCTGAAGTAGTTCCCTGGCATAAGTTTGCCTGAAGTAGCTCCCTGGCAACCACTGCCGATTGAGAAAGGCAGCATCATCTTTTGCTCTGACTATGCCTGACAAGTCAGACGCTAGGTTGCCGTTTCGGGCTACGCCTCCATAAAGGTTCAGCTGTGCTTTCCTCTTGCGTCGTAGCGAAATTCAACAATTCAAAAATTCAGAACCTTATCCACTCAAAGGTGCGGATCTCAAAGAGTATCAACGGTTTTGATAACATCCACCCTAGCTAGTGTGGATAGCAAATCCATGCTATATATTTGGTCTATTCTTAGAATATTATTCTGTTACCCTTTTTGAACTGACGGTTTCAGGTGGTTGTACTTATATTTTCGAAGCGGTTGAACTGATGCTTTCAGTTGTGTTTAACAGATCGTCTTTTTTAGTTCAAAAACTTTTTATAATTTTTTTGTCGGAACGTGGTGTGTAATATATCGTTGGAAAGCTCTTGACAACCATATTTCAAGTATATTGAACGTTTTTACAAAATCATTATGGTTTAAGAGCAGTTTTAAAAAACCCATTTTTTTCAAAACCGAAAACGTGAATCGTATTTTGGACTCAATTTTCAAACGGTTTGTCGGAATTGAGAAAATAAGATGGCGTTGGAAATCTGGTGAAAATCCGCATCTTTCATATATGTATTGTTTTTTCTAATTCTATATAATTTAAAAGTAATTTGAAAAACGGTGAAATTCTAGGTGAAACGTATTTTCGCGATTTTTTGCAAACGGTTTGTCAGATTGACGCAAATGATATGGCGTTGGAAAGCTATGTAAAATGCGCAACTTTTTCGTATAGAAATGTTTTTCTAATTCCTTACGGTTTAAAAATGAATTCAAATATGGTCAAATTTGATTTTGAACGTGATTTTTTTAAAAAGTTTGTCGAAATATGGCAAATAATATACCGTTGGATAGCTACCGAAAATGCGAAACTTAGTCATGTTGAACGTTTTCTCTACTTTGCAACCGTTTAAGAGTAATTTTGAATACGGCATGACGGATCCTGCTGCTTTCTCGTGTGAAAAACAGAATAATCGTACTGATATATATGTATGTTTGTACTGAGCTATTTTTTGTAGAGTAATTTTGAATGGTTCCGAAAAAGGGTGATTGTACTGATGCTTGCATGGGTTTGTACTAAGCATGTTTTCATTAACTAGACTTTGCTCTGTTTTTTGGTAATATTTTTCTCATAAGTTTTCAACGGTTTACTGTATCGTCACCCCTGTACTTGTATGGTTTGTATCATCGAACTGAATGATATTTTATTCAAAAATAAAATGTGTTTGTTTTGTTTCTTTTTTAACTCAACATTTTTTTGACAACATTGTTTTGAACTTCTTTCATTTTGCGACTTGTCGGGGGCAGCCTAGGTCCCAGGGGAGGTACGGCGGCGTACCAGAGGTAGGTGGCGGGATCGCGCGTCGGTGCTTCATGGAGGGAGGCGGTGTCGGGGTCGCACGCCGGTGCTTGGTGGCGGCAGACCACGCGCGCCGATGCTTCATCGCGCGTAGTTTTTTTCCTCAAACTTTATTGGCACCAAAATTTCTTTTCCGTGCCTCTCGAACTGATGCGAACTTTATTGGCACCAAATTTGTATACTTGAATTTCTATGTGTGTTTCCTTTTTAATTCAAACTGACAATTTCTTTTTATTCCAAACTGATTGCCATTTTTAACTCGTACTGATCAATATTTTTAATTCAAACCTTTTTGTACTTTCAAAGGACATAAATTAGCACAAATTAGCACAAACATCCTCATCTTAGCAATTTCTTTTTATTCTGAACTGATCCCCGTTTTTAACTCGTACTGATCAATACTTTTAATTCAAACCTTTTTGTACTTTCATATGACAGAAATTATTCATCTCCCCCGACCTCTTAAATTTCAAGACTCACGCACAAGCATCCTCATCTTAGCAAGACAAGCTAAGTCATTTGCATGCAGAGCAACAATAACAATACTCCTAACATACCAAGGGACGTCACACTGGAAAACACAATGCAACCAACGTGTTCTCTCTAGTGGCAAAATTGACAATTTTTGAACTTGCACGACATCTAAACAAGAACTACATGATACACAATTTTCCATCATGCACCTGCTATCTTGAACATAAATGAAATGAGAGAAGGGTATCCTGAACATCTAAACAAGAACTTGCAATTTTTTTCCATCATGCACCTAGAGGTTCTGCCTTCTCCCCCGGCCCTGAAACAAGAGCACCATCAGACGAACGGGAATAGGGTCGAGGAGCGGCGACCGTCGTTGGCCCTGGAAGCAAGAAAAGTGAATCGATACGGTTAACTCGTTGAACTAAGATAGTCAGCTAACTAATTGCAATAAAGAGTCTAAATCACTTTTCTTCTGGTGGAAGTGGAGGAATGATTAACAGAATACATAAATTCATTTTTATTAACACAAAAAAAAACTACGACGACCAGGAATACAAAATGCATTGTACAGGCAGAGAGTAAACATACAACTCCCATTCCAAAAAGTAAAAAAGTAAACATACAACAAAATATAGTTGGCCCGATAAGTTCTTCTGTCTCCAGAACACATGTATACGTAGATGCATCTCCATCTACAAGGAAGGATAGATGAGGTACTGTAATTTATAAGAAAAAAAGGTATGCTAGAATATAAACCTGGAAAGGGAAAAACAAGTGCAATGTTTTTACGGAAAAATGCCCGCGGGGGTCGGTTCCATAGCTCTTTCCACCAGCAGCCACTAACACAAACACTAACAAGGAAAAGGCACACATAATTACACAGGGGGAAATCAGTTACATGCCCAACCAAGATTAATAATTACTTGTTCTACTTTCATGGTTTCACACCATGATATGCACCTTGTGAAGCAACCTAACCTGAAACTACTTCTCATTCAGCTTAAAATTAACCCCACATAATTTAGTTTTGGCTCAGATATTAACAGGGAAAAATCACCTTTGCATATGTTTTTGTTCTAGGTAAGTGAACGTTTACAAACAGTACATGATAATGGAACATTTTCATCAAGAAATATTAAAAAAATGCCTATAGTTGAATGGGAACATTTTCTTGTTCGATAATAGAAGGAACTTTATTTTTAGACCATTGACCATTATTCCACACATGGAAATCAAAATAGAGTCAAAGCACTTACTAAAAAGGTCCCATTGGCATGCCGAAGTTGCTTTTTTACTCGATCAATTATGAAAAGATCAATGCCAAGAATAAAATCATAACTTGATTTTTCTAATGGATACATACTGATGAACTACTACAAGTCTTGTTGTTGAACTGTCCTTGCTGTTCAACATGTATTTTCTTTTTACAAAATATAATTGAAGAGTACTGAAAATGTGGTGTATTTTTTAAAAAATATATGAACTTTACTGAAAAGAACGTCTGAACGTTTGGGACGATAGTTTGTGAACTTCTCGATGATTTTTTTTAAATGTTTGTGCGATCAAAATAGAAAAGAGTGGCAAATCAGATTTGCACTTTCCTGTACAAAAAGTTTGAACTCCCTATCAAATGATTGGTTTCAGTAACAAAAAAATTTGGCCGAACCACTTACGTACAAAACCGAATTTGATTCAAACTTCACACATCAAGAAGTTTGAACTTCACTAAAAAAATTAAATAGGTCAACCAAATACATACAAACAGAAAACATGCTATAATTGGTCCTGTTTATACAACAAGAAAATATTTGGAGATCACAGTTCAAAATTTTGTTTTGCGAACTCTCAAGCAAGCATCAATTGAACATACGCGGAGATACAAGGATGAGATGATGAAAGCTGACCTTTAGTAGATGGCGAAGAACGGCTGACGACATAGCTTGAATAATAGACCACATGAATTAGATAAATGAACCACTTTTTCTAACCACATAAATGTAGAACGGTAGGAATTAGCAAAATTGAACTACCATTTGATGCTCCTGCTTCTATTATTTTTTAGTGATAATGAGATAAACAAGTATCAAGAAAAACATGAGCTAGGAAAAAGGAAAAACAAGTTATAAAGTAGAACAACACAACAAAATGCACGGACAAACTATGTGATGCAAGTACACCATGTGATGCAAGTACCAACTCTTTTTCTCTCTGAAACAAGCAAGATTCACACAAACATCCTGCATTTCTAGCATCAGAAATTACTTGTCATGAACTGAAAGATTTACACAAGTAGACCAACCAATGGTGAAATCTACTCATTTGTTTTAAGGAATCAGTAATTTGGTACCCGCGGGGGATTCATGTGCTTCGTTGTACTGAATTTAATAACGAAAATGCATATTCATAGAGAAAACAACCCAAAAGAAGTGATGCACCATGTCCCATTGCAGCTCAACGTGTGTAGTGTACTTGCACTTATGATCAACCATTTTTTTGACTAGATATTTCATGGGAGTCTAGGGTGCTTGCACTAAAATGCAAAATTGTAGTACGCCAATCTTTTCTTTGTTTAATCCTTGAACTAAAGGAAGCTCTTGACTTGTAAGATGAATCGAAAATGCATCCAAAGCTGTACTGAAAAAACTGAAGCCCCGGGAAGCCTTTACTACAAGCAGGATAAGGGCTGGGGCTTTCTATGCTGGTGGAGCGCCATGTCCTCCGTCGTCAGCGAGCTCCGGCCATGAACCCACGTCCACCTTAACTGTCGTCACTGGAAAAGAAACAACATGATATGAGAAACAAGATGAGAGGGAGAGATTGAGCTGGATCCAAGGCGGAGCACGGGGTGGCCTGCACGCAGCTCCTTGAGCGACCGACCATGGAACAAGTAATTGGACTGCCGAGTTGGACGGGATGCTGTGGCCACCGGATGCGGCGATGCAATGCGACGGTCTACTGCGGGGGCTGGGCGAAGGCTTCTGGCGTTGATTGGTGGCGCTGGGGTGGCTCCCGCTGGTGGGGGTTGGAAGCAGGAGGGCCGCCGGAGGCGCGTGGAAGTAGGAAGACCGCCGGCTGTGCGTGGAAACAGGGGGGTAGCGGTTGCGCGTGGAAGCAGGGGGCGGCGCCGGCAGAGGGTGGAAGGAGGGGCGGCGCGGCGTCGGGTGGAAGTAGGAGGCGGCGCCGCGTCGGGTGGAAGCAGGAGGGGTGGCGCCGGTGTCGGGTGGAAGCAGGGGGCGGCGCCGGCGTTGCGTGGAAGCAGGGGGCGGCGCCGCGGCGGGGTGGATGCAGGGGGTTAGCCGCCAGCGTCGTTGGGGAGGGAGACGACGAGCAGCGTCGTGGGGGGCGGAGGCGGTGGCCGGCGGCATGGGGGTGGAGGCGGCGGCCGGTGGTGTGTGGGTCGGAGGCCCGCGGCTGGAGTGATGCGATGAGAGGGTCGCGGGCCTTTTTGCTTTCTTTTTTGTGAGTAGCGTTTGGGCCATTGCAAAAACACATCGGCCCCTATATAGAGCCGGGGGTAACAGAATATTATTCTGTTACTAGTAACAAAATAGCTCAGTCCTATATATATATATGGACGGCCAGGGCTTGTGTACATGGAGAGGCAACAGACGGCAGCAACGGCGTCCTGTTCATTGGGCAGCGAACCGGCTGGGTCGGAATGGAGAAACAACGTCCTGTTCATTGGGAGGCAACCGACTGGGTCAGAATACGTCGTATTCATCGGGAGCCAACCGGCTTGGACGGAACAACCGCTGGAAATGAGGCCTGGCGTACCGCAGAAAGGAGCAAACAGCCTTGTGCTCGACCAGCCACGGTGGAAACGGGATCATGTTCATCGGGAGGGGTCTGGCGTACCACAAAATGGAGGAAACAGACCTCCTACGGTGGAAACAGGGTCCTGTTGATCGGGAGGGGTGTGGCGTACCACAAAACGGAGGAAACGGACTTGTGTTGGAGCGCTGCGGTCGAAACGGGGGTCCTGTTCATTGGGAGGGGTGTGGCGTACCACAAAATGGGACTCCACGGGATACTGTTCATCTCCACCGTCGACCTCCTCTAGCCTCCACGGGCTCATGTTTATCCACCGTCGACCTTCTCCAGCCTCCACCTGCGACTGTTCATTCACGGGCTCCTGTTCATCCAGCCTCCACCGCAGGGCCGGTCCTGAGATTTTGGGGGCCCGGGGCAAAACTAAAACTCGGGGCCCTTAATATAGACATCATCGTCCACCATTTTAGCCTCATCCTTAATTCCTTCCACTTGTTCATGTTATTAATATGCTTGGCACCATTTTTATGCTTTTAAGCTTCTCACTAATATGCCTCCAATGTCCTAATCCATCATGTGCCAAGGAACTCTGACTCCTCCTAGTGCTAGACTTGAAGATCTTACAAGAGAAGAAAAAAACTTTGTCGACATCTTTTGAATAAACTAGCCACTTCATATCATGTTGCTCTCGATTGCTTAATTATCTATGACAATGAGCCATAGGAAAAATGTTTGATTGCTTCCTCTACGTATGTTATTCCTTTTTTTCCTCTCTCATAGGCCCTTTCTCAATTAAGATGTCCCTTACTCTATTATCAAGATTATTCTAATTTCTTGGATCATAAAAATCAGGAGTATGAACAAGATGTTCATCAACATTGGCAGATTGTGCATGTGCATCCAATGAATTGGCAACATACCTACATTCTCAGAGCCACTTACATTGTTATCGCCGATGTTGGTGTCGACCTTTTTTTCTTGCTGATCATATTCCGAATACCGATAGTTTGCTCCTCTTCCTCTATGGCAACATCGACCACTCATCATCTTGGTTCATCGAAGCAGCGGAAGCACCATTATTACTCTTGAGAAATTTCTGCATGTCACCATTTTGTGATTGTACCAATTAATCCCTGACCTTTTCCGTTTTCCTTTTATCGCTACCCGATGCATACGTCGGACGACATGATAACACACGATAATGAAAACAAAACAAAATTGTTGTATCAGTTGTTGAACGGTATTGGCTATGCATCAAGGAACGGCAATACGATATACATGACCGCTTGATAAGCGTCACTCTGTGTTCCTAATTACATATGGGGCCGCTGGAATTGAAATCAGCTATGAACTAGATTAGACTTGTTCCTAACTGCGTATACAGACTTATAGATGGGGGCCCTAGGAACTGAAATCAAAGGCGAACTAGATTAGACGTGTTCCTTGCCTATACAGAATTACAGATGGAGGCCCTAGGAACTGAAATTAGGGGCGAATTAAGAAGGAAATCACCAATCTGGAGGGAGGCGGCGGCACCGGTGGTACCAGTAGGAACGTCGGGCGTCGGCGGCCTAGGGCTCGAATAGCTGCGCCTGCGGCCTGCGTGATGTCGCGACAGAATAGGAAGGGGCGAAGGGCTCGCGTCGATTGCTCCTTTTTTCACGTGAAAGACTGGGTCATGGCTCGCTCCGTTGATCGTGATACAATCGAATTCATTCGCTGGGTGAGGAAAGTGGGGATCGGGCGATCGGCCTGCTGCTTACTGCGCTCGCGCGACTGTGTTAAAGACAAAGCCCAGTTTGATTTTTTCTTGGCCGAGGCCCCATAGCTACCTAGGCCTAGTTGTTGCATATCTAGGTGGGGCCCTGGATTTTGGGGGGCCGGGACGGCGGCCCCCTCTGCCCCCCCTCAGGGTCGGCCCTGCTCCACCGCGCGCTCCTCCACCGGCTAGTGTTCAACCAGCCCTCTCCACGGGGTCATGTTCAACCACCCCTCCACGGGCTACTGTTCATCCAGCCCTCCACCAGCTACTATTCATCCAGCCCTCCACCGGGTCCTGTTCATCCACCGGCTCGATCGGTCGGGGTACTGTTCATCCACCGGCAACGGCCTCTACTACCACGGGGTCCTGTTCATCCAACCCCCCACTGGGAACTATTCATCCAAACCCCCTCAACAACGATCACTGTTCATCAAGGGAAGGAGGCAGCAATGTTCGATCAGCTTCAGTTAGCAGCAGTAGTGAAGGAATCACTCGGGTTCAGTTAACAGCAAAGGATCGATTGATCGCTCAGGTTCAGTAACGCGTAGCCTACAGTGCAATCTCTCGGGTTCAGTTAGAGCCCAACGCCTAGCTCGGGTTCAGTTAGAGCCCAACGCCTCGTACACACGCGCGTATGTACGAGAGGAACGCGCATCGCTCGGCCCCCGAGCACCCATCGTAACCGGGAACTCCCCGATATTTTCCTTGCCCTTGCTTCTACCATAGTTTTTCCGTCATGGACGGCCCAAAGAATGTCATGCAGCTGCGTCTCCGGCCCGCCCAGGACGAAAAGCCCATTTTCTGTCATGATTTTTTGTCACAGAAGTAGGAGCCCACCACATCTATGATGATACCGGGTTTTGTCACAATTATCTTTATAGAAGTGTCATAAGTGTGACAGGAAAAAAAATCGTTCGGCCCAAAATGTCACAGATGTGTCTTTTTTTGTAGTGAAGGATCAAGTCTGACAATGGTAGATAGATAAACAAAAACACAAAATGAAATAAGGGCAAATAAATTGCAGCAAGGTATTTTTGGTTTTTAATATATGATAAATATAAACTCTGGGGGGCATATTTTTCACTAGAGGCTTCTCTCTTGAACATAGCATACGATGGGTAAACAAATTACTATTGGGCAATTGATAGAAAAGTGCATAGTTATGACGATATTCAAGGCAATGATCATGTATATAGGAATCACGTCCAAGACAAGTAGACTGACTCCTGCCTGCATCTACTACTATTACTCCACACATCGACCGCTATCCATCATGCATCTAGAGTATTAAGTTCATAAAGAACGGAGTAACGCCTTAAGCAAGATGACATGATGTAGATAAAGTAAATTCAAGCAATATAAATAAACCCCATCTTTTTATCCTTAATGGCAACGATAAAAATACGTGTCATGTCCATTTATGTCACTAGGATTGAGCACCACAAGATCGAACCCATTACAAAGCACCTCTCCCATTGCAAGAAAAATCAATCTAGTTGGCCAAACCAAATCAATAGATCGGAGAGAAATACAAAGCTATAATAATCATGCATAAAAGAGTTCAAAGAACACTCAAATAATATTCATGGATAATCTAATCATAAACTCACAATTCATCAGATCCCAACAAACACACTGCAAAAAAGGATTACATCGAATATATCTCCAAGAACATCGAGGAGAACATTGTATTGAAGATAAGAGAGAGAAGAAGTCATCTAGCTACTAGCTATGGACCCATAGGTCTGTGGTAAACTACTCATGCATCATCAGAAGGGCAATAAGGTTGATGTAGAAGCCCTCTATGATCAATTCCCCTCCGTGATCGATTCCCCTCCGACAGGGTACCGGAGAAGGCCTCCAAATGGGATCTCAAAAGAACAGAAACTGCGGCAAAAAAGTTTTTCAGATGGCTCTTCGATGTATTGGGAATATTCTGGAATTTATAGAGCTGGAATTAGGTCAAGAGGTGCCACGAGGGGCCCACAAGCCTGGGGGCGCACCAGGTGGGCTTATTGCTCCCTCGTGACTCTTCATGTCTTCTCCCATAGCTTCTAGGGTCCCTTCTGGTATCGTCAAAAAGTTTCGTAGCGTTTGGACTCCATTTGATATTGATTTTCTGAAAAGCCAAAAACAAGCAAAGAAACAACAACTAGCACCGAGCACTAGGTTAATAGGTTAGTCCCAAAAAATGATATATAATTGCATAATAAACATCCAAGATTGATACTATAATAGCATGTAACAATAAAAAATTATATATACGCTGGAGACGTACCACCATCCCCAAGCTTAATTCATGCTCGTCCTCGAGTAGGTAAATGATAAAAATTGATTTTTTGATGTGGAATGCTACCCATCGTACTCATCATCTAATCTTTCTTTTATGGTATGAATATTTAGATCCGAATGATTCAAAGCAATAGTCTATAATTTGACATAAAGACATCAATACTCAGGCATACCAACAAACAATCATGCCTTTCAAAATAAAAATGCTAAAAAACACTATCCCTACAAAATCATATAGCCTTGTCATGCTCCATCTTCTTAACACTAAGTATTTATCATGCACAACCCTGATGACAAGCCGAGCAATTGATTCATACTTTTTAACGTGCTTCGGCTTTTTCAACCCCCACGCAATACGGCGCAAGCCATGGATACAACACTATGGGTGGAATAGAGTATGGTGGTAGAGATTATATGGAAAAGACAATAAAGGAGAAAGTCTCACATCAACGAGGCTAATCAACGGGCTATGGAGATTCCCATCAATTGATGTCAATGCAAGGAGTAGAGATTGCCATGCAACGGATGCACTAGGAGTTATAAGTGTACGAAAGCTCAAAAAGAAAACTAAGTGGGTGTGCATCCAACTTGCTTTATCTAGAAGACCTCGGGCATTTGAGGAATCCCATCGTCGGAATATACAAGCCAAGTTCTATAATGAAAAATTCCCACTAGTTATATGAAAGTGACTACACATGAGACTCTCTATATGAAAAACATGGTGCTACTTTGAAGCACAAGTGTGGAAAAGGATAGTAACATTGGCCCTTTTCTCTTTTTCTCTCATATTTTTGTTGGGATCTTTTTAACCTCTTTTTTTGGCCTCTTTTTTTAATTTCCTCACTGGGACAATGCTCTAATAATGAATAATGATGATCATCACACTTCTATTTACTTACAACTCGATACTAGAATAAAATATGACTCTATATGAATGCCTCCAGCGGTGTACCAGGATGTGCAATGATAAAGCGTAACATGTATAAAAAATGATGAACGGTGGCTGAGCCACAAATACTATGTCAACAATATGATCATGTAAAGCAATATGACAATGATGATGTGTGTCACAGTAATGGAACGATGGAAGTTGCATTGCAATATATTTTTGAATGGCTATGGAAATGCCATAATGGGTAGGTATGGTGGCTGTTTTGAGGAAGATATAAGAAGGCTTATGTGTGATATAGCGTATCATATCACGGGGTGCCATCCTACGGGCGATGGCACTAGGTGCTATGAGGAGGAGGCGATACTGAAAGTGCACCTTATATACCCCTATCATTTTTTGGTGATTAATGACAAGGAAATTGAAAGGACTAGCTGTTTATCAAATTTATTTTAGGAAATTAGTCCATATGTGTGGAAACACTAAATGGTGACCCCTACTTTCATCCCTACAAGTGGTTGGCTTCTTCAAACACCTACTTTGTACTTTGAAGTTTTTTTACTGATCCAAGATTCACATTGAGTTCAAGTACAATCGTGATATCAAGACGGGCATAAGCAAAAGAACTATGGCTCGACTTCAAGATAAGATCATCAACCAAAAATCCCAATAATTCCATGCATAATGCTCTATTTTTCCCCAGCCCCGGTAGGCCGATACTACCAAGCCTGTGACGAGAGTGTGTGATATGTTAGGCAAATCTTGTTTTTCCCTTGTTAGAAGCGCTGAAAAAATTTATCTGGTACTTTTGAGCTTTGTTTCCATTAAGACCACCTTTGTTAGCTCTGGCACCATCGGGTATAACTTTTTCTCCGACACCTCCGAGCCCTTCTCAGTTAATTTCATCCCTTTGAGCTTCATTATAGATCCCGCTAGTCTCGAGCGAATCTACCTGGTACCTTCGAGTCGGGCTTTGCCTTTTATGCATCCCTTCTCTTCGAGAACAACTTTGTCGTCCTTGGTATCCCGTGACCTTGTATTCTTTGGTACTACCAAGTGTGTCATGTATTCAGCGAAAAAATGGCACCTTATCATTTGGTGCTTTCGAGTACTTTGTGTTTTTGTGCGGCTCGTTGGATAGTCCTTCAGACAATTCAAATATTTGAATGCGTCCAGTAGTTTCGAGGTTGTCCTTCAATATTTCCGGGCTAGTCACTTTTTATAGGTAATGTTCTGTTTTTTGGTTTGATTTGTATACCGACCCCCCACACTCCTTGTTGCTTAAAGTCATTCTAAGTCAATTCCAGCTAACTTCATGTGAGTCTTTGAGAGAGGTTAGAGAGCGGTTATTTTGAGAGGAAAGGAAATTGATTAGGTGTTTCCAAGTCACTTTCTTAAATCTACGAAGGCCCGTCTACTCCCTTTTCTTGAATTCCCACTCCTATGGTTCATATCCCTTTTCTCGAAGGATATCCTCATGAGATAGCTCCTATGGGTTCTTGAGAGTGCTTTGATTCAAGATATTCTGAGGAGTTCGTCCGAGTAACTTTTCTTTGGTTGCTATCCTTGGAGGGTGTGCGCATCCTAGGTGGTTAGGACTTCCTGAGAGCCTTCAATCATCATTCTCAAGTAATTAAGAAGTCTGTACAAGGGTCAGAGATTGTCTTCTTTGTGAAAGATCGAACCCAAGTGAGATTTTGACCTTTGTGGTACCAAGCCATGGGGGAATAGGTGCCATGCGCCTCATGGGCTATTTGTGCTGACGATGTTGAGGCCTTTGTGGTTCGAACCTCCATCCATGAGGAGTAGGATAGCCCCAACTACCCAAACCTCAGTAAAACACCGTTAATCCACCCCCGTGTTTGCATCTCTTTTAAGTTGAATCCCAGCTTTCTTGTAAGTTCTAGCTTCAACGGTTGTATTCTTGATAGCTAACATGTATTGTTTTTCTAAGGACTCAACTAGCTATCTTCTCGAAAACTTGCCAACCCTAAAATTTCACGCAAAGTTTTATAGACATCAGTGATGCAAGCACAACTACATTGTGTTGTGAAGGGGCGGTGTGTCGTGCTACGAGCGGCGATGTTGTCCACTACAAGCGAAGATTTTCCAACAATGAGTGTGTGTAGGAGACAGAGGGTGATTCGTGCATGGGAGAGAGAAGACCCATGCTAGGGAGTTGACTTCATGCAATGGTTGCCCATGATCTTAATCCTATGGTGTGCAAGGGGGGCGACCACACACAGCTATCAACCGAATGGTGCTGCATCAACCATGATAGACTAGAGAGTTATTTACAAGGCCAAAGAAGAACCATACCCACAAACATGCCTCATGCCTAATAATGCGAGCTAGCCTTGT
Source organism: Triticum aestivum (assembly GCF_018294505.1). Classification (NCBI taxonomy): domain Eukaryota; kingdom Viridiplantae; phylum Streptophyta; class Magnoliopsida; order Poales; family Poaceae; genus Triticum; species Triticum aestivum. The sequence continues at coordinate 104,483,662 of NC_057797.1, forward strand.
CGAACTTCTAAAAGTGCATCTCTTATATACCCCTATTGGATTTTGATGATTAATGACAAGATGATTGAGATGACTAATCTATTTATAAGTTTATTCGCGGAAACTTAGTCCTCATGCATTGAGTGGAATATCAATTGTGACCCCTACCTCCAACTTTTGAAGATGGTGTCTACCTCAAGCTTTTAGGGTGTACTTTGTAGGTTTTGATCAAATCAAATATCCACATTGAGTTCAAGACAACCACATTATTGAGAGGGACACAAACAGAGGTAGTTTGGTCTGAGCCTCTATGAAAGATCTCAAACCAAAGTTCCAAAAAGAATCCACTTTTGACACCACCCTCATATGTTTTTCACATCCCCGGTAGCACCGAAGTTTTCCTCTGACACTACCAAGCCACTTGAGTGTTCTATCAAACCCTAGAAAGCGACCCAGTTTCCCACAAATCAGAAACCCCAGCATTTTTTGTTTTGAGTTGTCAAGCTAAATTCCTTTCAGGCATTCTCCATTAATTCTGGCACTCCTGAGTTTAACTCGTCATGCGGCACTTTCAAATTTTTTTCGGTATGCTTTTATATCTTATCACATCATAAGATTGGTATCTCCGAGCTTTTTCACTCTGGTACTTCCGAGTCGTGACCTTGGCATTTCTCCATGCCGTTCATTTCAAACTACTCTATATATTGCAGTACTGCCAAGCAATCGGTGTTACCCAGTACTTCCAAGGTAGTTCTATGTGTGTAGAGAAGAGCCACCTTTTGTCTTTCAGAACCACCACTTACCTTTATCCTGGTACTTGAGTGTTGTGTTTTCCCATGGTTTCTGCAGACTTTGTTATGGTTGTTCAAACTTCGAACATGTTTGGAAATTTTGTGATTGGGAGGTAGAAGAGGCAATCATCACTTTTGTGATTGGAAGGTAGAACAAATAATCAAAATGCTGATAGTTGTGCAATGTTCAAGAAAGCGTTTTTAGGCGCCGCTTAAGCGCGCTTTAGCGCTAAGCGACAGCTAAACGCTTTGCTTCTGCCCTAGGCAGAAGTTTTAGCGTTAAGGAAAAAAGCGGGATTTAGCGGCCGCTTTAGCGCTGAGCGCTGGCTAAGCGGTCGCTGAGCGCGCTTAAGCGTTCAAAAAGCAAGGAATGGGCAACGGGCTGAAGGTAAAAGGTGGGTATAAAGGCCTGGCCCAATACTGGCCTGTTCGGCTAGGGTTTACTGTGTTAGTAGGGGATTGGGGAGAAGAGAGCTCCGGTCCAGATGCTCCTGTTCTGCATCCAACTCAGCTCCATGCATTGTTCCTCCTCGTCCCCGGACTGGATCTGAACTACTGCTTGGGCTGGGATGGGGCTGCTGTTTGGCTGCTGTTTGGCTGCTGTTTGGTTGCTGCTGCTGTTGTTTGGTTGCTGCTGCTGCTGCTTGCCTGCAGCTGCCATTTATCTTATATGCTCTAAGCCAATATTATGCATTTATGCTTGTTGTGTGAACCACTAAACCTTATCCTTATGTGTTATTTGGCTATTTGTTGTGGTGTGTAAACCACTGAACCTCAACCTTATATGCCCCTCCGTCCTAAAATTCTTGTCTTAGATTTGTCTAAATACGAATGTATCTAGTTATGTTTTAATGTTAGATACATTAGACAAATCTAAGACAAGAATTTTGGGACGAAGGGGGTATTTCAGATTTTCAGTTACCTATGTGCTATATTTCCTGTTTTCTTGTGCATATTATTCAAAAACAGCCAAATTCTGGCCAATTAAAAAAAACGCTTAATCCCGGTTAAGCTGCGCTTAAGCGGCATTGCTCCAAGCTGTGGCCTTCCGCTCCGCTTACGCTTACCGCTTTCTTGAACATTGTAGTTGTGCACCTTGATTGAAGCAATACAGATTCACAAATGGACAAATAATGTAGTGTACGTATTAACTTAGAAGCAGTAGAGCTCTGGACCTACATTTCAGTGTTTCACCCTCTAGCATTACACTGTATACCACATTGAACTTAACACACAAATGACGGGCAAATTTCTGTAACCTGATGCACACAAGGAACGCTGATCTCTAGAATGACAATGCATGGTATTGAGCATTAACAATAACTCTGTTCACATACGCTGACCTTATTCCAACAGGGAAAAGGAAAAGGAAAATAACATAATGCAATGGCGCGGCAGAGAAGTAATTCTCATAATATCTGGTACACAAATATTAAGTAATTTTCAGCCTTCACGGAAAATAAACAGGGTCATGAAATCATGATCAAACACAAGTTAAACTACCATGCTGCTCCATAGATTAACCACTGGTTTACTATACCATAATTCCATGACCTTCAATTGATAACAAGCAGTACTGAACATATCTAATCTCTTTCATATAAATTGATGAAAATGATACTGAAATGACCACAATCTGTGATCCTAATAATATATTAACTGAAAGTGCTCAAGCTTTCCATCAGGAGACCATCCTGTCCGTTCAAAGCATAACACTTCAAAACAGAGGACAACGCCTACATTATAAAGAAATAAGTAGCAGCTAAATATCACATGAACAATTAGAACCATGAATAAACTAGTTTCCAAGTCCCAACCCAGTCAACAATGTCCTTTTATGCACGAGAAAATGTAGAGGAAAAACACTAAACATCTAACCTCAGATTTGTAGCAAGAATTCTATAATGAGAGACACCGTATCAGTTCCTAACTTAAAAAAACCTCAAGTCCTAGGTGTGGAGGACTTGAGCTCCTCAAGTGTCGCCTTCACCTGGTCCTGCAGCAGTTCGATCCGCTTCAAGTACACTTCCAGCTCCAGGATTCGCTGATTTCTCCATTTCTCCCCTTCCATAGGCAAGCCGTGTGGCGGCTCAGGAAGTTTCATACCAAACGGACTGGATCCCATATTTATCACTGCGTGAATCATCTCCTTAAACATAGGCGTCAGAAAATTCTTCTCGACATCGACAATTCCTGACTGAGGTGACATGACTGGAAACCTGAGTGGCTCGGAACCCTCCATGGTCACTGTCACAGGCATTGGAGCCTGGGGCAGTGCTGGTAGCGAGTCATCCATCTTGACAGGGACTGACACGGGTACCTGCACCTGCACTGGCTGAGGGGGCTGCACCAAAATGGTGGCAGGGACAGCTGCAGGGGCAGATGGAGCTGCTGATTCCACCGAACGTCTACGGCGGCGCTGCCGCCCTGAGGGGGACTTGACTTCCCCATTGGGGCTGGTGTTCGCAGGGACAGGTGTGGCAGCCACCGCCGCAGCGGCAACCACAGCTTCTTCGTCGTCGGAGTCGGCCGAGGGATCCCGGCCGTGCTTATTCGTGGGGCGCCAGATGTTGCGCGCGATCTCGAAAATGGCCTGCTCGTGCGGGGAGCGGAAGGAGAAGGCGGCGCCGGACCCGCGCAGGCGGGAGACGCAGTTGCGGTACTTGCGCTTCAGGCGGCGGAGCTTCTCGACGAGCTGGCTCTTGGAGAAGTCGAGCTGGAGGCGGCGGCGCATATCCTCGTAGAACGGGTCCGTGTCGTATTGGTGCGACGCGAACGCCGTGCCGCGGGCGGCGGTGAACTCCGCGAACCCGCGGAGGATCACGATCTCGTCCTCCTCCGTCCAGAGGCGCTGGAAGAGGGGCCGCCGCTCGCCGCCCGACGAGGCCTGGCCGCCGCTTCCACCCGCGGGGAGCAGGGCGGTGGCGGAGGAGGAGGTGGGGTCGGGGAGGCTCGGATCGGGAGGTTCGAGGAACGGGGCGCCGGTGAAGTCCCCGTCCTCGGAGTAGTCGTCGCCGTCCGCATCGGTGAAAGAGAGGGCGGCGAAGGCGGCGGACGAGCCGTCGCCGGCGGGAAGCATTGGGCCGGAGATGGGATTCGGGATGGGCTAGGGTTCCGATCCCGGAATTTCGGGGGATTCGGATCGACGGGGACTGGGTTTCTGCCCCAATTTTGGGCTGGGGGTCGTCGCAGAACGGAGAGGAATTCCTCAGTTCACTGGAACTATTGCACTCACGTACCTCCCAAGTTTGGAATTTGCAAACTTGCCCTTCATACAGTGCCAAAGTTGTACCATTTTTCATTATTAGTATTTTCAACCTAACATGTGTGTCTACGCATTCAAAGTCAACCTAGAGCAATACAACCATCCACCAAACTGCAACATAATCTTAAAATTATCAAACCAATTACTCTGACTTTGCAAATTATTGCGATCGTTTTATTTTTTGTATGTATACATTCTTGTGGTTCGTCAATCACAATTCCGCGCAAGACACGTTGAGGATGCCATAGTGCATGTCATAAATCAATATATCATTTCTAAATTGAGAAGTGATGGTTCCGATCAACATATGTGACACTGTAGACACAAATGTTTTTTGCATAGTGGTTAGCATGGGATTGTTGTCCACCAACTTACTAATCACTACTACAAACAATTCTCGCTGGTCGCAAACATCTATTTATGTGTTTTAAGTTTCCCTAGTGCAAGACCACTCTCACAATGAACACATGTCCTTCGTGTTTACTTCCCTAACTCACAAGTATCGTCTAATAAAAAAAAGATGAAACACTACAATTAGTGACGAGAGAAGTCACAGTAGTATCATTCTATGATAGTGTATCATAGCGGACACATGTGACTAATTTATTATCAAATAAATCAAATTTATACCCACGAAGGCATGAACGGAAGCAAGGGGTGGAGAGATGGGTGCGGGATGTGCATTCCGGGAGGTGGGGGATATTCTCTAACCTCGTTAGCATCCGTTTCAGACTGACAAATTTTTATGCAACAAGCAAAAGATGAGCAAAGTCAAAGACATGGTTCACCTTTGACTTAAACTTGGAAAGTTAGAGAAACATATTTGGTGTTTCGTGCCTCACGGTTCCTTTTTCATGGGGACAGGAGGAGGGGTGGGTTGGGTTCCTGGGTAGTTGATTTACGGTGTGGATCAAGTGTGAGAGGGAAGGTCGAATCATCACGACCACCATGATAGCATACCCCCATGAATAGTAAAAACACAAAGAAACATTGTGTGATTGATCATGATCAGGGTTGAGTTTATTATGGGAGCATGTGTGGATAATCAAGGTCGAGGTCCTTGGGAGGGGGCGTACGAAAAGAGGAATATAAATTTACAAAAATGGAAGAAAAGAAGAATGTTTCTTGAGGAGACTAAAACAAAACAACATTTTTCGGTGAAATTTATGCTAAAATTAAACTACAGACGCATGCGGATTGTTTGCTTACATCCTGTTTATATAACCCACTTTAGCTCAACCCAATTACACTTTTATTCCAATCAATTATAACAAAAACCTTTATCCTCCCTTATTGTGTAATCCTCGCCCCTCCGAGTTCACACCTCCTACTCCCATCCTTCACGTCTTCACTCCATCACACCTTCTTGCCTTTTCATTGGATTGCTTTTGGTTTCCCTACACGAGTCAAGTTTCGTTTCCACTTTCAACGAACTCCTTGCATCTGTATTAGTGTATGCGTCGTATTTGCTATGTATTCGTGTCTGTTCCATATTCACTTTCAGATTCATTTTCGCTTTCGTTAAAAAATATGAAAACAAAAACAGTTTTGCTAAAGCACATCTAGATATGTCCTGAGTATTGCACATCTAAATCCTATGTCATTGCTTTTACCCGGAGATTCGTGCATGTATTTTTCTTTTCTTTTTTTCATATTTGATTGAGCCATTTAGATGTGCAATAATTAGAGCATATCTAGATATGCCCTAAACAGACCCAAAGTTTAAACCCTAAAATAATCAGAATGTTGCAAAAGCAACGAGGGCTCAAAAACATAGTTAAAACTTCCATCAGAAAAATAAAAACACTACCCAGATCACGAGCACTAACAGGACCAGCTTAGTCATCACATCATACAACTGAATTCTAGATATGACAACTACTCGCTCTGGCTCATAATGTAAGACGTTTTTTACACTAGTGTAGTGTCAAAAAATGTCATACATTATGAGACGAAGAGAATTCTTCATATTTCTCCAGTTTAATGGCAGGAGAGAATCCGCCGACATTATGCTGTTATGCACCATATACATATCTAATGAGCAAAACCAATATTGGAATGACGGTGCCAAGAGGATCACAACATATGCTGCTGCTATATCAAAAAACTGAAACTGGCAAATTCACTGCGAGACTTTCAGACTCTGGGTGCAGATGAAGATTTCGGAGCCAAAAAATGACTCATGGGTGATTATAAGCATGTATTCAGACATGGGAAAACCAAGTTCTCACATCCGATTGGTAGAAACGTTCCGCAGTAAAGTTCCGTTTCAGTTCCACAATATCAGCAAACAGCAGGCAGATTCTCATCAATATTGGCACAACAAAGACAGAAATTTCAGAATAGTACAAAAAAATGCATTAACAGATAACAGACACAGAAATGCAGGCCTGGGACTCCTGCGTGATTGTGTATCAGCAAGGTAGAAAATCAAGTTCGCACATTAATGTGGTGGAAGTATTATGACTAGGGATTTTTCTTCTTCAGGTCAAGAATATCAGCAAAATAGCAGATTGAAGATTGGCAAGCCAGAAGCTTCAGTACAGTGGAGTGGAGAGTGGACTACTAATGGGGGCGAAAAATCCACTACATTTACTGATAACATACACAGCCTTGTTATCAAAATTTGATTGGAAATTTCTAAGAACCATCGCATTTCAGTAGAATGGCAGCAACCTAAAGATAGTAGGTTGGGCTTTCGAAGCAATACATGGTTGCAAGGGGTTCCCCCAGAATTGCAACCAAACAACCCTGCTAGAATCTGATGAACTATCCTGTTACACACCATGCACATACCACTTATGTTACTCAGGAAATTCAATATATGAATAACCATGCCGGGAACAAGCATATATCTTCTGGTCCTATCAAAGAAGTGAAACTGGCAAATTTAATGCTACAATATGGGACAGAATTTCAGACTGAGGTGCACAGACGATCACAGATTTCTGGGTGGTTGCAAGAATGTATATATCAGTAGCACAAACCAAGTTCTCACACCAGTATGATGGAAATATAAGGATCGGCAAACTCTACTTCAGCTTAATATCATCAAAACAGCAGATTGATGAGATTAGCAAGCCAGCAATTCCAGTAAAGGTGGAGTACTAAGATGAGATGAGAACAAAATTCACTGCAAAAACTGATAACAGATACTGCAATACATGGCTGATTGTCCAAATTTAAAGGGAAATCTCTCTAATTACCATAGCATTTCGGTTGAATGGCAGTAACCTAAAGATAGTACATCAGGCCTACCTACCAAACCATAGACGGTTGCAAGGGGTACAAAGCAAATAAAACAGGTAGTTCAAGCTCCCACATAACTGCAACCAAATAACATGACAAGCCAATGTAAACTACTATCTCTACCTATTGTGCCTCCTCTGCATCTTTTTTCTTCTTTTTCTTCTCCTTTTTCTTCTCACTCTTCTCAACTTCACTCTCTGTAGCAACATCATCACCGCCTTCCTTGCTCTTCTTCTTGTCCTTTTTCTTCTCGCTCTTCTCAACTTCCGCACTCTCTGGAGCAACATCATCACCGCCTTCCTTGCTCTTCTTCTTCTTTTTCTTCTTGCTGGTACCATTCTCCTCATCAGACAGACTGCTCTTCTCCTCCTTCACTGCCTCCGAAACAGCTGATCCTGGTTCTCCCTTGTCTTTCTTTTTCTTCTTCTTCTTCTCACTCTTCTCCCCTTCCACTGCCTCAGTGACCTCCTCCACCTTCATCTTCTTTGCAGGTGTAGAAGCAGTCACATCATCCTCATCAGTCTTCCTCCTTTTCTTCTCCTTGACCTCCTCACTTGGCACCACATCCTGTTGTTCCACCTTCACCTTCTCGGGCTCAGGAGCAGCTGCAAGGCTAGCAATCATCGCATCACCACCAGTAGGAAGCACCACATTTCGAAGCCACTCAGCTGGGGTCTTCTCAGTTGGCTTCCCATGCTTATCAAGGAGGCCCTCGGCGATCATCTTCTTCTTCTTAAGTGCCACCGGACCAAGTCCCCACTTCCTTGGGTATGTGTCCCTGTCCATCACCACCCTCTTGATCTTCGCCACAGCACCATGGTCACAAGTCGCCATAACAGCAGTGGGCATCTCAGCGATACCAATGGCAATCGCCTCCCCCTTGGTAGTCATGAGAACAACCTCTTCCCCAACATCAATGTCATTCTCAAACCGGAGCAACCCAGGAATCATAAGCTTGGCACCATAGCAGATAGCATTAACAGCAGAGTCCTTCACAACAAGCCTCTTGTAGCTGGTAAGAATTACCTCAAGCGGCATCACCACACGCCTTATGTAAGACTCATCCTTGTGGTTGTCAAGTGCCCACATGGCATCCATCACATCGTGCATGGTGACCATGTTGTCCTGCTCTCCGAGGATACCTGACCGCACACGGCGCAGCTCCTGCATATGTGCACCGACACCCAGGAGCAGCCCAAGGTGCACACAGAGCGTCCGGACATAGGTTCCGGCCTCGCAAGAGATCCAGAACACGGCAAGGTGGCGCTCGGCGTCATGCTCCAGAAGCTTGCTCTCATAAATGGTCCGCACCCTGAGCTGGCGCTTGACCGCTGAGATGAGCGGCGGGCGCTGGAACACAGCGCCGGTAAGAGACTCGAGCGCGCGAGCGACCCGGGCCGTGTCTGGGACGGCGGCGTGGAAGCGGGCGATGCACACATACTCCTTACCTGCGCCCTGCTGCGACTTGACGAGGCGTGTGGCGCGGTCGACGCAGACGATGAGGTTGCCGGTGACCTTGGGGTCGAGCGTGCCGCTGTGGCCGGTCTTCTCGACGCGGAGGAGGCGCTTGATCCAGGCAACCACCTCGTGGGAGGAGGGGTTGGACGGCTTGTCGAGGTTGATGACGCCGTACCGCAGATACTCGGCGAGGGGCCGCTTGAGCGGCGAGTGGCCGGAGGGGAGCGGGGTGTAGTGGCCGGTGCGGACGTTGAGGCGGTCGTAGTTCTTGAGGAGGAGCGGCCAGGTGGAGGTGTCGAGGGACGGAACCAGGGCCTGGGGCTTGATCATATAGCCATCAGTCTTGGCCTCGGCGTCCGCCAGCGACGTGGTATCGGCGGCGGCGGCGGCGGGGTCGGGGTCGGCGGAGGCGTCCTTGGATTTGCTCTTCTTTTTCTTGGATTTGGTGTGCTCAGAGGCAGGGGACGCGACGGCCGGCGGCGTGGACGACATGGCGGCGGGTGGGGTGGGGGTAGGGATTAGGGTTTTTGCGGGGACGGGGAGCGGCGCCGTGGCGGCGAGAGGAAGAAGGGGGTTTTAAGGATAAGGGTTTAGCGGGGTGCGTGGCCTGGGGCGATGGGCTTTGCCATTGGGCCGCCCGGTTAGAAGTCACCAACCTCTGCTCCCTGTATGGAACCTCAAAAGCGGGAGTTCCTATGCGCCGCTCGCTGCGGCGAATTGTCGAGCGGACGCACAGGCGCGACTCCATCTGGGCCGACCCATTAGCGTAATACAGTGAAAGATCCAAAAAAAATACTTCTTCTCAAAAAAAGTCCCAAAAAATACTGCTCGAGGGAGGGATGAAACAAAGGACCTCACGTTGCTCTCGCGCGAGCCTAGCCAACGGGATAGAGAAGCTTTCTTGGTTTTAGTATGGCGCGCGAAGCTACAGGTAATGTTGATCCGAACATTTTGTCAATTTCCGAACGCGGTCATTATTTTGAAAAAAGGTGTTTTTGTATAAAAGCGAACGCTTCTCAAATTTGAGAAGGAAAATAAAAGGCTCGAACATTTTTTTAATATGTGAACAATTTTTTTGTAAACTGAACACTTTTTTGAACTCTGACCAAAAATGTGGAAACGTGAATATTTTTGGAATCCATGAACAATTTTTGAACGAAGAATATTTTTTCAAACTCGGAACAAAATATGGAAATGAAAACATTTTTAAATTTTTTGAATATTCATTGAAAAAGCATTAATATTTTTTATGAAATCAAGAACGTTTTTTAAAACTATGAAATATTCTTAGATAACCAAAAATGAACAGGAGAAAATAAGCAGAAAAACGAAAAAAGAAGGTGAACATTTTTCAAATTCCAAAACAAATTTTGGATACGTGAACATTTTTAAAAATTTGGAAAAAATGGAAACTCCTGAACAAAATTGGAAAATGTAAACATTCTTAAAAATTTGTGAACATATTTTGAAAATCCCAAACAAAATTAGAAACAGACACTTTTTTGAAGTTTGCAAACAAATTTTGAAACTACCAAACAAAATTGGAAAACACGAACATTTTCTTAAAATTGCAAATGAATTTTGAAAGAGGGACCTTTTTTCAATCTCCTGAACAAAATTTGAAAACATGAACATTTAGGTAAAAAAATGGAGAATATTTGAAAGGTGAACTATTTTTCTAAATATGCAAACATTTTTATAAAAAATGGAGAATTGCTTTTTGAATTTGTGAACAAAAGATAATAACAGGAACATTTTTTTAACTTCTGAACATCTTTTTGAATTTTTGAAAAAAAAAACGAAATTCTCAAGAACAAGAAAGAGAAGAAAAAGGAATTACAACGAAAAGGAAAAAAAGAAGTAAAGAAACAGAAATACGGAAAAAGAAAAGTTTTTTTTTAACTCAAACATTTTCTGAAACTACGGAAGAAATTTGAAAACATGAATAATTTTTGGAAACACAAACATTTTTTGAAAAACGAGAATTTTTAGAAACTCCCAAGTTTTTGTAAATGCAAACTTTTTTATAAAAATGTGAAGAATTTTCAAGAAACACGAATATTTTTTGAAACTATTATGATGGAAACAGTGAGAAACATATAGGACAAAGTGTTGCCACATTTTTGTTTGGGTCTGTCTAGGGAACATCTAGATGTGCCCTAGTTATTGCACATTTAAATGGCTCGATCAAATATGAAAAGGAAAAAAGAAAAATACATGCACGAATCTTCGGATAAAATCAATGACATAGGATTTAAATGTGAAATCGATGTGCTTTAGCAAAACCGTTAAACTTTCAATAATGCTAGTCCTACAAAGAATCTACAAATGTTTTATTTAACTTTCCAAACTAATTCCCCCCCCCCCCCCAGTGAATTCTACTGGGGTAGGCCTCTTCATCCCCCTATTACTACTCATAATCCTCCACATTAGCTTGCTTTACTCTTGAACTTTTTGTCAAGTAAGGGATGTTACAACATTTGTTACAGAGCTCCCATGTCTTGTTAGTTTTATGTAGTGGCTATGGAATATTTTTTACGAGGTAGCTTATAAATATTCAAATGCCATTTTGTCATTTTTCTCTGAGTTTTCTTAGCTCTTTTGATATTTTATTACGTGTTGTTGTTATCTTTTTGGCCTGTAAATAATCATTCCTTTAATTTTGGGCGGAAATAAGCCGGCCTAGTTGCCACCTTCCTTTCCTCCCTCTCAATCCCCCCGGGCAGCAGCCCTGCCAAGGGGAATTTCCTTTTTCAGGGAAAACATAGCCACTCTATTGCATAATAACATGGGGTACAATCGTAGTATTGTTAGGTTGCCAAATGTAGAGACCATAATCAAGAGATGACGTGCTTTTTACAAAATTATATGAGCCTGGGTATTGGAAGCTCTGCCCTCATGAATAAATCGGACCTTTGCAACTACAAAGTTCCGACAACAAACTGCAATCTCCTGTCGAATATGGCTATAGATTACTTGCTCTCTTTGTTAATATGTTTGACCACCTATTCAACATCTCATGCAATGATAAGTATCTGTATGTTTAGGTCGGTTGTGAGGGCTAGTCCCTATGAGGGCGCCATTGCTTAGAGTGTTCCGGTGACCATGCACTCCTTGACGATGCAGGCGGATGACCCTAGATAGACACCCTGGTCATCCAGCAGATAATCACCGCCCCTTCCTATCGTTCTTTGCTATACCACCATCAATATTTAATTTAACCATACCTCCGATCGGCGGGATCCATCTGTTGGGAAACGTAGCATGTAATTTCAAAAAAATTCCTACGATCACGCAAGATCTATCTAAGAGATGCATAGCAACGAGATGGGGAGAGTGTGTCTACGTACCATCGAAGACCAAAAGCAGAAGCGTTAGGTTAACGCGGCTGATGTAGTCAAACGTCTTCACGATCCAACTGATCCAAGTACCGAACGTACGGCACCTCCGTGTTCAGCACACGTTCAACTCGATGACGTCCCTCGAGCTCTTGATCCAGTAGAGGGTCGAAGGAGAGTTCCGACCACACGACGGCGTGGTGACGGTGATGGTGATGTGATCTGCACAGGGCTTCGCCTAAGCACTACGACGCTATGACTGGAGGAATAAACTGTGGAGGGGGGCACCGCACACAGCTAAGAGAAATCTCGGTGTGTCTTTGGGGTGCCCCCTGCCCACGTATATAAAGGAGGGGGAGAGAGGCCGGCGGCCAGGAGGGGCAAGCCATGGTGGGAGTCCTACTTGGACTCCTAGTCCAAGTCGGATTCGCCCCCCCCCCCTTTCCTTTCTCCACTAGAGGGAATAGGAAGGAGAGGGAAAGGGAAGGGTGGCGCCGCCCCCTCCTCCTTGTCCTATTCGGACTCCCTATGAGGGGGGCATGCGGCCACCCCCCGCGGGCTTCCCTCTCTCTCTCTCTTAGGCCCATGTTGGCCCAACACTTCCCCGGGGGGGTCTGGTAACCCCTCGGTACTTCGGAAAAATACACGAATCACTCGAAACAATTCCGATGTCCGAATGTAACCTTCCAATATATGAATCTTTACCTCTCGACCATTTCGAGACTCCTCGTCATGTCTGTGATCTCATCCGGCACTCCGAACAAATTTAGATCACCAAAACACATAACTCATAATACAAATCGTCATCGAACGTTAAGCGTGCGGAACCTACGGGTTCGAGAACTATGTAGACACGATCGAGACACATCTTCGGTCAATAACCAATAGCGGAACCTGGATGCTCATATTGGTTCCTACATATTCTATGAATATCTTTATCGGTCAAACCACATAACAACATATGCCATTCCCTTTGTCATCGGTATGATGCTTGCCCGAGATTCGATCATAGGTATCATCATACCTAGTTCAATCTCGTTATCGCAAGTCTCTTTACTCGTTCCGTAGTGCACCTTCCCGTAACTAACTCATTAGTCACATCGCTTGCAAGGCTTATAGTGATGTGCATTACCGAGAGGGCCCAGAGATACCTCTCCGATACACGGAGTGACAAATCCTAATCTTGATCTATGCCTACTCAACAAACACCTTTGGAGACACCTGTAGAGCATCTTTATAATCACCCAGTTACGTTGTGACATTTGATAGCACACAAGGTGTTCCTCCGCTATTCGGGAGTTGCACAATCTCATAGTCAGAGGAATATGTATAAGTCACGAAGAAAGCAATAGCAATAAACTAAACGATCATAATGCTAAGCTAACGGATGGGTCTTGTCTATCACATCATTCTCTAACGATGTGATCCCATTCATTAAATGACAACACATGACCATGGTCAGGAAACTTAACCATCTTTGATTAACGAGCTAGTCAAGTAGAGGCATACTAGGGACACTCTATTTGCCTATGTATTCACACATGTATTAAGTTTTCGGTTAATACAATTCTAGCATGAATAATAAACATTTATCATGATATAAGGAAATATAAACACCAACTTTATTATTACCTATAGGGCATATTTCCTTCAGTCTCCCACTTGCACTAGAGTTAATAATCTAGATTACATAGTAATGATTCTAACACCCATGGAGTCTTGGTGTTGATCATGTTTTGCTCGTGGAAGAGGCTTAGTCAACGGGTGTGCAACATTCATATTCGTATGTATCTTGAAAATCTCTATATCTCCCTCCTTGACTTGATCGCGGATGGAATTGAAGCGTCTCTTGATGTGTTTGGCTCTCTTGTGAAATCTGGATTCCTTCCCCAAGGCAATTGCTCCAGTATTGTCACAAAAGATTTTCATTGGACCCGATGCACTAGGTATTACACCTAGATCAGATATGAACTCCTCCATCCAGACTCCTTCATTTGCTGCTTCCGAAGCAGCTATGTATTCCGCTTCACACGTAGATCCCGCCACGAGCTCTGCTTGGAACTGCGCCAACTGACAGCTCCACCATTCAATAAAAATACGTATCCGGTTTGTGATTTAGAGTCATCGCTACAAAAAAATACACTTCCGTGATGATACGTGTTTGTCACAGTAGGTCGCTTTTTTTGTCATGCATGTACATCCCTGACAAATTTATGACAGAATCAAGATAGTCATACCTGTGCTGTCGTAGAAGTGTTCCATGACATTACCAAAATTATCATCACGGAAGTGTCCACTTCCATGATGATAAATCGCGCGTCAGAGAAGTGCTTTCGTCAAGGGTGACCGACATGTGGCATCCACCATAACGGAACGCCGTTAAGCTATCGGGTCGGGTTTTGGATCCGATAACCCGTTTACAGCCCCGACCAATGGGGATTTTCCACGTGTAAAATCATCATTGGCTAGAGGAAACACGTGTTAGCTCGTCAGTGGGTCAGATAGGCGCCTATGATATGTCGACACGTGGCACGGCCCAACAGTGGCCCATTTAGCTTAGAAAGCCGGCCCATTTGACTTGGTCAAAAGTTAACGGGCTGGCCCATGAAAAGCCTGTTAATGGTCTCTTCGCAAACAGCCCATTTTACGGCCCATTAAATCACGGCCCGTTAGGCCCTAAAGGAAATCGGCCCAACAGCGTCATGTGGGCCATCGAATATAATACCAGCCCATTTCACTTTCGGCCCATGTATGGCCCACGACGTCTTTCGGCCCATATGAGGCCTTCGTATCTTTCGGCCCATTACAGGCCCACGGTGACTCTAGCCCATAATGAACAGTAATTTTCTTTATACCCGTTAACGGCCCGTGATTTACATGGGCCGTTTCCAGCCCGTATTAGCTTTCGGCCTATTGACGGCCCATACGTTCTTGGGCTCCTTTTCGGCCCTCGATTACTTCCAGCCCGTTACTGGCCTGTTCCCCTAATGGGCCAAATTCGGCCCATGGCAAGAGTCGGCCCGTTACTGGCCTGTTCCACTAATGGGCCAAATTCGGTCCATGGCAAGAGTCGGCCCGTTACTGGCCTGTTACCCTAATGGGCCAAATTCGGCCCATGGCAAGAGTCGGCCCGTTTCTGGCCTGTTAACCCGTTGCGCCGTTTCTGGCCCGTCCTATATTCTGGCCCATTAATGACCCGTTATGCCTGTGACCGAATTAAGCCTTTGCTGTCCTACGGCCTATTAACGGTCTGTTACCGTGCTGGGCCGATACCAATTACGCCTGATTATGGCCCATGTAGACCCATTTATCCGACGGCCCGAGGCCCACCGATTACAGGCCCATTTATCGACGACCCGTAGGAGACCCATGGATCCTACGGCCCGTATATGGCCCATGGTAGTTGCGGCCACTAACAAACCAGGGAAAAAGAAGACTAGGAAATAAATAAGGCCGAAACTAACACTAGGCTATTAAGGCGATTGCACAGATTACATCCACTCGGCATCAAAGATCGCCACCAGTGCAAATATAGGGAGCACCCTACACTATACAAAAATGGCTTGCTGTTTTCTTCAGGCGATGGCTGCACGTTAAGAATAAATTTTGTATCGCACCAAAACAAATTACAACTATATAACAAAAGGAAGGTTGGCATAAAACTTAACAGTCTAGCAGATAAATGCACCACCAGAAGTTCAGAAGCTCAGTTCATTTGACCTGACTGTTACATTTTCATGCTGTATTGACCGATGGAGCACCATAACCCTTGCCTTCATTTCCCCTAGGCTCCTGAACAACATAGCAAATGTCTGATAGTCTGGTTTCAAAACCATGCATATCTTGACGACATTGAGCAATGTTTCTCCTTGTTTCACAAAGGGTCTTTGTTAGGGAATGAACTTGTGTCTGGAGCGCAGATACAACATTGATTTGAGCTTGCATATCTTGATCGTGAGGCAGTTTGGACGATATTGCCTTAACAACCAACCCAATATTATGCAGGAACGTGCTTTTGGCACTGTTAGTGGACAGGTACTGACCCACTACAGCAAGAGCTGACATTGCGGTCATAGTTGCCTCGCCACCTTCAAAAGGTGGCGGTTCCACCATTTTTCCATAGCTCGCTAAAAAGTTGAGGTTTTACATTAGTAGTACCAGAACAGAAGATATTAAGGAGGCAGCAAAACCAAACAAAATAGCTTTGGTCTATATACAGAACTTATTCTGGTGAACCCATATAAAATATTAGTTGTATTTTATTGCAAAGTACATAATAAAACCAGGTTCCAAACATATGACCATGTACCATCGCTAATGTATTGTCTATTTCTTCACATTGTATTGAGGGCTAAGGATAAAGAGACGAGGTTTATAATACGACAAGCATAGTATGACGTCATTCATATCACAAAACAACTAAGAACAGACAAACAGGCAATTGTAACGTTGTGTGGGCAAGTCCAGCAGGAACTAGATTACGGGTCAAGATCAAAGGAACATCACTCCTCTCTTTTAAACCTTGTAAGGTGCAATGATACGCTAAGACAATTGTGTATAAAATTGAAAAGAGTAATAGACATTGGCTGCAAACCATGCAGTTCAAGGCACAAGTCAGAGTAAGTAGTAGTTAAAAGGCATGATGATTAAGGACTTACAACAGCGGCTTTGACTGGTGTAGTCATGCCCTTCTTCTTGCTGGTGTGACAGTCCTTGAAGATTTCCACAGCATTTGGTTCAGGTACTTTTTGATCCTTGCGGGCTTTCCTCTACATTTGGAACAAGTCAATATAGATCTGATAATATGGTACAACGAAAAGAGTGAAACAGCAGCTAATTACAAGAGCCTTGTAGTGTGCAATATAGCTACAAGATCCTGTCGTCTGTTGGAATTTCACTTTCGTGCGGTTGGCCTTGTTCTTTGAACAATTTGTCGTGGTTCTAAGTCTGACAGTGATGTAGGAGGGTAAGTATGGAGAGGCAAGATCTTAGCTATAGAGGAGTTGTAGGAACGCAAGGTTTACGAGTTCAGGCCCTTCTCGGAGGAAGTAATAGCCCTACGTCTCGGAGCCCGGAGGCGGTCGACTGGATTATGCGTGTGTGAATTACAAGCGCGCGAACCCTTTACACTGAGGAGGGGGTGGCTTATATAGAGTCCGCCAGACCCCTCCGGCCCTCAATTATGCAGAGTTTTAAGTACATTAAGGTCAGGCGTTACTGGTAACGCCCCTAATAAAGTGCTATGATGACCATAAAAGCTACTTAATGACCGACCGTTAGCGTGCGGAGTGACTTTAGGTCTCTTGGACGTCGGGTGGTTGGATCTTGGTCGAGTGGTTGCTTCTTGGTCGAGTGTCTTCGAGTCCGTCGAGTGAAACACCGCCAAGTCAATTGAAATGTGATTTCTTCTGGAGGTGTCCTTGGGTAGGTCAGTTTGGACATGTCCATGACCCTACCCTAGGTACATAGCTTCATCACAATTCACCTACAAGAAGATAGATTTGTGTGGCACATGCGTAAATAGGACTTCAACATGTGATCTGATGACATATATATAATGTACTTGATACTTCGGATCAGACCAGTGTTTAACGAGGCCTCTCCAGTCTTCATCAGATATATTTTTCACTAGAGATGTTTGGGCAAGTTCACTGTTAGCCTTGCCTTCAAAGTGAGTTTTCCTCAAGTTATACCGATACTGTCACAGAGCAGACTTGAAAACATGGGTGCAAGCTTGTCTGGTTGCATCATCTTGGCTATCCAACTTGAACCTCATCTGTTGAAAATTATGGGAGTCTCATTATCAGCAACCTAGAAAGTATTGGACAGAGCAAGACGATATTACTAGTTTCCATACATAACCATACTTACAGATAAATGGTCGAGGAAGATGTTGAACTGGGTTTCGTCTTTGTCATTCCTGTACTGAATCCATGTTGGGAGGATACGTACATGACACCTAACAACAACCGCTGCCTCTGATACTAACTTGGCTGACTCTGTAGCATCACGTGGCCTTTTTAAACCTGCCTCAAAATGGATCTCCATTCTTCCTCCCCTAGATTTAGTTAACCTATCAAGCATTATCCTTGATGTTTGTTTCCTCTTGCGCCTAGGTGCTAGTCCAACAACAAACATAGGAAGTGTTAGTGGACATCAAACTGTGAGACTACATATAAAGAAGCATGCAACTGTAACTTGACTCCAGCAACTACCTTCTTGCTGTTGAAGTAAACAAGGTTCATCTAATATTGCCAACTCATCTTGTGTCAAGAGTGCTTGGGAAGTAGTGTCAGGTGGCAAGGGAGCTTGGGAACGTGCTGCTAGCTCAGTTGACACACGAGTACGTCATGCAGCTGGTAGTACTGTGGTAGGTGTTGCAAGAACTAGGGCTGTCTCTGCTTGTTTGGTGGCAGCTATTTGTTTCTGTTTGTCTTTTTTTGCAACTCGTGTAGCATGGGATGCCGTGTTTGTAGAATTTTCTGCTGGACTTTGACCTTCTATTGCACCATCGGTACCAGCAGAATCTGTAGGATTCATCCGCTTCTCATTCCCTGCCATTCTGTGTTTCTTCCTCTTTCTCTGTGCCATGTTAAGTCAAGCCGACAAGAAAAACGAATAACAATTTAGTTCTTCAGAACAAATTGATGCGTGATGCAGACGAACTGAACTTTGATGTTAGACAACCACATGATAGGAGGATGTAATATGTATGAAAAACAGGACGGAAGAGATAACCAGAACTATGATGTGTAAACTAAGAAGAAGACATTTCACCAAATTAGAAGCAATGCAATGGAAGGTAGACACCATATGAAAGATGCTACAAATATCGCTCTACCAAGTTAACAGTGTCTCATCATAAATGGCGTTTAAACAAATGTGAAGCAGTACAAGAAATAAATCATATGCAAGATGCAAACAACATCACACTACCATGTTAGAGGTCTCTCGTCATTAGTGCCATTGCATATTCACAACTTATGATGTGTAAACTAAGGAGAAGGCATTTCAACAAATTAGAAGCAATGAAAGCTAGACACCATATGAAAGATGCAACGAATATCACTCTACCAAGTTAAAATTGTCTCGTCATAAGTGCCATTTCAATAAATTAGTAATACAAGCTAGAAAAGAATGTGAGATGTAACCTATATCACACTCCGAAGTTAAACGTGTCTTATGATAAGTGATTGTTGCAGGTTACACAACATTAGTAATTTGATGTAAGAACATGGTGTGATAGACAGATATTGTATGTTCTAGAAACATGAACACGTGTCTTATTCAAGTATAATGTGTAAAGTAAGCAGATGGAATTCAACAAAATTAGAAGCAATACAAGCTAGACATCACACATAACATGCAACCACATATAACAGTGCTAAGTTAGAGGGAGCACCGGTGATGCTGCACTAGGGGAGACGTGCTCATCATAAACACATCTTTGTTGAGTGTCTATGCATGTGTTGTCTTGGAAATCATCTTGGGGGTGTGGAGGAGTAGAAACTATAGAGGCCCTCCGTTCGGAAGGAGCACCTTTATCCGCTGCCTTGCTAACTTCCTTCTGCTTTATTGATTTTGAATTGTCAAGTAAAACCGACAAGAAAAAGCAATAAAATTCTCTCTTCAGAACTCATTCATGCATGATACTGACAATCACTACTTTGATGTAAGGCAAACACATGATACCAGGATGGAATATGTACGAAAAACAGGACGGCATGGCATGTTCACAACTGTTTGTGTAAACTAAGCAGAAACCATTCCAGCAAATAAGAAGCAATGCAAGCTAGACACCACATGAAAGATGCAACCAATATGACTCTGCCAAGTTAAAAGCGTCCCATCATAAATGGAATTTCAACAAATTAGAAGCAGCGCATGCTATAAATCATATGAAAGATGCAACTAATATCGCACTGCATATACTAAAGGTGTCTCGTCATGTTGATTGATGCGGGATACAAAAAAAATAGTTTTATGTAAGGACATGCTTAATAGACAGATGTACTATGTACTAAATATAGGAAGGCATGTCACATTAACAGGTATAATGTATAAGCTAAGCAGACTAGCACATGCAGTTTAACCAGATTGGAAGAATTACAATCTAGACACCATATGCAACATGCAACCACATATCACGCTGCCAAGTTAGAGCAAGCACCTGCGATGCTAGTGTAGGGGAAATGCTGTAATCAACTACAGAGCTACGTTCACTATCTTCATCTAGCATTTCTGTTTCTTGAGAATCATGTCGGGAGGCTGACGCTGCATTCTTTAAATCAGGAGTAGTCCCCTTGCCTGCCTGCCTCGTCATAAGTGATTGATGAGGGATACACAAGAACATTAGTTTGATGTAAGAACATGGTTAATACACAGCTGTACTAGTATGTACCAAAAACAGAAAGGCATGTCATATTCAAAGGTACAATGTGTAAGCTAAGCAGATGCAATTAACCAAATTGGAAGCAATACAAGCTAGACATCCGGCTGGAGTGGTGAGCATGGTCATCTAGGACCTGAGAGCCTGGTGGGAGGCGGGCTGCTTCGCCACCATCGCAGCTTTTTAGTTGGCTTCCAGGTGATGCCTATCTTTGCTGGGCTTGTCACTGGCTTGGCCAGTGCCCTGACTAGCTATTTGTCTTCTGGTGCTCACGGGATGGTAGTTCATGTAAAAAAAATATCTTTCCTTATCTTACCGACTTCGGCCTTTCGAATACAAGCTAGACACCATATGGAACATGCAACCACATATGACACCGGGAAGTTAAAGCAAGCACCTGGGATGGTGGTTCATTGCGAGCGAGGTCATCAACTCTAGAGCTACGTTCCCCGTCTCCATCTGCTGACACTACACCCTTTAAAGCATTGAAATGTGTCTTGCCTAGCCGCACACCAAACTGGAGCGACTTCTCTCTTTTATTTTTGGCTTCTCTCATGGCAACAGAGTCTGAAATATCCTTGCATAAAAACACAACAGTGAGAGTAAGGGTGAAGTGTGTGCAGAACTAGTCACTGTAAAAGTAGCAGATAGCAGGTGGCTGAAAAATAAATGATAGGAGATATATGATAGCTCTACAACATTGCATGGCAAACAAAATAAGATTCTACTTTGTATGATTTTGTAATATATGAGCACATGAAATGCAGGTACTCCTCCAGCACACCACCACATGTGGTCATATCTAAGATAACAGTCGACTGAAAATAAATAGGTCAGTCGATTTTTTAATGAACCATCCGATCTATAAGGAACGGGCAGATGGCCTTCCTCTACCTCCCGCCAGTCACTGTTGACGATCTTTCTCGAACCGCCAGCGACCACCAGCCCAGACCCCTACCTCCGCCGCCCCACCCTCCCATTGACCTCACACCACCGCCGTGCTTGGCAGCGCCCCCAGGCCATCCCTTTAATCCCGACCGACCTCCAGATCGGGCGCCAGTAGCTATAGGCCGCACACGCCCTTAAGATAAACACCAAGGCGCTGCTTCCCCGGTGTAATAGGCGTACTAGCGCCTGTTACGCTGGGGAATGCTTCCGTTAATTGGGAATCAAGTGGCCAGAAATTGAAATTCAGGGGGGCGACGGACCTCTAGCTAAGGTGAAATAGTATATGAGGAGAAACCTTGTGCATGGCGAGTCACTAGGAACATCTAGTATCAAGAAGAAGCGGTCAACTAGTGTCTTCTGTGGGATGAATACCATGCAAGAAGAGACGTAAGATTTGCATGAATAAGGGAAGAGGAGTACCTTTTTCGGTTGCCGGTGTGGTCACCTCCACAAGTCGCGCCAATTTTCTTATTTTTACCAGGGAAACCGATGTTCTGGAGGGTGCAGGCTTGGACGAACCCATGGACAAATTGTTGACTGTGTTGCCGTGGCCGTATGTCGGCGGAGGGGAAGCAGATCTGAGGCGGCGAAGGACGGCGTAGCAGGAACAGCTTCCGGTGCGGTGGAGGGTGGCGAAGTTGGAGTGGCAGCGGTGAGGCGTAGGATGGCGTGGTTGAACTAGCTCGGGTACGGACGGCTCGGCCTCGGCTTCAACTACTAGCCGTGGAGAGCGTTGCGGTTGAGGTTGCGGTGGACGATGACGTCGGGGTATCGGCTCCGGCGTGATGGAGGAGGGCGGCGGTTGATGGGTGGGATGGGGTGGCGGACGGAGGACGCCGGGGTTTCGTGGCTGGTGGAGAGGTAGTTTTGGCGCCCATGGAGTACGAATGGGGAATCGGACGGGTGGGGGGGGGGAACCATGTTTCGGTCTGGGACGCGCTTGTTTTTGGCTTTTTTGAACAGAAGATGGGACGTGCTTGTTTGAAATTTAGGGAAAGTACAAACTTTGCCCCCCTCTTAAATTTCGGACCTACTGCGGGTCGGGGGTAGGATGGTAATCCCAGGTGTCCCAAATAGTGGGCGGGAGCGATTTCGGCCGCGCGCATGTGTGCTTAGGCGGCCATTGTGTATGAATGTTTTTCGGATGCGGTTGCGTGGCGTCTAGATGAAGCTACAAACCTACCCCGGTTTAGACCTTTGGACGTCGGGCCGGTAGGTTTCACGGGCCGGAGTTATTAGAAGAGTAATTTCCTTGTACTACCAAACATTGGTCTCACACGGTTTCGGGCGAGTAGAGGCTCTTTTGGCACTTCGTTTGAAATTTTGAAACACAAGCATTCATGTTTAGAGTACTCTTGAACTATGAGGATTGACCTAAATATACAATGTTATATTTGACCTTGTATGTTTGAAAACCTCATTAAATTATCCGCTTCTTTTTGAAATTTTGACACTTGAAAATCCTATAACTACGATTATTTTGGAATGGAGGAGCTAAATTTGAATCTATTTTGTACATGACTACATATGCTATTATGTACAAAATCAGAGCAAAGATTGGTGCCCGCATAATTTAGGTTTATTTACAAATGCCATGATATCAAATTCAAATAATTGAATGGACTTCATGTTGAATTCGATTTTTTTAAACCACCTTAAGTTGAAATCAAATGTATGCTAGTTCATAGGTAGTAGCTATTTATAATGCCCATTGTGTAACTTTCATATGTATAATGTGCTTTACACACACAACATGAACTATACTCACGTTTATATTCGATTGCTAAAGCGCTTCATTGTCTGGAGTTCAAAATACTAACTATGTGGATCAGTTGTGTTGAATAATAACATAGACATGCTCAAATTCGATAGAATCTAGATGTCTGATGGACCAATGACCGCTCCTTACGCGAATTGCAAATATCATGATCCCATCATAATATTTGGATACAATTTATATCTTTAATGAATGTGTAGAGGTGTCTTTTATGTGTAGTTTCACTCTCCATTGGTGGTCTCTCACACATGCTCACACACTCTCTCCTGAGGTGTCTTTCTCGCACACATGCTCTAGATATAACCTCCCTCCCTCTCGTAACCATTTACAACTGTTTTCACTAACCTTTATCACAAGCACTCTTCCTCTCGCAAACATACACACGCACAATCCTCATCGACCCTTTCTATATACATGGACCTACCTACATGTCTGATGTACGCACATTATCTTTACGCCTGTCTCTCACGCATTGTCTCACACCTCTCTTCCTAATCGACGAGTATGATTCTAGGAGAGCATTCTGTAGGATGCCCCTTAAAGTTAGGTTGGATGAATAGTAATATCAGAGATAAAGGGGTTACCTTAGTCTGAGAACCTAGGGTTACAAATCCTAGCCGGCTTTGTCAGTGGACACAGAGTCCTTCACAATGCTGCTATCTTTGTCTTGTACGACTAGTCATCCATGGGTCTTCCTAAATGCGTCACGCGCCGACCAATGTGGCGCAGGACGGAACAGAAGGAAGGACCTCACCTCGACCCACCGGACCTCACGCGGTGACACACCCTCTGCCCCCACGTCTCTTTATCTTCTCACACCCACACATACCAACACAAACACACACACACACAGAAAATTTCTCCTGGTGCCTCTGTTCCCTCCCTGTAACACCCCAGATGTAACTTTCCCTATTTGTACTCCAACTCTTGCTGTTTCCGGCGTTAAGTTATATTTATTTCTCGGGTTCGGGTCTTTGTCTCCGTGTGTTGTTTTCTTTGTCATGCATCTCATATCATGTCATCATGTGCATTGCATTTGCATACGTGTTCATCTCATGCATTCGAGCATTTTCCCCGTTGTCCGTTTTGCATTCCGGCGCTTCGTTCTCCTCCGGTGGTCATTTCTAGCTTTCTTTCGTGTGTGGGGATTAAACATTTCCGGATTGGACCGAGACTTGCCAAGCGGCCTTGGTTTACTACCGGTAGACCGCCTGTCAAGTTTCGTATCATTTGGACTTCGTTTGATACTCCAACGGTTAACCGAGGGACCGAAAAGGCCTCGTGTGTGTTGCAGCCCAACACCCCTCCAATTTGGCCCAAAACCCACCAAACTCTGCTCCATGTCCTAGAGCGTTCGATCACGATCGCGTGGCCGAAAACCGCACCTCATTTGGACTCTCCTAGCTCCACTTATGCCTATAAATAGCCCCCCCGTTTTCGGATCTCGGATCTCTCCCCGTCCAACCCTAGCTAAAAAAACATCTCCGCGCCGCCGACGGACATGTCTCGAGCCTAGCCGGACACCGCCGCCGCCGCCCCAGCGAACCAGCCGCTGCAACATGGCCCGGGCGAGCCCCACTTCGCCGCCGCCGCCGAGGCCCGCCCGAGCCCACGCGGGGCCCCGCGGCCCAGGTCGCCGACGCCGCCGCCCATCTCCTTGCTCCTCCCGCGCGCCAGGGAGCTCGCCGCCTCCGCCGCGCCGCCGCTCGCCGCCCTTGCCGGCCGGCGCCGAAGCTCCGCCACTACGCCGCCGGCGCCCGGCCGCCCCTCACCGCCGGCGCCGCCCCGTCCAAGCCCGCCGCCGTCCTCGGGAGCCGCGCCAAGGCCGGCTCCTTCCTCTCCTTCCCCGGCAACGACGAACTCCGGCGACCAAGTTCCGGCCAGCTACAGTGTTCCGGCGTTCCTCGGATTGCGTGCCAAATCCAGATCTGAGAAAAATATCTCCTCACGGTTGACTTTTCGTCCCCGAACCCTAATTTTTTATGCCTACTTTGACCTGCCGTAACTTTGCATCCGTAGCTCCGATTTATGCATATAGCATATCAAAATGTCGCCTCGACGAGTACATCATTTCATTCCATTGCATCATTTTCATTTGAGTTCATCTTGATGCCCGAAATGCTGTTAGAAGGAGGCTTCGTGAGTTAATTGTCAGATCTGCTAGTTCATCTTAGACTTTTGTCATTTTTGCCATGATTATTGTGTGCATGATATGCCTGTGAGTCCTTCATATGTTTTGTTAAGCATTTTGTCTTCTTTCCAGAGGTGCAAACCATGCATTTTTAGGATGTGTGTGGTGACTTGTGCAAGCTTGCAAAGTGAGGCACCCGATAAATCTGTTTTCAGGGACTTAGTTGTTTTCACTAAGTCTGGGATTATTTAGTTCATAATGCCATATGTTCAGTGCCTCTTTTGAAGATGATCTGTAAGGGAGTTTTGTTAATCATGTTATTCTCTATTCATCCATGTCTTTGTTTGCAATTATGGAGAAGCCTAGCTTGAGTCAATCGAGCTCTACTTTTGCTTCGTTGTGAATCTGGGCAGATCGTCAACTCGTTTGCGATTTTGCCGATGTTATTGTAGTTGTTCCGTGCATGCTATGCCATTGTTCTTGCCATTTCTAGCTAGCATTTTGTGCCTTCTTAATGGGTGTATGCTTGCCTTGCCATAACTTGCACCGTGGTGAGTGCATCGAGCTCGTTTACATGCCTTCGTGAGTTATATTTTCAGCATGTCTCAGTTTTCACTAAGTCTGAAAACTGATTGTGTTTGAGCTATGTTCGTGTGCTTGTTAGTATATTTTGTCAACCCTTTTGGCCCTAGGTCACTTTGGGACTTTTGTTAAGCTTGTTGAGTAGCTCCATGCCATGTTCTTATTTGTCTTAATCAGGTCATGTATCATGTTGTTTTGCTGCTCCGAAGAGGGCTTCGTGATCTGAAATTTCAGACAAGTGTTAATTTCACTAAGTCTGGAATCTGTTTTGCATTTGCGTTTTTGCCATGCTTGTTTGAACCTCATAATGGATGAATTGGCCGTGGCTCAGTGCTAGTCTTTTGTTAAGCATCTTGTGTGCATCCTTGCCATGTATTTTGTTGTCATTTTTGGGTGCTGTAGCATGTTCGTCTCATTGCATTTAGATGCCTACTTGCTGTAAATCGCATACCGGTGTCATATCTTTAAACGCTTGCCATTTCCAAACCGTAACTCCAATTCCGGCGTTCTTTATATCGTTTTCAAGCGATTTTCATCTCATCTTTCCAGTGGCACCCTTGTAATTCCAAGTTGAGGCCAGGTCCATGCATTTCCTGTCATATCTTGCATTTTGCATCCCGCATCGCATCCCGCATAGCATATCATCATTTCATCTTACTGTTTGAGTTTGCACGTGGTTGATTGAATCCTTGTTGCTTGTTTGTCTTGTTTGGGTAGAGCCGGGAGACGAGTTCGCTACCGAGGAGCCCGTTGAGTTTGCTTGTGAGGATCCAGTCAATTCTGACAACTGTGTAGGCAAGATGATCATACCCTCGAAATCACTACTATCTTTGCTATGCTAGTTTGCTCGCTCTTTGCTATGCCAATGCTACGATGCCTACCATTTGCTTGTCAGCCTCCCAATTGCCATGTCAAACCTCTAACCCACCTTGTCCTAGCAAACCGTTGATTGTCTATGTTACCACTTTGCTCAGCCCCTCTTATAGCGTTGCTAGTTGCAGGTGAAGATTGGAGGCCGTTCCTTGTTGGAACATTTATTTACTTGTTGGGATATCATTATATTGCTATGTTATCTTAATGCATCTATATACTTGGTAAAGGGTGGAAGGCTCGGCCTCTCGCCTAGTGTTTTGTTCCACTCTTGCCGCCCTAGTTTCCGTCATATCGGTGTTATGTTCCCGGATTTTGCGTTCCTTACGCGGTTGGGTTATAATGGGAACCCCTTGATATTTCGCCTTGATTAAAGCTTTCCAGCAATGCCCAACATTGGTCTTACCATTTGCCACCTAGCCTTTTCTTTCCCTTGGGTTCTGCAGACTCAAGGGTCATCTTATTTTAGCCCCCCACGGGCCAGTGCTCCTCTGAGTGTTGGTCCAAACTGAGCTGTCTGCGGGGCCACCTCGGGGAAACTTGAGGGTTGGTTTTACTCGTAGCTAGTCTCATCTGAGTGTGCCCTGAGAAAGAGATATGTGCAGCTCCTATCGGGATTTGTCGGCACATTCGGGCGGTGTTGCTGGTCTTGTTTTAACCTGTCGAAGTGTCTTGAGTTACCGAGATACCGAGTCTGATCGGAATGTCTTGGGAGGAGGTCTATTCCTTCGTTGACCGTGAGAGCTTGTCATGGGCTAAGTTGGGACTCCCTTGCAGGGATTGAACTTTCGAAAGCCGTGCCCGCGGTTATGGGCAGATGTGAATTTGTTAATGTCCGGTTGTAGATAACTTGAACCTTAATTAATTAAAATGTATCAACCGAGTGTGTTACCGTGATGGCCTCTTCTCGGCGGAGTCCGGGAAGTGGACATGGTGTTGGAGTAATGCTTGCGCAGGTGGTTCCTCTAGTTTCTCGTGCGTGCTTTGCCTCCTCTTCTCGCTCTCTTTTGCGAATAAGATAGCCACCATATATGCTAGTCGCTTGCTGCAGCTCCACATATATTTGTCTTACCCTTCCTATAAGCTTAAATAGTCTTGATCGCGAGGGTGCGAGATTGCTGAGTCCCTATGGCTCACAGATACTATAACTCCAGATGCAGGTCCAGGTGATTCCGCTCCAGGTGACGAGTACGAGCTCAAGTGGGAGTTCGACGAGGATTCTCAGCGATACTACGTGTATTTTCCTAATGATCAGTAGTGGTGCCTAGTTGGGGTTTGATTCGGGACCGTTGTCGCATGTTGGGTTTTCTTCTATTTTGGCGCCGTAGTCAGGCCATGAGTGTTTTGGATGATGTAATGTTATTTATGTACTTTGATGTGACGTGGCGAGTGTAAGCCAACTATGTTCTTCCCTTTATTATTCATATTACATGGGATGTTGTGAAGATTGCCTAACTTGCGACATATGCCTTCAATGCGATTATGTCTCTAAGTCGTGCCTCGACACGTGGGAGCTATAGTCGCATCGAGGGTGTTACAAGTTGGTAATCAGAGCCTTCCCCGACCTTAGGAGCCCCATTGCTTGATCGTTTTTAGCAGCCGAGTTGTGTCTAGAAAAATGTTTTGAGTCTTTTAGGAATTATATATCGGAGAGCTTAGGAATTCTTTTTACTTCCCAGTCTCCTCATCGCTCTGGTAAGGCATCCTGACGTAGAGTTTTGACTCTTGTCTTCTCAAATTTCACCAAAAGATTTTTTAGGATCACGCGAGTATCTTGGAATCGTTCCGATGGCTTATGATGAGAACATTGACTTGGTGCCTCCTGTCAGGGGTTTAGTGGAAGTGTCCCGGGGAGTTGAGCTCTGAGGTGTTGTCATCATAATTTTATCGTTGCAATTCTGGAATACTTGAGATATGTTCGCCGACATCGAAAATCTCTTTTATGCAGTTCGTTGGTGAGATAACCTCGACGCCACCCAGTACTGGGGCGGGAGTTCGGGAGTATCGCCATAACTTGTATAACGGATGCTTTTCGAAGGTTGAGGTAGATGGTTTCCGAAGGTTTCTTGGTTATGTGTTGAAGGATGGATACAGCTGGATGTAGGATTTGCTAGTTTGGGTGAGATATTATGCTTCCCCTGTATCCCCAACACCTGATTGCATAACCGGAAAAGGTTCGGGAGTTTCATAGGTGGGAATTCTAGTAGCTCTAGTTCTTCTTCCACGGATATTGGTTTGAGATTGGGATTTCTTACCGATTATTCGTTCTTGATCCGTACCTTGTTGATTTATTT
The DNA here is from genome assembly GCF_018294505.1 of Triticum aestivum. Classification (NCBI taxonomy): domain Eukaryota; kingdom Viridiplantae; phylum Streptophyta; class Magnoliopsida; order Poales; family Poaceae; genus Triticum; species Triticum aestivum. The sequence goes on from NC_057797.1 coordinate 104,512,733, forward strand.
CTCTACCTTAATTCTACGTGGCTTCTCAATTTATGGATATGTGACCATTTCAAGAGGAATGCATTCGTTCATTTTGTTCGGATGTGAAGACTATATGTTGCAATTTTCATTCCATTGGATTCAGCTTCAATATTTATCTATCAATGTGCTAATGGTGGTCAACCTCTTCAGGATGGCTCCTCCAACGCGCACGACTCCGAATCCTGATCCGCCACCGCCTCCACCTCCTCCAGAGGCATGGCAAGCTGTGATGGCCGCAACTAATGCAAACACTCAGTTGATCATGCAAATTCTTCAAGGGCGCAATCAAGGCAGTCAAGGGAATCAAGGCAGCAATCAGAGTCACTTTTCTACACTCAACCAGTTCCTTGCTAGCGGGCCAAAGACTTTCAGCAATTGTGTTGAGGCAACCGATGCTGATGATTGGCTTGTGGATCTGTGTAAGCATTTCGAGTGCAGCAACGTCAGGCCTGAGGACTTTGTCAAGTTTGCTTCCTTCCAACTCAAAGATCAAGCTGCAGAATGGTTCCAGCAGTACAAGGACTCCATAGGTGGACGTGTTATCACTTGGGATGATTTCCGTCGAGATTTCCGAGCTCATCATATTCCGCAGAGCGTGGTTGAAAGCAAGCGTGAGGAATTCCGCAATCTGAAGCAAGGCTCTTTGTCTGTCTATGACTACAACAAGTTGTTCCAGAAGCTCGCCCGCTTTGCCAAGCAGGACGTGCCTGATGAGAAGAGCATGATATATCAGTTTAGGGGTGGTCTTAGAGAAGATATTCAGCTCGCTCTTGTTCTCTTTGAGCCCTTGAGGTACGATGAGTTCTACAACATGGCACTGAAGCAAGAGGCTGCTCAGTTGAGGTGTGATGCTTCCAGGAAGCGAGTCAGAGATGTTACTCCTTCTTCCTCTACTCAAGTGGCCAAGCAGCAGAAGTTTTGGCTTCCTCCTCCTCCGTTCCTTCAGCCGTATCAGCAGAAGAGCAAAGGTGGCAGTGGTTCTTCCCACCCACCCAACCCTGGCTTTCAGAACAAGACTTTGTCTCAAGCTCCAAGATCGAGTGCTCCGTATCATCGTCCGCTTTCAGAGGTCACGTGCAACAAGTGCCAACAGAAGGGTCACTATGCCAACAAGTGTCTCAACCAGAGGCGTCTTCCTCCTCCTCCTGTCAGATCGGCAAGTACAGCTGTGGTCAAGCATAACCCCAAGCATGCCAAGGTCAATTTGATGAATGCAGCTCAGGCAGAGGACTCGTCAGATGTGATCATGGGTAACCTTCCTGTTAATGATATTCCCGCAAAAGTACTTTTTGACTCTGGGGCATCGCATTCCTTCATGTCATTCCCATTTGCATCGGAGAACAATTTTAGTACTAAGGCTTTACCTAGAGCTATGCAAGTCGTCTCTTCGGCTAAGCGTCTGAGTTCCAGTTTGATGGTTCCGGATATTTCTATCTTGATGGGTGACTTCAAGTTTCTGGCTTCTCCAATGGTTCTTGGTAACTCGGATATTGATCTTATTCTCGGGATGGATTGGCTTTCTAAGCACAAGGCTCAGCTTGATTGTGCAGCCAGGCAGATTCAATTGACTCATTCGTCTGAGGATGTAATTGTCTTTGCCGCTCGGGATAATTCCATCCGTCTGTTTTCTCTCAATGAGAAGGGTGAATTGGATGCCATCTCTCAAATTCCAGTCGTTTGCGAATATCAAGACGTCTTTCCAGAAGAGCTCCCAGGAATGCCTCCGCACCGGCGAGTGGAATTCATTATTGAACTTGAGCCTGGCACGGAACCTGTGTGCAAACGTCCTTACAAGCTCGGACCCTGAAGAGTTGAAGGAGCTGAAGAAGCAACTCGATGAGCAAGAAAGAATGGGTCTCATCCGGCCTAGTTCTTCTCCGTGGGGTTGTGGTGTTCTTTTTGTGAAGAAGAAGGATGGAACAGACCGACTTTGTGTTGATTACCGTCCAGTGAACAAGAAGACCATGAAGAACAAATACCCACTTCCCAACATCAATGAGCTGTTCGAACAACTCAAAGGTGCCCAAGTATTCTCCAAGCTTGATCTCCGTATGGGTTATCACCAGATTCGCATTCGTGAAGAAGATATTCCCAAGACAGCATTCAGAACAAGCTTTGGTTCATATGAATACACTGTCATGTCTTTTGGCCTCGCCAACGCTCCTCCGACGTTCTCTCGCATGATGAACTTCATCTTCAACGCCTACACCAATGACTTCGTTTTGGTCTATCTCGACGACATTCTGGTTTTCTCCAAGAACAAGGAAGATCATGCCAAGCACTTGCGTTTGGTTCTTGATAAGCTCAGAGAACATCAGTTCTACGCCAAGTTCTCCAAGTGTGAATTTTGGCTCGATGAGGTTCTTTATCTTGGTCATATCATCTCTGCCAAGGGCATTTCCGTGAATCCTGAGAAGGTGTCTGCAATTGTGAATTGGGAACCTCCTCAGAACGTGAAGCAACTCCGCAGTTTCTCGGTCTCGCAAGCTATTGCCGAAGATTCGTTGAAAACTTTTCCAAGATCGCGAAGCCTCTCTCAAATCTTCTTCAGAAGCACGTCAAGTACGTTTGGTCTCCGGAGTGTGATATTGCTTTCAACACTTTGAAAGAGAAATTGATCACTGCTCCAGTTCTGACTCCGCCTGATAAATCCAAGCCGTATGAGGTCTTTTGTGATGCCTCTCTCCAAGGTCTTGGCGCAGTTTTGATGCAAGAGAAGAAAGTTGTTGCTTATACATCTCGCCAGTTGAAGCCTAATGAGAAGAACTACCCCACTCATGATCTCGAGTTGGCGGCAGTTGTGCATGCTCTTTTGACTTGGAGACATCTTCTATTGGGAAGAAAAGTGGACATTTTCACTGATCACAAGAGTCTCAAGTACATCTTCACTCAGCCTAATCTCAACCTCAGGCAAACTCGATGGGTCGAAATGATTCAAGAGTATAATCCGAGTATCGAGTATACTCTGGGCAAGGCTAATGTGATTGCTGACGCTTTGAGCAGGAAGGCTTACTGCAACAGTCTGATTATCAAGCCTTATCAACCCGAGCTTTGTGAAGCTTTCCGCAAACTTAATCTGCAAGTTGTTCCTCAAGGTTTCCTCGCCAACCTTCAAGTCTCTCCTACCTTAGAAGACCAGATTCGCCAAGCCCAGCTTCTTGATGCTATGGTGAAAAAGGTGAAGATTGGGATTGCCAAGAGTCAGTCCAAGTACAAGTGCTACCGCCTTGATGACAAGGACACTCTCTTCTTCGAGGATCATATTGTCGTTCCCAAAGGTGACCTCCGTAAAGTGATCATGAACGAGGCTCACAATTCTCTCCTCTCCATCCACCCTGGGAGCACGAAGATGTATCAGGACCTCAAGCAAGCTTATTGGTGGACTCGAATGAAGCGCGAGATCGCTCAATTCGTGAATGAATGTGATGTCTGCAGAAGAGTGAAGGCAGAACACCAAAGGCCAGCTGGTCTCCTCCAACCTCTTGCCATTCCAGAATGGAAGTTTGACCACATTGAAATGGACTTCGTGACTGGGTTTCCAAAGTCCAAGCGTGGCAATGATGCTATATTTGTTGTCATCGACAAACTCACCAAAGTGGCTCACTTTCTGCCTATCAAAGAGTCGATCACTGCAGCTCAATTGGCGGAACTCTATACCTCTCGCATTGTCTCTCTGCACGGTATTCCTCAAGTGATCTCTTCAGACCGTGGCAGCATCTTTACCTCGAAGTTTTGGGATTCTTTCCAGAAGGCCATGGGCACTAACATCCGCTTCAGCACAGCTTTCCATCCTCAAACAAGCGGTCAAGTCGAGCGTGTCAACCAGATTCTTGAAGATATGCTCAGGGCTTGTGTGATCTCCTTCGGCATGAAGTGGGAGGATTGTCTTCCTTATGCTGAATTCTCATACAACAACAGTTTTCAAGCAAGTTCGGGCAAGGCCCCTTTTGAAATTCTGTATGGCAGGAAGTGCCGTACCCCTCTCAACTGGTCTGAAACCGGTGAACGTCAGCTTTTGGGTAATGACTTAATCACAGAAGCAGAAGAAATGTGCAAAGTCATTCGTGATAACCTCAAAGCAGCCCAATCCCGCCAGAAGAGCTACTATGATAGTAAGCACCGTGATTTGGCTTTCGAGATCGAAGATCATGTTTACCTCCGTGTCTCTCCTATGAAAGGTACTCGTCGCTTCGGTATCAAAGGGAAGCTTGCCCCTAGATACGTGGGACCTTTCAAGATTGTCAGCAAGAGAGGCGACCTCGCCTATCAACTCGAGCTTCCTTCAAACTTTGCAAATGTTCATGACGTGTTCCATGTCTCTCAGCTTCGAAAGTGCTTCAAGACTCCTGACCGCACCGTCAACTTCGAGGACATTGAGCTCCAAGAAGATCTCTCTTATCGTGAGCACCCAGTTGCTATTCTTGAAGAGACTGAACGCAAGACTCGCAACAAGTCAATCAAATTTCTCAAAGTCAAGTGGTCACACCATTCCGACCGTGAAGCTACCTGGGAACGCGAGGATCACCTCCGTTCTGAGTACCCGGAGTTCTTTCAGTCCTAGATCTCGGGACGAGATCTTTTCGTAGTGGTGGAGTGTTGTAACACCCCGGATGTAACTTTCCCTATTTGTACTCCAACTCTTGCCGTTTCCGGTGTTAAGTTATATTTATTTCTCGGGTTTGGGTCTTTGTCTCCGTGTGTTGTTTTCTTTGTCATGCATCTCATATCATGTCATCATGTGCATTGCATTTGCATACGTGTTCATCTCATGCATTCGAGCATTTTCCCCGTTGTCCGTTTTGCATTCCGGCGCTTCGTTCTCCTCCGGTGGTCACTTCTAGCTTTCTTTTGTGTGTGGGGATTAAACATTTCCGGATTGGACCGAGACTTGCCAAGCGACCTTGGTTAACTACCGGTAGACCGCCTGTCAAGTTTCGTACCATTTGGACTTCGTTTGATACTCCAACGGTTAACCGAGGGACCGAAAAGGCCTCGTGTGTGTTGCAGCCCAACACCCCTCCAATTTGGCCCAAAACCCACCAAACTCTGCTCCATGTCCTAGAGCGTTCGATCACGATCGCGTGGCTGAAAACCGCACCTCATTTGGACTCCCCTAGCTCCACTTATGCCTATAAATAGCCCCCCCCCCCGTTTTCGGATCTCGGATCTCTCCCCGTCCAACCCTAGCTAAAAAAAACATCTCCGCGCCGCCGACGGACATGTCCGGAGCCTAGCCGGACATGTCCGCCGCCGCCGCCCCAGCGAACCAGCCGCTGCCACGTGGCCCGGGCGCGCCCCACTTCGCCGCCGCCGCCCGAGGCCCGCCCGAGCCCACGCGGGGCCCCCGCGGCCCAGGTCGCCGCCGCCGCCGCCCATCTCCTTCCTCCTCCTGCACGCCGCCAGGGAGCTCGCCGCCTCCGCCGCGCCGCCACTCGCCGCCCTTGCCGGCCGGCGCCGAAGCTCCGCCACCACGCCGCCGGCGCCCAGCCGCCCCTCACCGCCGGCGCCGCCCCGTCCAAGCCCGCCGCCGTCCTCGGGAGCCGCGCCAAGGCCGGCTCCTTCCTCTCCTTCCCCGGCAACGACGAACTCCGGCGACCAAGTTCCGGCCAGCTACAGTGTTCCGGCGTTCCTCGGATTGCGTGCCAAATCCAGATCTGAGAAAAATATCTCCTCACGGTTGACTTTTCGTCCCCGAACCCTAATTTTTGATGCCTACTTTGACCTGCTGCAACTTTGTATTCGTAGTTCCGATTTATGCATATAGCATATCAAAATGTTCGCCTCGACGAGTACATAATTTCATTCCATTGCATCATTTTCATTTGAGTTCATCTTGATGCCCGAAATTCTGTTAGAAGGAGGCTTCGTGAGTTAATTGTCAGATCTGCTAGTTCATCTTAGACTTTTGTCATTTTTGCCATGATTATTGTGTGCATGATATGCCTGTGAGTCCTTCATATGTTTTGTTAAGCATTTTGTCTTCTTTCCATAGGTGCAAACCATGCATTTTTAGGATGTGTGTGGTGACTTGTGCAAGCTTGCAAAGTGAGGCACCCGGTAAATCTGTTTTCAGGGACTTAGTTGTTTTCACTAAGTCTGGTATTATTTAGTTCATGATGCCATATGTTCAGCTTGTTTCCTAGTGATCCGTGCCTCTTTTGAGGATGATCAGTAAGGGAGTTTTGTTAATCATGTTATGATCTATCCATCCATGTCTTTGTTTGCAATTATGGAGCACCATAGATTGAGTCAATTGAGCTCTACTTTTGCTTCGTTGTGAATCTGGACAGATCGTCAACTTGTTTGCGATTTTGCCGATGTTATTGTAGTTGTTCCGTGCATGCTATGCCATTGTTCTTGCCATTTCTAGCTAGCATTTTGTGCCTTATTAATGGGTGTATGCTTGCCTTGCCATGACTTGCACCGTGGTGAGTGAATCGAGCTCGTTTACATGCCTTCGTGAGTTATATTTTCAGCATGTCTCAGTTTTCACTAAGTCTGAAAACTGATTGTGTTTGAGCTATGTTTGTGTGCTTGTTAGTATATTTGGTGAACACTTTTGGCCCTAGGTCACTTTGGGACTTTTGTTAAGCTTGTTGAGTAGCTCCATGCCATGTTCTTACTTGTCTTAATCAGGTCATGTATCATGTTGTTTTGCTGCTCCGAAGAGGGCTTCGTGATCTGAAATTTCAGACAAGTGTTAATTTCACTAAGTCTGGAATCTGTTTTGCATTTGCGTTTTTGCCATGCTTGTTTGAACCTCATAATGGATGAATTGGCCGTGGCTCAGTGCTAGTCTTTTGTTAAGCATCTTGTGTGAATCCCTGCCATGTATTTTGTTGTCATGTTTGGGTGCTGTAGCATGTTCGTCTCATTGCATTTAGATGCCTATTTGCTGTAAATCGCAGACCGGTGTCATATCTTTAAACGCTTGCCATTTCCAAACCGTAACTCCGATTCCGGCGTTCTTTATATCGTTTTCAAGCGATTTAATCTCATCTTTCCAGTGGAACCCTTGGAATTCCAAGTTGAGGCCAGGTCCATTCATTTCCTGTCATATCTTGCATTTTGCATCCCGTATCGCATCCCGCATAGCATATCATCATTTCATCTTATTGTTTAAGTTTGCACGTGGTTGATTGAATCCTTGTTGCTTGTTTGTCTTGTTTGGGTAGAGCCGGGAGACGAGTTCGCTACCGAGGAGCCCGTTGAGTTTGCTTGTGAGGATCCAGTCAACTCTGACAACTGTGCAGGCAAGATGATCATACCCTCGAAATCACTACTATCTTTGCTATGCTAGTTTGCTCGCTCTTTGCTATGCCAATGCTACGATGCCTACCATTTGCTTGTCAGCCTCCCAATTGCCATGTCAAACCTCTAACCCACCTTGTCCTAGCAAACCGTTGATTATCTATGTTACCGCTTTGCTCAGCCCCTCTTATAGCGTTGCTAGTTGCAGGTGAAGATTGGAGGCCGTTCCTTGTTGGAACATTTATTTACTTGTTGGGATATCATTATATTGCTATGTTATCTTAATGCATCTATATACTTGGTAAAGGGTGGAAGGCTCGGCCTCTCGCCTAGTGTTTTGTTCCACTCTTGCCGCCCTAGTTTCCATCATATCGGTGTTATGTTCCCGGATTTTTGCGTTCCTTACGCGGTTGGGTTATAATGGGAACCCCTTGATATTTCGCCTTGATTAAAGCTCGTCTAGCAATGCCCAACATTGGTCTTACCATTTGCCACCTAGCCTTTTCTTTCCCTTGGGTTCTGTAGACTCAAGGGTCATCTTATTTTAGCCCCCCCACGGGCCAGTGCTCCTCTAAGTGTTGGTCCGAACTGAGCTGCCTGCGGGGCCACCTCGGGGAAACTTGAGGGTTGGTTTTACTCGTAGCTAGTCTCATCTGAGTGTGCCCCGAGAAAGAGATATGTGCAGCTCCTATCGGGATTTGTCGGCACATTCGGGCGGTGTTACTGGTCTTGTTTTAACCTGTCAAAGTGTCTTGAGTTACTGAGATACCGAGTCTGATCGGAATGTCTTGGGAGGAGGTCTATTCCTTCGTTGACCATGAGAGCTTGTCATGGGCTAAGTTGGGACTCCCCTGCAGGGATTGAACTTTCGAAAGCCGTGCCCACGGTTATGGGCAGATGGGAATTTGTTAATGTCCGGTTGTAGATAACTTGAACCTTAATTAATTAAAATGAATCAACCGAGTGTGTTATCGTGATGGCCTCTTCTCGGCGGAGTCCGGGAAGTGGACATGGTGTTGGAGTAATGCTTGCGCAGGTGGTTCCTCTAGTTTCTCGCGCGTGCTTTGCCTCCTCTTCTCGTTCTCTTTTGCGAATAAGATAGCCACCATATATGCTAGTCGCTTGCTGCAGCTCCACATATATTTTTCTTACCCTTCCTATAAGCTTAAATATTCTTGATCGCGAGGGTGCGAGATTGCTGAGTCCCTGTGGCTCACAGATACTATAACTCCAGATGCAGGTCCAGGTGATTCCGCTCCAGGTGACGAGTACGAGCTCAAGTGGGAGTTCGACGAGGATTCTCAGTGATACTACGTGTATTTTCCTAATGATCAGTAGTGGTGCCTAGTTGGCGTTTGATTCGGGACCGTTGTACAAAAAATTATTTTAGAGTTTCTACATATATGAAACATTACAAAGTTATATGGAGGAGTATGAACGCTAATTTGCATTGCATGGTGCCCACAATGATATTTATTCCGCACTGTGAATTTGTATATTTTTATACTATATACGAAGTTAGTCATAATAAAGAGAAACGAAGAGCATCTCTCTCTCCATCGCATACCCCCCTGTACGCCCCTTTCACGTATGCACACAAACTATCTCCAGGTCCTCTAAAAGTAAGCCCCCAGAAAATTCATGCATGTTTCATCTTTCTCTCATGATAGATGCAATGACGACCATTGTATTTGAAGCGAAAGCACGATACGTACATTGGACTTCAGAATCCACTCATTACGGTCACCATTTACGTTTAGTGGTTATTATGCAGTGACGGGCTCACCGTACAACTCTGTATTTGCTCATGACATGACTAATTGACCAGTTAAACGCTCCACGTGGCACCTCTAGTGTTGCATCACATTATCTCACTACCATCGTGCCCACCTGTCGACTTGTATCTACTCTACATCTACACTCTTATAAAATACATAAAATACACTCATAAAAAACAGAGTTGGTGATGATGGTGTGCCTGCCATCCTGCAATATAGGCCGTCCGATTTATATCTGACAAATAGGAAAGAAACTATGGCAATTTTGCAAAAATGTACCCACACACCTCTCCACATTTACAAATAAGGCCTTCCCTCGTTCATCCTTTTCTCTCACAAGATAAACAAGTCATACAAATGCATCTTGATGTTACATGCAACGCACGGGCATCTTGCTAGTAAGAATGAAAACAAACGACAAAAATATATTTGGACGGTGGTTCGAAGTCATGACCGCGGGCACAGCGGACAAGGTGGCCTTGTATTGGTATGCTGAGCCGTCTGTTTTAACACGCAGGAGCTGATGTGGTGATTATACACACACGCACGCATGCACACGAACTGCATCCACGCAACACTCACACAAACACATGCACCCACACACGCATGCAACACTCACACATACACACGCAGCCACGCACGCACGCAACACTCACACGCATGCACCCAACACTCACACGCACACACGCACGCATGCATGCACACACCAGTACACCACACGACCAACACACACTCTCACGCTCAAGTGCTCAACCTACACGTGCATGCGCACACATCAGGCCCTGACAGATACATAGACAACCAGGTGATTCCCGCACACGTGTTGGAGCCTTGTCGCGCCTGCGTAAATTTGTGTTTATCTTACCTTTTGCCTATGCGAACTGATAGGTGGGACCCACAACGAACGTGGTCAATTTAACTAGTCAACATGGCTCCACACAGACTATTTGGCCGGTCAACAGAGTGCAATCCGATGCTGAGCTGTGAGCAAGTGACCGTATAATCACCGCAAAACGTATATAGTGACCGCAATCAGCTTATTCTAAAGTTCGGTGACCGTATTATGCTTTTCTCTCTGTAGGCCCTCCAAAACTACATCTCTACACGTTCTCACATGTTACATCTAACAACTATGCAATACAGCACTGCTACTACACTCTAACACAATACATCATATGCGTTTTTAGTTTTACTAGATATCATATTGTTACTTATAATTATTCAGTTTGCATACATTAAAATTGCCTTTGAAATGTATGGCCAGTATCATCTACCGCGCGGGAAAAATCCCACCCTTTCCTGTTTAATCGGGTTTGTATAAATGGATCGTGCGAAACAGCAAAACTATAGTACTATACAATACAAGTGACAGTTCACTGGGCCGTCGTGTCGTCTACTCCTCCGTCGTAAGAGTGGAGCGCTCGCTTTCATAAATCTTCTAGTCCCTTTCGCCGACATGTGGGACATCAAGCTACCGGGTCCACGTTCCATACCGGAATACAGTGCAGAGCAGCTGGGGTGAAGCACCCCAGTCATGGCGCCGGCGTAGTAATGAGCAATGAGGCGTCAAATCACAAAGCCGCACCTTTCCCGCAGTTAAGTTGGAAGGATGAAGCAACCATCATTTCACTCGTTGCCGAATCCGCTTCTCCCTCATCTTCTTCAACTTAACCACGTGTTGCTTCTGCCGTTGTTCTGCCTCATGTGGGACACAGATCGACTTGGTAAAGCACTAACACGTGGGACCGCATGTTAGCAAACTGCCAGGACAACGTCCTCCAAAAATAAGAAGCCTAATCCTAGACTTACAAAGGGCTACATAGCTGCTACGTATACTTTTCATCTAATCTATCTATGCCCCCTGATTTTCATGTGGGGTGGGCCTAATCCTCTCCTTTAATCCAATCAAATAGTCCCACATCACATCAGTTCGTAACTTTACGTAAACCATTACATGGATGTAGCATTGCTCAAATAAGAAACCTCCCCCGCCATCCGCGCGGCAAAATCACCTCCTTTTTACTAATCTCAATTCTATAATTTTTTAGATCAATATAATTGAGATTTGTATAGATAACACACAGGGGCAAAACTAAGTGGTACGGTTAAGGGCATCCACAATGTGTAGCCAAATGTGAAAATAGCTTTTGGCATCGTGGGAACCATTGTGGACGGTGTTGCCAAAGCCAAAAAGATGGAACCGAAGCTCCCTGATTGATTGATTGATTGAAGGAATAAAAAATGCAACGTCTCTCCTCTTTCTCCCATGCTTGGACGCATGTAGTACAGTATAGAGCATAGAGTTTACTCCCCTGTCCCTTCTATCACAAATCACAAAGCAGTGAGGCGTCAAATCACAAAAGCACAGACGAAGCAACCATCATTTCACTCTTCGGTGACTCCGCTTCTCCATCGTCTTCTTCGAGAAGCCATCTCACCGCATTAGTTACTCCTAGTAGTACTAGTAAAGGACTTCCTGGATGCAAATAAGGCGGTTGTCTCGGCTTGCAGGCGGCACTTGCGAACGACTTACCGTGGTCTCCCTCAATGGTGTTCTCCGTCGAACGCACTTCGCCAAACCACCAAAAAAATAAAAAAATCATGGATGTCACGCAATGGGGAAGGAAGTCAAATATAGTTACTACCTCCATTTTTTTGTACACAAGGCCAGTATATCAAAATTACAATTTGCAAAGGGCCACTAACACTAATCGAGGCAAAATTGATGGGGTTAGAAACCAAGGACATTAATATCCCCTGCATGCATGCGGAAGTGAGAAGGTTGGTTTGCATGGTGCTGCATTAATCAAGCGATGAGGAGTGAGATGGTTATCTCTTTGGTCTTTGGAGAAAAAAATACCCATTAATTGACACGTGAAATGAGGATTTATATCGATTAAATCCCGCGAAGGAAAATCCAGCCTTTCTTTTTAACACTAGTACTCCTAGTACGTACGTACTTATCCTGTTTGGGTCTAGGCCTTGCATTGCCAAACTTCGCCACACATTTTTGCCAAGCTTGCCTAAAGTTTTCAAAATGAGAAGGAGGTCCACTTGTGCACGGCTATCGCGGTCGCACCACACCCTCACATGGTCGCTCCTGCACGCCGCGGTCGCACCGCACCCTCACACAGTCGCTCCTGCACGCCGCAAATCCAACCAAGGGAACGCACCCTCAATGACACGTGCTGTCGCATGTGAACACACCAAACTCAGCCATCCTATCACTGACACATAATTTTCGTTTCATAGAGTATGTTTATCCAACCGCATGTTGGGGAGTATCCATACGGCCCATGCGGTGGTCTGTTGGGGAAGATGAAGAGGTGAGGAAGAAGGAAAGAAGGGTTAGGAGACGTAGGATATTCATCCAACCGCCTGAAATGGTAGACTGACCCAAGTCAGGCGACCTGCATAACAAACATATGTTTTTACACAGCAAAAGATCCATAAAAACAAGAACATAAAGAAAAAATATCACTGCTCGCGAAAAGAGACGACCTCGTCGTCTTTGGCTGCCGGCGCGAACCAGTCGTCACTGCCGACGTGTGTATCCGCACCATGGTTGTCCTCGGCCTCCAGCTACTCGTTCAAGCGGAGCGTGTGGGCGCTCTGCACGAACGAGAGCACAGCCCGGGTCAAGTCGAGGACGTCCGGTTCCGCTTGCAGGAGGGCCTCGATGGCAGCGGCATCCGCGCGCTCCGCGTCGAGTCGAGCCTCCGCCGCCCGGTTCAAGTCTAGGACGTTCGATTCCGCCTGCGGGAGGGCGTCGATGAGAGCGGCATCCGCGCGCTCTACGTCAAGTCGAGTCTCTGCTGCCCGGTTCAAGTCCAGGACGTCCGGTTCCGCCTGCAGGAGGGCCTCGATGGCAGCGGCATCCGCGCGCTCCGCCTCAAGTTGAGCCTTCGCCGCCCGGTTCACATCCACGACATCCGGTTCCGCCAGCAGGAGAGCCTCGATGGCAGCGGCATGCGTGCGCTCCACGTCAAGTTGAGCCTCTGCCTCCCGGTCCTCCTTTAGTATCGCCATGTTGAACCACTGGTCTGCCTGCACCATGGGGGACTCGGACGCCGGCACGAAGTCGACATCCATCGTCTCATACCCATCGGGGGCCTTCTGCGCCGCGACCTCCGCCATGAACATTGGATCGGCTTCCTCCTCCTCGTAGCTTGGCTCTAGAGAACTCCGGGATTGGCCCGCCGCAAAGCGAGCTTGGGAACGGAGGTCTGTGGCGCCGACCGCCGCCGCGATTTCTACGCGGCACTCCGGCGTTAGCATCTTGTAGTAAGTGATCTTGCAGCGCACCATGGCTTTCTGGCAAACTAGGGGACGCTTGATGCGGGCTAGGGGATCGAAAGGTGGGGGAATGGGCTGGAGATTTGGTGTGGTTTTAGGGCAGTGGCTGGCGTAGGCCGAGCAGCGAAGGTTCTGGTGTGAATAGTGGTTCCGGTGACGACTGGTCAATCGGTTTTGACTGTACATCGCTCTTGTCGCGTTCGCATTGCAGCCCGGCACGCTGGACCCTCCATGTCGCTCACCGAATGGAATGCACTTCGTCTTGTGTTTTTGCTCGCTTGTGGGACCGCAGTTGAGAGCAAACCGACGTCCCTCCCCCTCCCCCGCCCGTGTCATTTATTATACCACCACTCCCTCCATTTTATGCGGAGTAAATAAAAACAGAGGGAGTATACTATGGATGAGGATCCCCTGACGTGGCCGAACCCATTGAGTAACTGACATGCGGGGCCTAGCAAGCATGGGGTCCGCCAGTAAGTGACCGAAAGGGAGGGTAAGGCAGGGATGCCTACGTCAGAGGATCCACTTCTACTATACTACTTTGACCAAATGTTAGAGTAATAATATATGACATGCAACTTCCACAAATGTTAGAGTAATAATATATGACATGCAACTTACACAAAGCATACAGGGTCTAATGCGTTTTTCGAGGCTAACTTTGACCAAATGTTAGAGTAATAATATATGACATGCAACTTACACAAAGCATACGGTCAAATTCATATGTGAAAGGAGTTTCCAATGATATAATTTTCACATTATACATCTCATGTACTATTAATCTTGTCAATAGTCAAATTGGAAACCATCTCGAGTACAAATCTAGGAGTACGTACGAATCTAACAATATTGATTGGGCGTTGTTGAATGTTGATACCTTTTTGATCAAAGTAGATATACTTTGACTACACATAAAACTTATATGTAAACTAGAAAGGATAGGAGGGAGTATATTGTACGTTCAAAAAACGAAACGAACATTGAATACCCTTTATATATGATTTACGGATGCTATGATCACCGGTTCAAAATTTTGAATCCGCCTTAGGTATCACGTGCCCCCACTCGTTCCCTCTCGATTTAATCTCGGGGTCCGGAGATCTATTGAAAGAGGACTAGGGTGGGTACATGCGAATGATACTCGGCGGAATGTTCAAATGAGGCATGCGGGAGGATGGACTCGACTGGAGGGCGACATGATCGATGGAGAAGAGGGTTGGAGAGGAATGAGAAATAAGCAAACGCCACATGATTATACTTGAACGGCTCAAATAAACAATAAGTTGCCTCGCTTGGCCTATATAGTGAAAGGCCTAATGCGCAACGCGGAGCATTGACGCTCGAATATGGCAGGGAAAATAGGGAAACAGACATGTGGGGCACACCCATCGGGATGACGTAGCGTAGACTAGTCCAATGGAGGAGCTGCCCCACGACCTCCTCGCCACCGACAAACGTTCATGTGGGTCGTTGGGGCCAACAACGGGGCGCAGCTCCAGCACCGCCTCTGGACACGGCGACCGCGGTGAGCGACACGCTCATATCGTTGCTAGACACGGTCGGTTTCAGTTTGCCGAGGGTGGCGTTAGTGCTGTGGCACGACCAACAGTATGTTTGGTTTGTGCCCAAGGTTGCCCCATCAAAGCATTGGGTACCCAAAATTTTGGTTGAGGTATTGGTTGCCCATGATTTGGCCGACATTGGCAAGAAAAATGAACTTGAGTTGGCTAGAGTTCATTGGCATGCCAAAGAAATGGCAACCATCCAAACAAAGACCAATCTTTGGGTCATGACCAAAATTTTGGTTGAGGTATTGGTTGCCCATGATTTGGCCGACATTGGCAAGAAAAATGAACTAGAGTTGGCTACAGTTCATTGGCATGCCAAAAAATGGCAACCATCCAAACAAAGACCAATCTTTTGGTCATGACCAAAATTTTGGCAAGGTGCAATTTGGCCACAATCCAAACACACCCCAACACCCAGCTCGTCGAGGATGCACGGGGCGCCGCGACACGTCCGCGGAGTGGTGTAGCGCGGCCAACTAAATCCTCTGGACCTGAGACCATGCCGGGTCGTCTTGCTTTTTCAATGACATGCGGGGATCGCATGTGAGCAAAGGGCATCTACAACGTTGCCACGACCGCAGCTGACTACCCTAGCCCACCAAAACCCTCGTCCATCACGCCGTCGCGCGGTGCGTTCACAGCCGGCGCCAGAGACGCACATCGGGCTTATGAGACCCTACGGGTTCGAGAACTATGTAGACACGACCGAGACACATCTTCGGTCAATAACCAATAGCGGAACCTGGATGCTCATATTGGTTCCTACATATTCTATGAATATCTTTATCGGTCAAACCACATAACAACATATGTCATTCCCTTTGTCATCGGTATGTTGCTTGCCCGAGATTCGATCGTCGGTATCATCATACCTAGTTCAATCTTGTTACCGCAAGTCTCTTTACTCGTTCCGTAGTGCACCATCCCGTAACTAACTCATTAGTCACATCGCTTGCAAGGCTTATAGTGATGTGCATTACCGAGAGGGCCCAGAGATACCTCTTTGATACACGGAGTTACAAATCCTAATCTTGATCTATGCCTACTCAACAAACACCTTTGGAGACACCTGTAGAGCATCTTTATAATCACCCAGTTACGTTGTGACATTTGATAGCACACAAGGTGTTCCTCCGCTATTCGGGAGTTGCACAATCTCATAGTCAGAGGAATATGTATAAGTCATGAAGAAAGAAATAGCAATAAACTAAACGATCATAATGCTAAGCTAACGGATGGGTCTTGTCCATCACATCATTCTCTAATGATGTGATCCCGTTCATTAAATGACAACACATGTCCATGGTCCGGAAACTTAACCATCTTTGATTAACGAGCTAGTCAAGTAAAGGCATACTAGGGACACTCTGTTTGCCTATGTATTCACACATGTATTAAGTTTCTGGTTAATACAATTCTAGCATGAATAATAAACATTTATCATGATATAAGGAAATATAAACACCAAATTTATTATTACCTATAGGGCATATTTCCTTCAGTCTCCCACTTGCATTAGAGTCAATAATCTAGATTACATAGTAATGATTCTAACACCCATGGAGTCTTGGTGTTGATCATGTTTTGCTTGTGGAAGAGGCTTAGTCAACGGGTGTGCAACATTCATATCCGTATGTATCTTGAAAATCTCTATATCTCCCTCCTTGACTTGATCGCGGATGGAATTGAAGCGTCTCTTGATGTGTTTGGCTCTCTTGTGAAATCTGGATTCCTTCCCCAAGGCAATTGCTCCAGTATTGTCACAGAAGATTTTCATTGGACCCGATGCACTAGGTATTACACCTAGATCGGATATGAACTCCTTCATCCAGACTCCTTCATTTGCTGCTTCCGAAGCAGCTATGTATTCCGCTTCACACGTAGATCCCACCATGATGCTCTGCTTGGAACTGCGCCAACTGACAGCTCCACCATTCAATAAAAATATGTATCCGGTTTGTGACTTAGAGTCATCACTACAAAAAAATACACTTCCGTGATGATACGTGTTTGTCACAGTAGGTCGCTTTTTTTGTCATGCATGTCATCCCTGACAAATTTATGACAGAATCAAGATAGTCATACCTGTGCTGTCGTAGAAGTGTTCCATGACATTACCAAAATTATCATCACGGAAGTGTCCACTTCCATGATGATAAATCGCGCGTCACAGAAGTGCTTTCATCAAGGGTGACAAACATGTGGCATCCACCGTAACGGAACGCCCTTAAGCTATCGGGTCGGGTTTTGGATCCGATAACCCGTTTACAGCCCCGACCAATGGGGATTTTCCACGTGTAAAATCATCATTGGCTAGAGGAAACACGTGTCAGCTCGTCAGTGGGTCAGATAGGCGCCTATGATATGTTGACATGTGGCACGTCCCAACAGTGGCCCATTTAGCTTAGAAAGCCGGCCCGTTTGACTTGGTCAAAAGTTAACGGGCTGGCCCATGAAAAGCCTGTTAATGGTCTCTTCGCAAATAGCCCATTTTACGGCCCGTTAACTCACAACCCGTTAGGCCCTAAAGGAAATCGGCCCAACAACGTCATGTGGGCCGTCGAATATAATACCAGCCCATCTCACTTTCGGCCCATGTATGGCCCACGACGTCTTTCGGCCCATATGAGGCCTTCGTATCTTTCGGCCCATTACAGGCCCACGGTGACTCTAGCCCATAATGAACAATAATTTTCTTTATACCCATTAATGGCCCGTGATTTACATGGGCCGTTTCCAGCCTGTGTTAGCTTTCGGCCTATTGACGGCCCATACGTTCTTGGGCTCCTTTTCGGCCCTCGATTACTTCCGGCCCGTTACTGGCCTGTTCCCCTAATGGGCCAAATTCGGCCCATGGCAAGAGTCGGCCCGTTACTGGTCTGTTCCACTAATGGGCCAAATTCGGTCCATGGCAAGAGTCGGCCCGTTACTGGCCTATTACCCTAATGGGCCAAATTCGGCCCATGGCAAGAGTCGGCCCGTTTCTGGCCTGTTAACCCGTTGCACCGTTTCTGGCCCGTCCTATATTCTGGCCCATTAATGACCCGTTATGCCTGTGACCGAATTAAGCCTTTGCTGTCCTACGGCCTATTAATGGCTTGTTACCGTGCTGGGCCGATACCAATTATGCCCGATTATGGCCCATGTAGACCCATTTATCCGACGGCCCGAGGCCCACCGATTACAGGCCCATTTATCGATGACCCGTAGGAGACCCATGGATCCTACGGCCCGTATATGGCCCATGGTAGTTGCGGCCACTAGCAAACCAGGGAAAAAGAAGACTAGGAAATAAATAAGGCCGAAACTAACACTAGGCTATTAAGGCGATTGCACAGATTACATCCACTCGACATCAAAGATCGCCACCAGTGCAAATATAGGGAACACCCTACACTATACAAAAATGGCTTGCTATTTTCTTTAGGCGGTGGCTGCACGTTAAGAATAAATTTTGTATCACACCGAAACAAATTACAACTATATAACAAAAGGAAGGTTGGCATAAAACTTAACAGTCTAGCAGATAAATGCACCACCAGAAGTTCAGAAGCTCAGTTCATTTGACCTGACTATTACATTTTCATGGTGTATTGTCCGATGGAGCACCATAACCCTCGCCTTCATTTCCCCTAGGCTCCTGAACAACATAGCAAATGTCTGATAGTCTGGTTTCAAAACCATGCATATCTTGACGACATTGAGCAATGTTTCTCCTTGTTTCACAAAGGGTCTTTGTTAGGGAATGGACTTGTGTCTGGAGCACAGATACAACACTGATTTGAGCTTGCATATCTTGATCATGAGGCAGTTTGGACGATATTGCCTTAACAACCAACCCAGTATTACGCAGGAACGTGCTTTTGGCACTGTTAGTGGACATGTACTGACCCACTGTAGCAAGAGCTGACATTGCGGTTATAGTTGCCTCGCCACCTTCAGAAGGTGGCGGTTCCACCATTTTTTCCATAGCTCGCTAAAAAGTTGAGGTTTTACATTAGTAGTACCAGAACAGAAGATATTAAGGAGGCAGCAAAACCAAACAAAATAGCTTTGGTCTATATACAGAACTTATTCTGGTGAACCCATGTAAAATATTAGTTGTATTTTATTGCAAAGTACATAATAAAACCAGGTTCCAAACATATGACCATGTACCATCGCTAATGTATTGTCTATTTCTTCACATTGTATTGAGGGCTAAGGATAAAGAGACGAAGTTTATAATACGGCAAGCATAGTATGACGTCATTCATATCACAAAACAACTGAGAACAGACAAACATGCAATTGCAACGTTGTGTGGGCAAGTCCAGCACGGAACTAGATTACGGGTCAAGATCAAAGGAACATCACTCCTCTCTTTTAAACCTTGTAAGGTGCAATGATACGCTAAGACAATTGTGTATAAAATTGAACAGAGTAATAGACATTGGCTGCAAACCATGCAGTTCAAGGCACAAGTCAGAGTAAGTAGTAGTTAAAAGGCATGAGGATTAAGGACTTACAACAGCGGCTTTGACTGGTGTAGTCATGCCCTTCTTCTTGCTGGTGTGACAGTCCTTGAAGATTTCCACAACATTTGGTTCATGTACTTTTTGATCCTTGCGGGCTTTCCTCTACAGTTGGAACAAGTCAATATAGATCTGATAATATGGTACAACAAAAAGAGTGAAACAACAGCTAATTACAAGAGCCTCGTAGTGTGCAATATAGCTACGAGATCCTGTCGTTTGTTGGAATTTCACTTTCGTGCGGTTGGCCTTGTTCTTCGAATAGTTCACCTACAAGAAGATAGATTTGTGTGGCACATGCATAAATAGGACTTCAACATGTGATCTGATGACATATATATAATGTACCTGATACTTCGAATCAGACCAGTGTTTAACGAGGCCTCTCCAGTCTTCATCAGATATATTTTCCACTAGAGATGTTTGGGCAAGTTCACTGTTAGCCTTGCCTTCAAAGTGAGTTTTCCTCAAGTTATACCGATACTGTCGCAGAGCAGACTTGAAAACATGGGTGCAAGCTTGTCTGGTTGCATCATCTTGGCTATCCAACTTGAACCTCATCTGTTGAAAATTATGGGAGTCTCATTATCAGCAACCTAGAAAGTATTGGATAGAGCAAGATGATATTACTAGTTTCCATACATAACCATACTTACAGATAAATGGTCGAGGAAGATGTTGAACTGGGTATCGTCTTTGTCATTCATGTACTGAATCCATGTTGGGAGTATACGGACATGACACCTAACAACAACCGCTGCCTTTGATACTAACTTGGCTGACTCTATAGCATCACGTGGCCTTTTTAAACCTGCCTCAAAAGGGATCTCCATTCTTCCTCCTCTAGATTTAGTTAACCTATCAAGCATTATCCCTGATGTTTGTTTCCTCTCGCGCCTAGGTGCTAGTCCAACAACAAACATAGGAAGTGTTAGTGTACATCAAACTGTGAGACTACATATAAAGAAGCATGCAACTGTAACTTGACTCCAGCAACTACCTTCTTGCTGTTGAAGCTCACAAAGTTCATCTGATATTGCCAACTCGTCTTGTGTCAAGAGTGCTTGGGAAGTAGTGTCAGGTGGCAAGGGAGCTTGGGAACGTGCTGCTAACTCAGTTGACACACTAGTACGTCGTGCAGCTGGTAGTACTGTGGTAGGTGTTGCAAGAACTAGGGCTGTCTCTGCTTGTTTGGTGGCAGCTATTTGTTTTTGTTTGTCTTTTTTTGCAACTCGTGTAGCATGGGATGCCGTGTTTGTAGAATTTTCTGCTGGACTTTGACCTTCTATTGCACCATCAGTACCAGCAGAATCTGCAGGATTCATCCGCTTCTCATTCCCTGCCATTCTGTGTTTCTTCCGCTTTCTCTGTGCCATGTTAAGTCAAGCCGACAAGAAAAACGAATAACAATTTAGTTCTTCAGAACAAATTGATGCGTGATGCAGACGAACTGAACTTTGATGTTAGACAACCACATGATAGGAGGATGTAATATGTATGAAAAATAGGATGGAAGAGATAACCAGAACTATGATGTGTAAACTAAGAAGAAGACATTTCACCAAATTAGAAGCAATGCAATGGAAGGTAGGCACCATATGAAAGATGCTACAAATATCGCTCTGCCAAGTTAACAGTGTCTCATCATAAATGGCGTTTAAACAAATGTGAAGCAGTACAAGAAATAAATCATATGCAAGATGCAAACAACATCACACTACCATATTAGAGGTCTCTCGTCATTAGTGCCATTGCATATTCACAGCTTATGATGTGTAAACTAAGGAGAAGGCATTCCAACATATTAGAAGCAATGAAAGCTAGACACCATATGAAAGATGCAATGAATATCACTCTACCAAGTTAAAATTGTCTCGTCATAAGTGCCATTTCAACAAATTAGTAATACAAGCTAGAAAAGAATGTGAGATGTAACCTATATCACACTTGAAAGTGCGTTATATCGACTAGAGGGGGGGGGTGAATAGGCGATTTTTGTGAAAGTCTTCAAAACGTGGAAGTTTCGAAGACAAACGATAGAAATAAACCTATTACCATGCAGCGGAAGGTAGACTACACTAGGCAAGCCATAGTCAAGTATTCAATGAAGTGAAAGCACGAAGACTAATAGCAGCTAGGTAGTAAGGATCAGGTAGGAAGATATTATGAAGCCAAACAGAACACGCAGTTACTCAGTGAAGACAAAAGATAGTGCAATCATACAATGACTTCACAAGGAGTAACAGAAAGTAAAGGGAAGGAAAGATGAAACCGGTGACACGTTGAAGACAATGATTTGTTGGACCAGTTCTAGTTGCTGTGACAACTGTACGTCTGGTTGGAGCAGCTAGGTATTTAAACCTTAGGACACATAGTCCCGGACACCCAGTCCTGAACACGCAGCTCAGGACACCCAGTCCTCACCGTATTCTCCTTGAGCTAAGGTCACACAGACCTCGCCCAATCACTCTGGTAAGTCTTCAAGGTAGACTCCCAAACCTTCACAGACTTCGTTCACGGGCAATCCACAATGTCTCTTGGATGCTCAGAACGTGACGCCTAACCGGCTGGAGGATGCACAGTCCTCAAGTGTAATAAGTCTTCAGATCACACAGACAAGAAGACTTAAGTGATGCCCAATTCTCTTTGGCTCTGGGTGGTTAGGGCTTTATCCTCGCAAGGAATTCTCTCTCTCAAAGGCTTCGAGGTGGGTTGCTCTCAAACGACAAAAGCCGTACTCTCAACCTGAGCAGCCAACCGATTATGGTTGTAGGGGGTGGGCTATTTATAGCCACTTGGCAATCCGACCTGATTTGTCCGAAATGACCCTGGGTCACTAAGGAACTGACACGTGTTCCAACGGTCAGATTTCAAACTCACACGACAACTTTACTTGGGCTACAAGCAAAGCTGACTTGTCCGACTCTGGACAAGATTCGCTCTCATAGTCTTCACTCGAAGACATAGGTTTTTGGTTTAGGCATCATTTCAGTCATTCTGACTGGTTCTCTTGGACCCCACTTAACAGTACGGTGGTTCCTATGACTCAACACAAGAGAAAACGAACTACAAAAGATCTAAGTCTTCGAGCTCCATAGGCTTCATGTGGTGTCTTCTCTTGTCATAGTCTTCAATGTGAATATCTTCATATACCACCTTTGACTTCAATGTCTTCATACATTTTTAGGGGTCATCTCTGGTAGGAAAACAGAATCAATGAGGGACTTCTACCTGTGTTATCCTGCAATTCTCACAAACACATTAGTCCCTCAACTAGGTTTGTCGTCAATACTCCAAAACCAACTAGGGGTGGCACTAGATGCACTTACAATCTCCCCCTTTTTGGTTATTGATGACAAACTAGTTGAAGTTTTCAACAGGGAATATAATCTGTGAAATTGTAAAGGATAAGGAATTGTCTTCATAAGTTGCAAGGGCTCCCCCTGAAGATGTGCATATAAGTAATTTGCTTTTGGAATGCAAATGCACATGGCAGGTTGTACTTGTGGAGATCTACTTCAACTTATGATGAAAATCCACTATGCATGTGAAAGTATATGAAGATAATGACATGCATAATGGAAAATGGACGTCTGCAGAATGATCTAAGTGCGGAATTTATCGTCGCACATGCGGAAATTTTCATCACAAAACAAGGTGGCAAATAAGTAGCAGATGACCATCTAGTTTAAGTGTTACAACTCAAAGAATCAAATGAAGCAAAACAAGAGTTGTAATCACGAAGCAAAATATAAAGCACCCGCCCATATGGACCCGCTTGAAGACTATCAATCTCATATGCTTCTCCCCCTTTTGTCAGTAAGGACCAAAAAGGTTTGAAGACATAGAGCATCTACTCGTTCCCATGAGGAGTAGGTGAAGTAGCAGGGTCGTTGGTGTTGTTTGGCGGTGCTGAAGAGCTTGGAGCAGAGTTGACGCGTGCTGAAGGAGGTGGCGGTGAAGTAGCATCGTCTTCCTCCTCGATAACTCTAGCAGTCACTGTTGCAGCAGAGGAAGAGAACTCAGAGTCTTCAAGGGATGGAGTTCCTAGCAGCACAGCCCTTCGAGGTGGTGTGGAGTCGAACTTGAAACGCTCAGTGAAGCCATCCTCTTGGAGATCCTCTTCAGAACACATCATTGTGAGCCCTTTCCAGGTGCGGCGACAGGTTTCATGGGCAACGAAAGCATTCTTGGTGGCAAGATTGCGGATGCGATTAACATCCACCAAGAGGCTTTTCATCTGATGCTTCAGCCAGTCATGATGCCTATCCTGTTTCTGATGAAGAGCCACAAGAAGCTCTCGGTCATTGAGAACACGAGTGCGCTTCTTGGGTCTTGGAGCTGTTGTACTATCAGTGGCTTCAGTGGAGGTAGGGTGTGGTGCACGTGTAGTGCCAGCCAAAGGATACACCCGAGTGACTACTTCAACTCCTTCAATGTTCTGAGTGAAACTCTGATGCTCTGCATTCTGAAGACTTAGAGGTTGCTTGGCAGGCTTAGGATATATGGCTTCAGTAGACAGATCCACATCAGGCAAGAAGATCCGATGGTTGTGGGCTGAGGGCTGATACGAGATAGTAGAGTGTAGCTTGATCAGCCGCATTACCCAAGGGGCGTAGAACTTCAGACCAAACAGATCAGTGCCTGATGCAGCAAGTTGGCGTATGAAGAAGTCCTGTGCATTGAAGCATTTGCCATGTAGTATATAGAAGACCAAAGTCTTCATTGCACCCTCAAGCTTGGCATTTGGAGAGTGCCCTTTGATGGGCCAGAGAGTTCGCCTGATGATGTGATAGATGGTTCTTGGGAGATACTCAAGGTCTTCAACGAAGAACTCTGTGGGATAAGCAACATCTTGGGGCAATGGCTTCATCATGCTGAGCATCTGACTCATATCAGGTTCAGGCCTCTAAAAGATGCTCTCAATAGCTTCACTGTGCAGCTGATAGCCATGCTCGTAAAGATCGCCAGGAGTGGGCAAGCCAGTGAGCTCAATGATGTCAAATGCATTGGCTTCGTGTTGAATGTTTCCAGTCATCCACTCCAGGACCCAAGTCTTCGGATCTCTGCTGTACCCGTGGATGTGAAGTGTGGCATAGAATTGAAGCAGCAGCTCTTCATCCCAATGCTCTTGGTCAGTAATGAACGGCAGCAGGCCAACTTCCTTGAATCAATCCAAAGCTTCTTCTAGACAGGGCAGACCAGCTATAGCTTCAATGTCAAGGCGCTTATGTGGGAAGATGCGACCTTGGTTGTAAAGAATGCATGAGTAATAGCTTCGCTGAGGATAGCTCCAGAACTGATCAGATGATATCCTTTCTCTTGAGTAGGGGTTCCTGGAGCTATTGAAGAATGTGTTGTCTGCCCTGAAGCCATTGATGTTGAAGGAGCCAGGTGCTGATGCAGGACCTGGGAACCTTGACAATCTTGGGATTGGCTTCTGTACCTGAGGCCTGTGTTCAACATGATCGTCGAACTGGGGACCGGAAGCAGACTCAGGAACAGAAGTGGCGGGATCAGTGGCTTTGCTGTCTTCTGAAGCTTTTGCTGGGGAGGGCTCCACATTAGCTTCATTGGTGGTTGTGGCAGCCTCACGATTTTCATCCTCCACTTGACGACCAATGTCTTCAGCAGCGATGGGATCAGCTGCTGGAACGTCTTCAGCTTCATGAGACTCTGGGAAAGCAGGCTCATGGATTGTCAGTTGGCGATCAGCTTCAGGATAGACCATTGAAATAGGTTCAACTATCAAGGGCTCTGTGGGAGCAGCCCGATCTTTCTTGGTCTTCCTCTTCTTCTTGGAGGGGCCAGTAGGAGAGGCTTCAGAGTGTTTCCTCTTCTTGGCTTCAGCCTCAGCAGTCCTTGTCTTCTTGAGCTCTGAAGCAGTTGACCGGCTTTTTGGCTTCGAGCCAGTCAGTCTAGTTGTGAAGACAATCGGAACTGCTTCCTGCGTTGGGGCTTCAGGTTCAGCCGTAGCAAGCTTCTTCTTCTTATTTGCGGCCATCCTGGGGTCGATGCCAGGACGCCCAAGTGCCTTGCGCTTCTCAGCCTCATTATAGGCTTGCACACATCTGTCAGCCAGAGTCTTCATACGCTCACGCGAACCCTAAGCTTCTGCACGTTTCTTCACAAAGGCTTCCTTGAGCTTGTGCATCATACTCTTGAAGTTCTTCACTTCCTGCATGCTGAGCTTGGCCATATGCTTCTTGAACTGAGCCTTTTCATAGTCAATCTTTTGCTTCAGTTCAACAATGCGCTGGGCAATAGAAAGCTCTGAAGCAATAGCGCCTTGGAAAGCGACACTGAGGCTAATGGGAAGCTGCAGATCTTCAAAGCTGATGTTTGGCGTGTCAAACCACTCGTCAATGAAGTTGTGAATGATGGTCACATCAAAGAGAGGCAGATCATTGAAGATTTCTGCTTCTTCTTTGCTCTTGATGAGTTGCTCAAGAGCGTCATCTGCAAGATCTTCATCACTTGACAGATCAATGTCGTCATTGCGCAGAATAGCAGCAGCAGTTAGCTCTTGGCCGGTGTGAGGCAGAGGCATTTTGGCCTTCTAGGGCTTGGAGATGCGAGATAAGTCTTCGGACTGCACACTGTCTTCAGGAGGTGCAGTTGCCAGTGGCTTCGCCCGTGAGACTTTTGGTGAAGGGACAGGCTTTGAAGCTTTAGGCTTCTTCAACTGCTTTGGCTTCGGCACTGCAGGTGCTTCTTCTGATTCAGCGTCAGCTGCAGGCTCATTCACTGCAGTCCCTTGAACTAAGATGCGGGTGATGAGGCCTTCAAGGTTGTAGAAGGGACCGATGACATTGGGTTCTGCATGTCGTGTGCCATCTGCCCTTGGAGATGAGGGACCAGGGTTGAAGTCTAACCCAAAAGTCTTCTTGTTCTGCTTCACTGAGTTTTGGGCAAACTGGAAGTTGCGTTTGAACAGATTGTCGTCACGACACCATAGGAGTGACGATGGGTGTGCATCAGCTGGCTGTGGCCCACGGACCATGCATGGATAGAAGCCTTGAGCAATGGCTTCATCTCTGGACCTGGGTAGAAGATTTTTGTATAGTATGTCTCCCCATGGTCTCTTGATGGCGTTTTTCTCATCATACTCCTGGGTAACAAATCTATATTTGAACCATTCTTCTGCCCAATATCTTTGAATCCATTGGATTCGGGTCTTGCGCTGACTGTAATCCTCTTCAGGATCTGTCTTGTACAGTTCTGCGAGTTCATCTGGCAGATCTCTGGATGTTTCACCATGACACTTTCTGCCACCCTTCCTTGCTGCTTTCTCTGAAGCCATAAACTTTAACTTGAAAGGCTTCAAGACGTTCAAAGGCTTCAAAGGTTTTCACTTGCTGGACCAACAGGAACTGGCTTCAGGAGAATTTATGTGATGCTGTAAGAATTCTGCAAATGAATGCAGACTATGAGAACCAAAGGATTCTCTCACGGACATGTACCTATGACAGCATTAAGGTGCGAGGCAAGGGGAAGAGGTCATATGCATTCTCAGAAGATTTTGAAGATAAATCAGTTTAGAAGACATTGACCTCATTGTGTGAAGACATTCACTCATAGATAAGAAGTTGGTTCCAGATTTGTACGAATCCACAGATCAGTACAAGTGAGGAATCTAACTACTTTGTGAAGCACAAGTGAATATACTAGGCATGTTATGAGATGCAGTATGAGAGAGATCTAACTTGTGTGAACAGAAACTGCTTGTGGTAGAAAGTGACAAATCCATAGGATCAACGATGCTGTAAAAAGGAAGTTTTATTTACCACACTAAGAACTGCTAGACGGAGTGGAAGATGAGGCCGAGCAGTTCGATCTTCCGTGCCCTAACTTGGCGATGGAGGACACCTACGGCGACGGCGGAGAGGAAGATGTCCGCGGTTGGCGTGAAGACGGCGTTGGAGAGGTTGCGGCAGCGAAGTGCTTCGTCGCCGGCGTTGTCGAGGGCTAGCGGTGGCGCTAGGGTTCGTGCGAGAGTGGAAGAAGGGTTAATGACCGCTGTGAAGTGTGTATTTATAGGTACATGGGCGGCACTGCGCTATTACACAGGTGCCCCTGGCGATTCGCATCTGAGGAACACGTGGCCATTATGCACAATTTTGGGGTTTGTTCCATGTCCCATGCACGCCTGGATTGTCGGGTGGTCGTTCCTACTTCTCCAGATTTTATGTGGAGGAATGAGCATTGAAAACGGACTTAATGGTTGTCTCTGTATCTTCTGCTGACAAGGACGTAGAGAAGACATTCGACAGTTTCAATAGAATGCATATGACTTGGAGAGATAGAATTTGAGATAGAAAGCATAGAGAGGTTAGGGTCCGATCACATTCACTTAGCTCAAAAGATTCAACAAGAAGACATAGCTATAAGTGAATGCTGTAGAGGACAAAACACTAATATATATATATATCTATATAATCAACATAGTGAAGATAATCATGAAGACATGTTGAGGTTGAAGCCAAACCAAATGTGAAGACATTGCAAGGTAACACCATGAGTGAAACACTTCAAAATAGAACGTTTGGTGGCGGCGTTACCCACCGTATAGGAAGTATTAGACCCAGACACGGCGCACAATTATCGTGGCGCTCCGAAGTCAAATTCCACATTAATGTATTCACACTTAGAATGTATGTCTTCATTGATTGAAGATATACTTTACTTTGTGTGTTGCACATCTAAGTCATCAATATGCATAAGTGTTAGGATGTGTGCCTGATCATAGGACATTTGAGGATTCCAAGATATTTAGCTCACACCGTAACTTGGAAAATCTCTTCTCATCCAAGGGCTTGGTGAAGATATCTGCCAATTGCTCTTTAGTGTTGACGTGTATGATATCAATGTCTTCCTTCACAACATGATCTCTGAGAAAGTGATGACGAATTTCAATGTGCTTTGTCTTCGAGTGCTGAACTGGGTTGTTGGCAATCTTGATGACGCTTTCGTTGTCGCAGTAAAGTGGCACTTGCTTCAGATGAATGCCATAGTCCTTGAGTGTTTGCCTCATTCACAGAAGTTGAGCGCAGCAAGATCCAGCAGCAATGTATTCAGATTCAGCAGTGGACAGAGATACACAGTTCTGCTTCTTTGAAGACCAACATACAAGTGATCGTCCCAGAAAGTGACATGTGCCTGATGTAGACTTGTGATCAACTTTGTCACCAGCATAATCAGCATCCGAGAATCCAACCAGATCAAACTCTGAGCCCTTTGGATACCATAATCCTAGAGTTGGGGTGTGAGCCAAATATCGAAGAATTTGCTTCACAGCTAAGTGATGCGACTCCTTTGGTGCCGCTTGAAATCGAGCACACATGCAAACACTAAGCATAATATCTGGCCTAGATGCACATAGATAAAGTAAAGAACCAATCATGGAGTGGTATACCTTTTGATCAAACTCTTTACCATTGCCGTCGGGACCCAGATGATGTTTTGCTGGCATTGGTGTTGTGAAGCCTTTGCAGTCTTGCATACCAAACTTCTTCAGGCAATCCTTGAGATGCTTCTCTTGAGATATGAAGATGCCGTTGCGTTGTTGTCGTATTTGAAGACCGAGGAAGAACTTCAGCTCCCCCATCATGGACATCTGATATTGCTCTTGCATCATATATCCAAACTCTTCACTGTACTTTTGATTGGTGCAGCCGAAGATAATGTCATCCACATATATTTGGCACACAAACAGTTCACCATCATATGTCTTCGTGAAGAGAGTGGGGTCTAGGGAACCAGGTATGAAGCCTTTGCTCTTCAGGAAGTATTTGAGTGTGTCATACCAGGCTCGAGGGGCTTGTTTGAGGCCATACAGTGCCTTGTTGAGCTTGTATACCATGTCAGGATGTTTTGGATCTTCAAAGCCAGGCGGTTGTGCAACATACACTTCTTCTTCAATCTTGCCATTGAGAAAAGCACTCTTCACATCCATTTGATACAGAAGTATGTTATGATGATTTGCATAGGCTAGCAGTATGCGTATGGCTTCAAGTCTGGCCACAGGAGCAAATGTTTCATCGAAGTCAATGCCTTCCACTTGAGTGTATCCTTGAGCAACGAGACGAGCTTTGTTTCTGACAACTTGACCATGCTCATCTTGCTTGTTGGGGTATATCCATTTGGTGCCTATTATATTGTGCTTCCGTGGATCAGGACGCTTAACCAGTTCCCATACATTATTCAGCTCAAACTATTGAAGCTCTTCTTGCGTAGCTTGAATCCATTTAGGTTCCATGAAGGCTTCTTCAACTTTCTTGGGTTCTGTTATTGAGACGAATGCGAAGTGCCCACAGAAATTTGCTAGCTGAGTTGCCCTTGAACGAGTGAGTGGACCGGGTGCATTGATGCTATCAATTATTCTTTCAATCAGCACTTCATTGGCAACCCGAGGATGTACAGGGCGAAGACTTTGCTCTTGCTGATTATTGTCGTTGTTGGAAGGAATGTCTTCAGGCTGAGCATTGTCTTCATGTGGATCAGGTGCTGAGATGATAAGTTCTTCTTTAGGATTAGCTTCAGAAGGTATAATTTCTCCAGTTCCCATTAGCTTGATTGATTCACTGGATGGAACTTCATCTAGCACATTTGGCAGTTGCTCTCTTTGTGAACCATTGGTCTCATCGAACCGCACATCCACTGTTTCAACCACTTTGTAGTGAAAGAGATTGAAGACTCTGTAGGAGTGCGAATCCTTTCCATATCCAAGCATAAAACCCTCATGTGCTTTTGGTGCAAACTTTGAGGTGTGATGTGGGTCCTTGATCCAGCACCTTGCGCCAAATACTCTGAAGTAACTGACCTTTGGCTTCTTGCCAGTGAGGAGCTCATAAGGTGTCTTGTTTAGAAGCTTATGAAGATAAACACGATTGATTGTATGGCATACAGTATCAATGGCTTCAGGCCAGAATTTTCTTGGAGTCTCGTATTCATCTAGCATCGTTCTGGCCATCTCAATGAGTGTTCTATTCTTGCGTTCGACGACGCCATTCTGCTGTGGCGTATACGGAGCAGAGAATTCATGTGTGATGCCCAAGGTATCAAGATATGTATCAAGGCCAGTGTTCTTGAATTCAGTGCCATTGTTGCTTCTGATGTGCTTTATCTTGGCGCCATAATTGTTCATGGCTCGATTGGCGAAGCGTCTGAAGACATCCTACACTTCAGTCTTGTAAAGGATTATGTGCACCCAGGTATATCTAGAATAATCATCAACAATAACGAAGCCATAGAGGCAAGCAGTAGTAGTAAGAGTTGAGTAATGAGTGGGACCGAAAAGATCCATGTGAAGCAGTTCGAAGGGTCAAGTAGTGGTCATGATTGTCTTCGAGGGATGTTTGGCCCTCGTCATCTTCCCTGCTTCACAGGCACCGCATAAGTGATATTTCTCAAACTTGACGCCCTCGATGCCTATTACATGCTTATTCTTCTCAAGGGTGTGGAGGTTCCTCATGCAAGCATGCCCAAGCCTCCGATGCCAGAGCTAGCATTCTGAAGCCTTTGCTGGAAGACATACTTCAAGTTGTGGCCCTGCTGAGAAATCTACCACGTACAGATCATCTTTTTGATACCCTTCAAACACTAGAGACTTGTCAGATTCCATTAGTACAAGGCAACGATATTTTCCAAATATTACGATCATGTTCAAATTGCAAAGCATTGAGACAGACATTAAGTTGAAGCCAATGGATTCAACAAGCATGACTTTATCCATGTGTTGATCCCTTGAGATTGCAACTCTACCTAGACCCAATACCTTACTTTTACCAGTGTCAGCAAATGTGATGTGGCTCTTGTCGGATGGACGTAAGGTTGAGTCCATAAGAAGGATTCTTTTGCCAGTCATGTGATTTGTACACCCACTATCAATAATCCATTCTGAAGACGCTGG
The DNA here is from genome assembly GCF_018294505.1 of Triticum aestivum. Classification (NCBI taxonomy): domain Eukaryota; kingdom Viridiplantae; phylum Streptophyta; class Magnoliopsida; order Poales; family Poaceae; genus Triticum; species Triticum aestivum. The sequence continues at coordinate 104,544,075 of NC_057797.1, forward strand.
TGTCATACCCTACAGTGCAGTTAGGGGGACAGGCTTCACCAAGAGCATTGTGAAGCAAAAACATTTGACGAACCAATGGGTTATGAAAGCTTAGATCCAGATTAGGACTAATAGGCAAAGTATAAAGCGATTCAGGAACGAAGTACATAGTAAGACCATTCGGGCATTTGATCTTGCGCCCTACAAGATGTTTAAGGTCCCCAGCAATAGCGTCAGATGATTTTGGTTTTCTGCTGGAGACCTTTCCCTGCAAAAGAGAGTTAAGCTTTCTTAGCCACCCACATCTTCAAGGGTGGCTTAGAAGCAATAAGTCTAAGTGCAACATCTGAAAATTTTGGCTTTGGAGCCCTAGCAAACAGTTTTGCAGGCGGACAATAGTACTCATAAGAATAAGCAGAATAGTTCTTGGTCTTATGAACATGGCGGTTTGATGAACCGCTCTCATATTCATATGCCTGAGTATGGTTTCCCTGCAAAACATTTGCGTTAGTGCGACTCAGGTGAGTCCTCTGCCTGTATGAAGCCTTTGGCCCGTATGAAGCCTTTGGTCTAAGGTTTGTCTTCTTCACGTGAGGTGTCATGATGACATTCACAGGAAGATTCTCCAGACACCTTTTCAGAACCCAGATCTTCTTCATAGGCGGTCCATTCCTGCAGTTAGTACCAATGTACCTGGCAAACGCTTCACCATTATGATTCATAAACAGTATATAGTTTGCATCAAAGGATTCATCAATGATAATGGGGTTAGCACAAGTGAAGCCAGATAGATTGGATGGATCTGCTGAAGGTTCCTTTGCAGCAACCCACATGGTTTTGGGGTACTGCTCAGGTTTCCAGTAAGAGCCATCTGCATTCATTCTTCTTACGAACCCAACACCCTCTTTCCTAGGGTTTCGGTTCAGAATCTTCTTTTTGAGGACATCACATAGTGTCTGATGCCCTTGAAGACTTTTGTACATCCCTGTTTCAAGCAATGTCTTCAACCTGGCATTCTCATCAGCAATAGCGGTGGTATCCTCAGCAGAGGGGTTAGTTACCACATCAACAGTTGAAGATATTGCAACAACAGTAGCAGTAGAACATTCAGCAACAGAAGTAGCATTGTCACGCTCAATGCATTTAAGATATGGTGGTTCAAATCCTTCCTGAGCGGGACTGATCTGTTTGGCGCGAAGTGACTCGTTTTCCTTTTGAAGATCTTCATGAACCGCTCTCAATTTCTCAAGATCTTGCTTCCTTTGAAGATAATCATAGGAAAGCTTCTCATGAGTTGTTGAGAGAGTTTCATGACGACTTCCAAGTTCCTGATACTTAACGTGAAGATATTTTATGTCTTCAATTAAGGATTCAGATCGAGTCATTTCAGCACCTAACAGATCATCACTTCTATCTAACAGTTTTTGAATATGTTCCATAGCTTTCTCTTGTTCAGTTGCAATTTTAGCAAGTGTTTTGTAGTTGGGTTTTGAATCACAATCAGAGTCATCGTCACTAGATGTTTGATAGCGAGTAGTGCATGTGTTTACCTTGGCACCGCATGCCATGAAGCAGTAGGTAGAAGAGGAGTAGTCCTTGTCATTTGCATCGGTGTCGGTGATGAAGTCATTGTCTTCAGTGTTGAAGATGGACTTGGCAATGTATGCTGTAGCCAGACTTGCGACGCCTGAATCAGACTCCTCCTCAGACTCCATCTCCGCCTCCTCAGAAGCAGACTCCTCCTCTGAATCCATTTCCTTGCCAACAAACGCACGTGCCTTGCCAGATGAGCTCTTCTTGTGTGATGAAGACTTTGAGGATGACTTGGAAGAAGACTTTGAGTATTTCTTCTTCTTCTTCTTGTCGTCAGAGTCATATTCCTTGCTCTTCTTCTTCTTTTTGTTCTCATTGTCCCACTGTGGACACTCAGAGATAAAGTGGCCAAGTTTCTTGCACTTGTGACATGTTTTCTTCTTGTAGTCATGAGCAGAAGCTTCATCATTTCTTGAGCTTGAACGGGAAGACTTTCTGAAGCCTTTCTTCTTGGTGAATTTTTGGAACTTCTTGACAAGCATAGCAAGTTCCCTTCCAATGTCTTCAGGATCATCAGTACTGCTGTCAGATTCTTGACAAGCTTTTGCCTTCAAGGAAAGAGTTCGCCCATAGTTTGGACCATAGATATCTCTTTTCTCAGAAAGCTGAAACTCATGTGTGTTGAGCCTCTCAAGTATGTCAGACGGATCGAGTGTCTTGAAATCAGGAAATTCTTGAATCACCAGGGCTAGAATGTCAAACGAACTATCAAGTGATCTCAGTAGTGTCTTGACGACTTCATGTTTGGTGATCTCAGTAGCGCCGAGGGCTTGAAGCTCATTTGTGATGTCAATGAGTCGGTCAAATGTGTGCTGGACATTCTCATTGTCATTTCGCTTGAAGCGGTTGAAGAGGTTGCGAAGGACACTGATTCTCTGATCTCTCTGGGTTGAGACGCCTTCATTGACCTTGGAGAGCCAGTCCCAAACCAGCTTAGATGTCTTCAAAGCACTCACACGGCCATATTGTCCTTTGGTCAGATGACCACAGATGATATTCTTGGCAGTGGAGTCCAGTTGAACGAATTTCTTGACATCGGCAGCAGTGACACCTTCTCCAGCCTTGGGAACGCCGTTTTCGACGACATACCATAGGTCGACGTCAATGGCTTCAAGATGCATGCGCATCTTATTCTTCCAGTAGGGATATTCAGTTCCATCGAATACGGGGCACACAGCGGAGACTTTAATTATCCCTGCAGTCGACATAGCTAAAACTCTAGGTGGTTAAACCGAATCACACAGAACAAGGGAGCACCTTGCTCTGATACCAATTAAAAGTGTGTTATATCGACTAGAGGGGGGGTGAATAGGCGATTTTTATGAAAGTCTTCAAAACGTGGAAGTTTCGAAGACAAATGATAGAAATAAACCTATTACCATGCAGTGGAAGGTAGACTACACTAGGCAAACCATAGTCAAGTATTCAATGAAGTGAAAGCACGAAGACTAGGTAGTAAGGATCAGGTAGGAAGATATTATGAAGCCAAACAGAACACGCAGTTACTCAGTGAAGACAAAAGATAGTGCAATCATACAATGACTTCACAAGGAGTAACAGAGAGTAAAGGGAAGGAAAGATGAAACCAGTGACACGTTGAAGACAATGATTTGTTGGACCAGTTCCAGTTGCTGTGACAACTGTACGTCTGGTTGGAGCGGCTAGGTATTTAAACCTTAGGACACACAGTCCCGGACACCCAGTCCTGAACACGCAGCTCAGGACACCCAGTCCTCACCGTATTCTCCTTGAGCTAAGGTCACACAGACCTCGCCCAATCACTCTGGTAAGTCTTCAAGGTAGACTCCCAAACCTTCACAGACTTCATTCACGGGCAATCCACAATGTCTCTTGGATGCTCAGAACGCGATGCCTAACCGGCTGGAGGATGCACAGTCCTCAAGTGTAATAAGTCTTCAGATCACACAGACAAGAAGACTTAAGTGATGCCCAATTCTCTTTGGCTCTGGGTGGTTATGGCTTTATCCTCGCAAGGAATTCTCTCTCTCAAAGGTTTCGAGGTGGGTTGCTCTCAAACAACAAAAGCCGTACTCTCAATCTGAGCAGCCAACCGTTTATGGTTGTAGGGGGTGGGCTATTTATAGCCACTTGGCAACCCGACCTGATTTGTCCGAAATGACCCTGGGTCACTAAGGAACTGACACATGTTCCAATGGTCAGATTTCAAACTCACACGGCAACTTTACTTGGGCTACAAGCAAAGCTGACTTGTCCGACTCTGGACAAGATTCGCTCTCATAGTCTTCACTCGAAGACATAGGTTTTTGGTTTAGGCATCACTTCAGTCATTCTGACTGGTTCTCTTGGACCCCACTTAACAGTACGGTGGTTCCTATGACTCAACACAAGAGAAAACGAACTACGAAAGATCTAAGTCTTCGAGCTCCATAGGCTTCATGTGGTGTCTTCTCTTGTCATAGTCTTCAATGTGAATATCTTCATATACCACCTTTGACTTCAATGTCTTCATACATTTTTAGGGGTCATCTCTGGTAGGAAAACCGAATCAATGAGGGACTTCTACCTGTGTTATCCTACAATTCTCACAAACACATTAGTCCCTCAACTAGGTTTGTCGTCAATACTCCAAAACCAACTAGGGGTGGCACTAGATGCACTTACAACACTCCGAAGTCAAACGTGCCTTATGATAAGTGATTGTTGCAGGTTACACAACAGTAGTAATTTGATGTAAGAACATGGCGTGATAGACAGATATTGTATGTTCTAGAAACAGGAACACGTGTATTATTCAAGTATAATGTGTAAAGTAAGCAGATGGAATTCAACAAAATTAGAAGCAATACAAGCTAGACATCACACATAACATGCAACCACATCTAACAGTGCCAAGTTAGAGGGAGCATCGGTGATGCTGCACTAGGGGAGACGTGCTCATCATAAACACAGCTTTGTTGAGTGTCTATGCATGTGTTGTCTTGGAAATCATCTTGGGGGTGTGGAGGAGTAGAAACTGTAGAGGCCCTCCGTTCGGAAGGAGCACCTTTATCCGCTGCCTTGCTAACTTCCTTCTGCTTTATTAATTTTGAATTGTCAAGTAAAAGCGACAAGAAAAAGCAATAAAATTCTCTCTTCAAAACTCATTCATGCATGATACTGACAATCACTACTTTGATGTAAGGCAAACACATGATACCAGGATGGAATATGTACGAAAAACAGGACGGCATGGCATGTTCACAACTGTTTGTGTAAACTAAGCAGAAACCATTCCAGCAAATAAGAAGCAATGCAAGCTAGACACCACATGAAAGATGCAACCAATATGACTCTGCCAAGTTAAAAGCGTCCCGTCATAAATGGAATTTCAACAAATTAGAAGCAGCGCATGCTATAAATCATATGAAAGATGCAACTAATATTGCACTGCATATACTAAAGGTGTCTCGTCATGTTGATTGATGCGGGATACAAAAAAACAATAGTTTTATGTAAGGACATGCTTAATAGACAGATGTACTATGTACTAAATATAGGAAGGCATGTCACATTAACAGGTATAATGTATAAGCTAAGCAGACTAGCACATGCAATTTAACCAGATTAGAAGAATTACAATCTAGACACCATATGCAACATGCAACCACATATCACGCTGCCAAGTTAGAGCAAGCACCTGCGATGCTAGTGTAGGGGAAATGCTGTAATCAACTACAGAGCTACGCTCACTATCTTCATCTAGCATTTCTGTTTCTTGAGAATCATGTCGGGAGGCTGACGCTGCATTCTTTAAATGAGGAGTAGTCCCCTTGTCTGCCTGCCTCGTCATAAGTGATTGATGAGGGATACACAAGAACATTAGTTTGATGTAATAACATGGTTAATACACAGATGTACTAGTATTTACCAAAAACAGAAAGGCATGTCATATTCAAAGGTATAATGTGTAAGCTAAGCAGATGCAATTTAACCAAATTGGAAGCAATACAAGCTAGACATCCGGCTGGAGTGGTGAGCATGGTCATCTAGGACCTGAGAGCCTGGTGGGAGGTGGGTTGCTTTGCCACCATCGCAGCTTTTTAGTTGGCTTCCAGGTGATACCTATCTTTGCTGGGCTTGTCACTGGCTTGGCCAGTGCCCTGACTAGCTATTTGTCTTCTGGTGCTCACGGGATGGTAGTTCATGTAAAAAAATATCTTTCCTTATCTTACCGACTTCGGCCTTTCGAATACAAGCTAGAAACCATATGGAACATGCAACCACATATGACACCGTGAAGTTAAAGCAAGCACCTGGGATGGTGGTTCATTGCAAGCGAGGTCATCAACTCTAGAGCTACGTTCCCCGTCTCCATCTGCTGACACTACACCCTTTAAAGCGTTGAAACGTGTCTTGCCTAGCCGCACACCGAACTAGAGCGACTTCTCTCTTTTATTTTTGGCTTCTCTCATGGCAGCAGAGTCTGAAATACCTTTGCATAAAAACACAACAGTGAGAGTAAGGGTGAAGTGTGTGCAGAACTAGTGCACTATAAAAGTAGCAGATAGCAGGTGGCTGAAAAATAAATGACATGAGACATATGATAGCTCTACAACATTGCATGGCAAACAAAATTAGATTCTACTCTGTATGATTTTGTAATATATGAGCACAGGAAATGCAGGTACTCCTCCAGCACACCACCACATGTGGTCATATCTAAGATAACAGTCGACTGAAATAAATAGGTCAGTCGATTTTTTAATGAACCGTCCGATCTATAAGGAACGGGCAGATGGCCTTCGTCTACCTCCCGCCAGTCACTGTTGACGATCTTTCTCGAACCGCCAGCGACCACCGGCCCAGACCCCTGCCTCCGCCGCCCCGCCCTCCCATCGACCTCACACCACCGCCGTGCTTGGCAGCGCCCCCAGGCCATCCCTTTAATCCCGGCCGACCTCCAGATCGGGCGCCAGTAGCTATAGGCCGCACACGCCCCTAAGATAAACACCAAGGCGCTGCTTCCCCGGTGTAATAGGCGTACTAGCGCCTGTTACGCCGGGGAATGCTTCCGTTAATTGGGAATCAAGTGGCCAGAAATTGAAATTCAGGGGGGCGACGGACCTCTAGCTAAGGTGAAATAGTATATGAGGAGAAACCTTGTGCATCGCGAGTTACTAGGAACATCTAGTATCAAGAAGAAGCGGTCAACTAGTGTCTTATGTGGGATGAATACCGTGCAAGCAGAGACGTAAGATTTGCACGAATAAGGGAAGATGAGTACCTTTTTCGGTTGCCGGTGTGGTCACCTCCACAAGTCGCGCCGATTTTCTTCTTTTTACCGGGGAAACCGATGTTCTGGAGGGTGCAGGCTTGGACGAACCCATGGCCAAATTGTTGACTGTGTTGCCGTGGCCGTATGTCGGCGGAGGGGAAGCAGATCCGAGGCGGCGAAGGACGGCGTAGCAGGAACAGCTCCGGTGCGGTGGAGGGTGGCGAAGTTGGAGCGGCAGCGGTGAGGCGCAGGACGGCGTGGTTGAACTGGCTCGGGTACGGACGGCTCGGCCTCGGCTTCAACTACTAGCCGTGGAGGGCGTTGCGGTTGAGGTTGCGGTGGACGACGACGTCGGGGTATCGGCTCCGGCGTGATGGAGGAGGGCGGCGGTTGATGGGTGGGATGGGGTGGCGGACGGAGGACGCCGGGGTTTCGCGGCTGGTGGAGAGGTAGTTTTGGCGCCCACGGAGTACGAATGGGGAATCGGACGGGTGGGGGGAACCATGTTTCGGTCTGGGACGCGCTTGTTTTTGGCTTTTTTGAACAGAAGATGGGACGCGCTTGTTTGAAATTTGGGGAAAGTACAAACTTTGCCCCCCTCTTAAATTTCGGACCTACTGCGGGTCGGGGGTAGGATGGTAATCCCAGGTGTCCCAAATAGTGGGCGGGAGCGATTTCGGCCGCGCGCATGTGTGCTTAGGCGGCCATTGTGTATGAATGTTTTTCGGATGCGGTTGCGTGGCGTCTAGATGAAGCTACAAACCTACCCCGGTTTAGACCTTTGGACGTCGGGCCGGTAGGTTTCACGGGTCGGAGTTATTAGAAAAGTAATTTCCTTGTACTACCAAACATTGGTCTCACGCGGTTTCGGGCGAGTAGAGGCTCTTTTGGCGCTTCGTTCGAAATTTTGAAACACAAGCATTCACGTTTAGAGTACTCTTGAACTATGAGGATTGACCTAAATATACAACGTTATATTTGACCTTGTATGTTTGAAAACCTCATTAAATTATCCGCTTCTTTTTGAAATTTTGACACTTGAAAATCCTATAACTACGATTATTTTGGAATGGAGGAGCTAAATTTGAATCTATTTTGTACACGACTACATATGCTATTATGTACAAAATCAGAGCAAAGATTGGTGCCCCCATAATTTAGGTATGGTTTACAAATGCCATGATATCAAATTCAAATAATTGAATGGACTTCATGTTGAATTCGATTTTTTTAAACCACCTTAAGTTGAATTCAAATGTATGCTAGTTCATAGGTAGTAGCTATTTATAATGTCCATTGTGTAACTTTCGTATGTATAATGTGCTTTACACACACAACATGAACTATACTCACGTTTATATTCGATTGCTAAAGCGATGCATTGTCTGGAGTTCAAAATACTAACTATGTGGATCAATTGTGTCGAATAATAACATAGACATGCTCAAATTCGATAGAATCTAGATGTCTGATGGATCAATGACCGCTCCTTACGCGAATTGCAAATATCATGATCCCATCCTAATATTTGGATACAATTTATATCTTTAATCAATGTGTAGAGCAGTCTTTTACGTGTAGTTTCACTCTCCATCGGTGGTCTCTCACACATGCTCACACACTCTCTCCCGAGGTGTCTTTCTCGCACACATGCTCTAGATATAACCCTCCCTCCCTCTCGTAACCATTTACAACTGTTTTCACTAACCTTTATCACAAGCACTCTTCCTCTCGCAAACATACACACGCACAATCCTCATCGACCCTTTCTATATACATGGACCTGCCTACGTGTCTCATGTACGCACATTATCTTTACGCCTGTCTCTCACGCATTGTCTCACACCTCTCTTCCTAATCGACGAGTATGATTCTAGCAGAGCATTCTGTAGGATGCCCCTTAAAGTTAGGTTGGATGAATAGTAATATCAGAGATAAAGGGGTTACCTTAGTCCGAGAACCTAGGGTTACAAATCCTAGCCGGCTTTGTCAGTGGACACAGAGTCCTTCACAATTCTGCTATCTTTGTCTTGTACGACTAGTCATCCATGGGTCTTCCTAAATGCGTCACGGGCCGACCAATGTGGCGCAGGACGGAACAGAACGAAGGGCCTCACCTCGACCCACCGGACCTCACGCGGTGACACACCCTCTGCCCCCACGTCTCATTATCTTCTCACACCCACACATACCAACACAAACACCACACACACAGAAAATTTCTCCTGGTGCCTCTATTCCCTCCCCCTTGCATATACACACTCAAGGGAATGGAATCTCTTGTCGTGACGTCATATTCGTCTCTCTCTCTAGACCACTCTCATTTCTCGTGCTATCTCTCCCACGCCCCCCCCGTCGGCCCCTCTATCCATGCCTCTCTCGAATACGTAATACACACACATACCTCTCTAGGCCCCGCCAAATGCATCAACTACACATTCACACATGTTACATCACGTACCCCATTGATCTAAAAAGCCCTCTCTTCACGTTTATTTCGCATACAACATTCCTTTTGAATAAAGTGTGGCCAAAAAATTATTTTAGAGTTTCTACATATATACAACATTACAAAGTTATATGGAGGAGTACGAACGCTAATTTGCATTGCATGGTGCCCACAATGATATTTATTCCGCACTGTGAATTTGTATATTTTTATACTATATACAAAGTTAGTCATAATAAAGAGAAACGAAGAGCATCTCTCTCTCCATCGCATACCCCCCTGTACGCCCCTTTCACGTATGCACACAAAACTATCTCCAGGTCCTCTAAAAGTAAGCCCCCAGAAAATTCACGCATGTTTCATCTTTCTCTCGCGATATATGCAATGACGATCATTGTATTTGAAGCGAAAGCACGATACGTACATTGGACTTCAGAATCCACTCATTACGGTCACCATTTACGTTTAGTGGTTATTATGCAGTCACGGGCTCACCGTACAACTCTGTATTTGCTCATGACATGACTAGTTGACCAGTTAAACGCTCCACGTGGCACCTCTAGTGTTGCATCACATTATCTCACTACCATCGTGCCCACCTGTCGACTTGTATCTACTCTACATCTACACTCTTATAAAATACATAAAATACACTCTTATAAAAAACAGAGTTGGTGATGATGGTGTGCCTGCCATCCTGCAATATAGGCCGTCCGATTTATATCTGACGGATAGGAAAGAAACTATGGCAATTTTGCAAAAAGGTACCCACACACCTCTCCACATTTGCAAATAAGGCCTTCCCTCGTTCATCCTTTTCTCTCACAAGATAAACAAGTCATACAAATGCATCTTGATGTTACATGCAACGCACGGGCATCTTGCTAGTAAGAATGAAAACAAACGACAAAAAAATATTTGGACGGTGGTTCGAAGTCATGACCGCGGGCACAGCGGACAAGGTGGCCTTGTATTGGTATGCTGAGCCGTCTGTTTTAACACACAGGAGCTGGTGTGGTGATTATACACACACGCACGCATGCACACGAACTGCATCCACGCAACACTCACACAAACACATGCACCCACGCACGCACGCAACACTCACACGTACACACGCAGCCACGCACGCACGCAACACTCACACCACGCACAACACTCACACGCACACGCACGCATGCATGCACACACCAGTACACCACACGACCAACACACACTCTCACGCTCAAGTGCTCAACCTACACGTGCATGCGCACACATCAGGCCCTGACAGACACATACACAACCAGGTGATTCCCGCGCACGGGTTGGAGCCTTGTCGCGCCTGCGTAAATTTGTGTTTATCTGACCTTTTGCCTATGCGAACTGACAGGTGGGACCCACAACGAACGTGGTCAATTTAACTAGTCAACATGGCGCCACGCAGACTATTTGGCCGGTCAACAGAGTGCAATCCGATGCTGAGCTGTGAGCAAGTGACCGTATAATCACCGCAAAACGTATATAGTGACCGTAATCAGCTTATTCTGAAGTTCGGTGACCGTATTACGCTTTTCTCTCTGTAGGCCCTCCAAAACTACATCTCTACACGTTCTCGCATGTTACATCTAACAACTATGCAATACAGCACTACTACTACACTCTAACACAATAAATCATATGTGTTTTTAGTTTTACTAGATATCATATTGTTACTTATAATTATTCAGTTTGCATACATTAAAATTGCCTTTGAAATGTATGGCCAGTATCATCTACCGCGCGGGAAAAATCCCGCCCTTTCCTGTTTAATCGGGTTTGTATCGATGGATCGTGCGAAACAGCAAAACTATAGTACTATACAGTACAAGTGACAGTTCACTGGGCCGTCGTGTCGTCTACTCCTCCGTCGTAAGAGTGGAGCGCTCGCTTTCATAAATCTTCTAGTCCCTTTCGCCGACATGTGGGACATCAAGCTACCGGGTCCACGTGCCATACCGGAATACAGTGCAGAGCAGCCGGGGTGAAGCACCCCAGTCATGGCGCCGGCGTAGTAATGAGCAATGAGGCGTCAAATCACAAAGCTGCACCTTTCCCGCAGTTAAGTTGGAGGGACGAAGCAACCATCATTTCACTCGTTGCTGAATCCGCTTCTCCCTCATCTTCTTCAACTTAACCACGTGTTGCTTCTGCCGTTGTTCTGCCTCATGTGGGACGCGGATCGGCTTGGTAAAGCACTGACACGTGGGACCGCATGTTAGCAAACCGCCAGGACAACGTCCTCCGAAAATAAGAAGCCTAATCCTAGACTTACAAAGGGCTAAGTAGCTGCTACGTATACTTTCCATCTAATCTATATATGCCCCCCTGATTTTCAGGTGGGGTGGGCCTAATCCTCTCCTTTAATCCAATCAAATAGTCCCACATCACATCAGTTCGTAACTTTACGTAAACCATTACGTGGATGTAGCATTGCTCAAATAAGAAACCTCCCCCGCCATCCGCGCGGCAAAATCACCTCCTTTTTACTAATCTCGATTCTATAATTTTTTAGATCAATATAATTGAGATTTGTATAGATAGCACACAGGAGCAAAACCAAGTGGTACGGTTAAGGGCATCCACAATGTGTAGCCAAATGTGAAAATAGCTTTTGGCATCGTGGGAACCATTGTGGACGGTGTTGCCAAAGCCAAAAAGATGGAACCGAAGCTCCCTGATTGATTGATTGAAGGAATAGAAAAATGCAACGTCTCTCCTCTTTCTCCCATGCTTGGACGCATGTAGTACAGTATAGAGCACAGAGTCTACTCCCCTGTCCCTTCTATCACAAATCACAAAGCAGTGAGGCGTCAAATCACAAAAGCACGGACGAAGCAACCATCATTTCACTCTTCGCTGACTCCGCTTCTCCATCGTCTTCTTCGAGAAGCCATCTCACCGCATTAGTTACTCCTAGTAGTACTAGTAAAGGACTTCCTGGATGCAAATAAGGCGGTTGTCTCGGCTTGCAGGCGGCACTTGCGAACGACTTACCGTGGTCTCCCTCAATGGTGTTCTCCGTCGAACGCACTTCGCCAAACCACCAAAAAAAATATCGTCGACGTCACCGCAATGGGGAAGGAAGTCAAATATAGTTACTACCTCCATTTTTTGTACACAAGGCCAGTATATCAAAATTACAATTTGCAAAGGGCCACTAACACTAATCGAGGCAAAATTGATGGGGTTAGCAACCAAGGACATTAATATCCCCTGCATGCATGCGGAAGTGAGAAGGTTGGTTTGCATGGCGCTGCATTAATCAAGCGATGAGGAGTGAGATGGTTAGCTCTTTGGTCTTTGGAGAAAAAAATACGCATTAATTGACACGTGAAACGAGGATTTGTATCGATTAAATCCCGCGAAGGAAAACCCAGCCTTTCTTTTTTAACACTAGTACTCCTAGTACGTACGTACTTATCCTGTTTGGGTCTAGGCCTTGCATTGCCAAACTTCGCCACACATTTTTGCCAAGCTTGCCTAAAGTTTTCAAAATGAGAAGGAGGTACACTTGCGCACGGCTATCGCGGTCGCACCGCACCCTCACACGGTCGCTCCTGCACGCCGCGGTCGCACCGCACCCTCACACAGTCGCTCCTGCACGCCGCAAACCCAACCAAGGGAACGCACCCTCACTGACACGTGTTGTCGCATGTGAACACACCAAACTCAGCCATCCTATCGCTGACACATAATTTTCGTTCATAGAGTATGTTTATCCAACCGCATGTTGGGGAGTATCCGTACGGCCCGTGCGGTGGTCTGTTGGGGAAGAAGAAGAGGTGAGGAAGAAGGAAAGAAGGGTTAGGAGACGTAGGATATTCATCCAACCGCCTGAAATGGTAGACTGACCCAAGTCAGGCGACTTGCATAACAAATATATGTTTTTACACAGCAAAAGATCCATAAAAACAACAACATAAAGAAAAACTATCACTGCTCGCGGAAAGAGACGACCTCGTCGTCTTTGGCTGCCGGCGCGAACCAGCCGTCGCTGCCGACGTGTGTCTCCGCACCGTGGTTGTCCTCGGCCTCCAGCTACTCGTTCAAGCGGAGCGTGCGGGCGCTCTGCACGGACGAGAGCACAGCCCGGTTCAAGTCGAGGACGTCCGGTTCCGCCTGCAGGAGGGCCTCGATGGCAGCGGCATCCGCGCGCTCCGCGTCGAGTCGAGCCTCCGCCGCCCGGTTCAAGTCCAGGACGTCCGGTTCCGCCTGCAGGAGGGCGTCGATGAGAGCGGCATCCGCGCGCTCTGCGTCGAGTCGAGCCTCTGCCGCCCGGTTCAAGTCCAGGACGTCCGGTTCCGCCTGCAGGAGGGCCTCGATGGCAGCGGCATCCGCGCGCTCCGCCTCAAGTTGAGCCTCCGCCGCCCGGTTCACATCCACGACATCCGGTTCCGCCTGCAGGAGAGCCTCGATGGCAGCGGCATGCGCGCGCTCCGCGTCGAGTTGAGCCTCTGCCTCCCGGTCCTCCTTTAGTATCGCCATGTTGAACCGCTGGTCCGCCTGCACCATGGGGGACTCGGACGCCGGCACGAAGTCGACGTCCATCGTCTCATACCCATCGGGGGCCTTCTGCGCCGCGACCTCCGCCATGAACATTGGATCGGCTTCCTCCTCCTCGTAGCTTGGCTCCAGAGAACTCGGGGATTGGCCCGCCGCAAAGCGAGCTTGGGAACGGAGGTCTGTGGCGCCGACCGCCGCCGTGATTTCTGCGCGGCGCTCCGGCGTCAGCATCTTGTAGTAAGTGATCTTGCGGCGCACCATGGCTTTCCGGCGAACTAGGGGACGCTTGATGCGGGCTAGGGGATCGAAAGGTGGGGGAATGGGCTGGAGATTTGGTGTGGTTTTAGGGCAGTGGCTGGCGTAGGCCGAGCAGCGAAGGTTCTGGTGTGAATAGTGGTTCCGGTGACGACCGGTCAATCGGTTTTGACTGTACATCGCTCTTGTCGCGTTCGCGTTGCAGCCCGGCACGCTGGACCCTCCACGTCGCTCACCGAATGGAACGCGCTTCGTCTTGCGTTTTCGCTCGCTTGTGGGACCGCAGTTGAGAGCAAACCGACGTCCCTCCCCCTCCCCCGCCCGCGTCATTTATTATACCACCACTCCCTCCGTTTTATGCGGAGTAAATAAAAACAGAGGGAGTATACTACGGATGAGGATCCCCTGACGTGGCCGAACCCATTGAGTAACTGACATGCGGGGCCTAGCAAGCATGGGGTCCGCCAGTAAGTGACCGAAAGGGAGGGTAAGGCAGGGATACCTACGTCAGAGGATCCACTTCCACTATACTACTTTGACCAAATGTTAGAGTAATAATATATGACATGCAACTTACACAAATGTTAGAGTAATAATATATGACATGCAACTTACACAAAGCATACAGGGTCTAATGCGTTTTTCGAGGCTAACTTTGACCAAATGTTAGAGTAATAATATATGACATGCAACTTACACAAAGCATACGGTCAAATTCGTATGTGAAAGGAGTTTCCAATGATATAATTTTCACATTATACATCTCATGTACTATTAATCTTGTCAATAGTCAAATTGGAAACCATCTCGAGTACAAATCTAGGAGTACGTACGAATCTAACAATATTGATTGGGCGTTGTTGAATGTTGATACCTTTTTGATCAAAGTAGATATACTTTGACTACACATAAAACTTATATGTAAACTAGAAAGGATAGGAGGGAGTATATTGTACGTTCAAAAACGAAACGAACATTGAATACCCTTTATATATGATTTGCGGATGCTATGATCACCGGTTCAAAATTTTGAATCCGCCTTAGGTATCACGTGCCCCCACTCGTTCCCTCTCGATTTCATCTCGGGGTCCGGAGATCTATTGAAAGAGGACTAGGGTGGGTACATGCGAATGATACTCGGCGGAATGTTCAAATGAGGCATGCGGGAGGATGGACTCGACTGGAGGGCGACATGATCGATGGAGAAGAGGGTTGGAGAGGAATGAGAAATAAGCAAACGCCACATGATTATACTTGAACGGCTCAAATAAACAATAAGTTGTCTCGCTTGGCCTACATAGTGAAAGGCCTAATGCGCAACGCGGAGCACTGACGCTCGAATATGGCCGGGAAAACAGGGAAACAGACATGTGGGGCACACCCGTCGGGACGACGTAGCGCAGACTAGTCCAATGGAGGAGCTGGCCCACGACCTCCTCGCCACCGACAACCGTTCATGTGGGTCGTTGGGGCCAACAACGGGGCGCAGCTCCAGCACCGCCTCTGGACACGGCGACCGCGGTGAGCGACACGCTCATATCGTCGCTAGACACGGTCGGTTTCAGTTTGCCGAGGGTGGCGTTAGTGCTGTGGCACGACCAACGGTATGTTTGGTTTGTGCCCAAGGTTGCCCCATCAAAGCATTGGGTAGCCAAAATTTTGGTTGAGGTATTGGTTGCCCATGATTTGGCCGACATTGGCAAGAAAAATGAACTTGAGTTGGCTAGAGTTCATTGGCATGCCAAAGAAATGGCAACCATCCAAACAAAGACCAATCTTTGGGTCATGACCAAAATTTTGGTTGAGGTATTGGTTGCCCATGATTTGGCCGACATTGGCAAGAAAAATGAACTAGAGTTGGCTAGAGTTCATTGGCATGCCAAAAAATGGCAACCATCCAAACAAAGACCAATCTTTTGGTCATGACCAAAATTTTGGCAAGGTGCACTTTGGCCACAATCCAAACACACCCCAACACCCGGCTCGTCGAGGATGCACGGGGCGCCGCGACGCGTCCGCGGAGTGGTGTAGCGCGGCCAACTGCATCCTCTGGACCTGAGACCATGCCGGGTCGTCTTGCTTTTTCAATGACATGCGGGGATCGCATGTGAGCAAAGGGCATCTCCAACGTTGCCACGACCGCAGCTGACTACCCTGGCACACCAAAACCCTCGTCCCTCGCGCCGTCGCGCGGTGCGTTCCCAGCCGGCGCCAGCTGCCCGCATTCATGCCGTCCGTTCGTATGTCGTCATTAAGAGGCTCGGTGCCCGCGGAACCAACTCCGGCGACTTAATGACGCACCCGGACGCTTGGCCTCACCGGAATGCGCTACTTAAAGCGGCAACGCCCAGCTAACCTCCACACCATAGCGCATCGTCCTCCTACCTGGAACCACATCCGCCATGACCGCAAGCGCGAACGCTCTGCGGGAGAGCTTGTCTTCGGGGATGGAGCTCGAGGTCGCCGCCCTCGCTCAAGTCGCCGCACAAGCGGTGGCCACGCTGGCGGCCGACGACGGGAGCACCGTCAGCCACGCGTCCTACTTGCCGCCGTCCAACGTCCGGCACCGCCGAGGTCGGGGACTCCTCCGAGGATGAGTAGGGCATGGGAGGCGGCAGGGCATGGTGTGCCAACTGGCCGGTCCGTCTCCCGTGTTCTACTTTTCCTCGCCGGAGACCGCACCTTCACTTCACGGGTCTTGAACCCCGCCCCCGTACATGGAGATCACAGATGGAGGACGTCGGTCGCCGCCGTAGAATAGGTTTAGGGTCGGGTTTCTTTTATTTTTTTGTCCTATAAAAGTTCGAAATGTAATGAAAATCTGCCGTGTTTGCATTAATCTCGGCCGGTGTATATGAACTTTCACAATAATATACATATTGTAGGAGTACTAGCAAGATGCCCGTGCGTTGCACGGAAGATCAAGATCTTGTGGGAGAAAAGGATGAACGAGGGAAAGCCTTATCTGCAAATGTGGAGAGGAGTGCGGGTAAATTGTCATAGTTTCCTTCCTATCCGTTAGATATAGATCGGACGGCCTATATTGCAGGATCGGACACATCTTTCTACATCTACGGGAACCTACGAAAGGGTTAACGTAAATTGCCTCTCTCTCTCCTCCCCTGATTTTCATGGTGGTGGGCCCCTCCCTCCCCCAATCTACAATCAACAGCTCACACGTTTCACATTACGTTAATTACGTAACTGGGATTACGTAGGTGTAGCATTACTCGTCCTAAAAAACCCAACTAAGCCAACCTCCCAGCATATCGCACGGGAAAAGACCCGGCCGCGCCGTTTTAGACGGGATTACCGGATTACTAGTAGTAGTATCGATGGATCGCGCGAAGCAACAGATTTTTTTTGAGGGGGCGAAGCACCTAGTTTAAAAGGAAAAAATGCGGTACACTCACAGCACTCCTGTCGCGGTCGCATTGCACCCCACACACGTTCGGTCCTGCACACGGCTCACGCAAACGGAACGCGCTTCGGCTTGCCTCTTCACTGACACGTGGGACTGCACTTGGAGAAACCGACCATGCGCCAAACTCCCCCCGCCCACCGCGCGAAAATCCTCCCCCCCACACCCAAAAATTCCCCCCAAATCCGATTCAACCGCCCTTCGGCCAACTAGCCAATAATATTCCCCAAACCCCCTCCCCCTGTCCCCCTCCACTCCATTCGCTCCGCCAAAGCCGCCCTCCCCGCCGCGCCGATACGTCGGCGCCGCGGTTCGGCGATCCTCTCGCTCCCACAGTACGCTCTCGTAGACTGCCGTCCTCTAGCCGCGCCGCCACCTCTGGCTACGTTCTTGTGGAGGCGCACGGCGGTCAGCGCCGCCACCGCTGGCGACGTTCGTGTGGAGACGCACGGCGGTCAGCTTCTCCCACGGTACGCGCATTCTAGACTGAGGCCCCGTTCATGTCGGTGTAGCGCTGAATGTTAGCTGATAGACGCTGTTAATCTCACTGTTTGCCGAAGTAGTTTACTGTCAATATGCTCTGCTTAAGAAGCTTCCTTGCCCTGTTCTGCACTCAATCTGCTTAGCTGAGATGGCATGCCAAGGCCGATTAGTTGCTAAAATATCCTGCCATATATTTATTGTGACGTAGATTGCCATGGTCTAGTAGCCAATCTGTTAGCTGAAATAGCTCTACACCGTTTTATACTCGATCTTTGTTGCTGCGATGGCCTTCGATAGTTCGATGGCTGTGTGCTCGGCCTCATTGACTGCTGAAACAGCCTGCCATAATTTGGCACTCAAATCTGTTTGCTGAATTAGCTTTACATATATTTCGTTACTTAGATCTGCTCGTCCAAATATCTTGCCATAGCTTTAGACATCGACCTAGGTATTTTTTTCTAGACTTCATAAAAAAGCATATATGTTTTTCCTGTAATATCTAGTAGAAGAACTAATTTGTATGTCTAACAGATGGATAGGACTTGGATAACTTCCGCTCGAAGATTCTCCGCTGCATATGTCGAGGGGGTTGAAAACTTCATGAACTTTATCAGAGATGAGTACGGTGGTACGAAATCAGATATGCTCTGCCCGTGTAGCAGTTGTATGAATTCAGTTACAAGACCCCAATCAACTGTGCAAAATCATCTACACTTGTATGGGAACGTCAATGTTATTGACTACGTGGAAGCAGCAGATCACCATCTTGATCTGCATGATGCTCAGGGGGAAGAGGAGGAGGAGGTGGTGGTGGCGGAGCCAGTGAGTTTGACCAACATTGAAACAATGCTACGAAATGCTCGTGCATTCCGTGAACTTTCACCTGCAGAAGAAAAACCATGGGCCCGCATGTTGGAACAATGCAACGTTGATGTCACCCCAGGAAATAAGCTGTCAGTATTCTCAGCTATGGTCACCTTTCTTCAGGTGAAGACATCTGACGGATGACCAACAAATCATTTGATGTGATGTTGGCTGCTTTCCGCGAATCTTTCCCAGATGCGTCTGAGCTGCCACACACCTACAGTAAAATGAAGAATTTCCTTCGTGTAGTTGGAATTGGATATGATATGATCCATGTTTGTAAGAATAATTGTGTTCTGTTCCGGAAGGATTATGCCAACTTAAGTGAATGCCCGAAATGCAAATCATCAAGATGGAAAGATGGTGATGCTGTGAAGAGGATTCCTCATAATGTTCTGAGACATTTTCCAATTACACCAAGATTGCAAAGGTTGTTTCATGATGCTGAAACAAGAGAGGATGTACTGTGGCATTCTAGGAACCAGGAGTACAGAGATCAGAATGTAATGAGCCATCCATCTCATGGTAGTGAGTGGAAAAGCTTCAATGATAAACACAAAGAGTTTGCTGCTGACCCGAGAAACATTAGACTTGGCTTAGCTTCAGATGGATTTAACCCATTTGGCCACCAGAGCGCCACATATAGCATGTGGCCAGTGCTTGTTATCCCTTACAACATGCCTCCAAATGTCTGCACCAAAGAATCAAACTACATGATGGCCTTGCTCATCCCAGGTCCAAAAAGTCCTGGAAAGGATTTTGATTTGTTCATGGAGCCTCTTGTGGAGGAACTTCAACAGCTATGGAAGGGTGTTCTCACTCGAGACCTATATAGCAGCCCACCAGCTGATTTCTTTCTGCGTGCTGTTATAATTTGGTGCATCCATGATTATCCGGCTTTGGGCACTATGTCAGGGCGAACGACACATGGTTACAATGCATGTGTTCGCTGTGACAGGAATCCGCTGTCATACGCAATACTTAGCAAGATCTGTTACATTGGACACCGCCGTTTCCTTGCCAAGGACAAGCCGCATCCTAGAAAATACCGAAGACATGTGTTCAATGCAAAGCATGAAAACCGTGATGCGCCAAAGAGGCTCACCGCCGATGAGTTGCAAGTGGAATTAGAGAAGGTCAGGCATATTACACCAGGAAACCATCCTGGTAATGGTAGCGGGAAAAGGAAGCGTGGCAGGGTAGAAGAGAGATTATTGTTTACCCGCAGGTCCACTTTGTGGGACTTGGAGTATTGGAAAGATTTGGATCTGCGGCATAATCTTGATGTGATGCACATCGAGAAAAATATATGTGACAGCATTATCGGCACACTTCTTAATATTGAAGGCAAGACGAAAGATACCTTAAAATCTAGGATTGATTTGACACACCTGGGTATCAGAAAGGATTTGCAGGTGCAAGATGAAGGTAAACCACGGGATATGGCACCAGCTGTGTACGTCTTGGACAAGGTAAAAAGAAAAGAATTCTGCGAGGTCCTGTCACGTGTGAGATTCCCACATGGATTTGCTTCCAACCCTGAAAGGAGAGTCAGTGCAGATGGAAACAAGGTACAAGGGTTGAAAACTCATGACTGCCACGTCCTACTTCAAAGGGTTTTACCTGTTATCCTTAGAGGATTGGGCCGCCCTGACTTATACAGAGCAGTTGCAGAGTTGGGACAATTCTTCAGGGAACTCTGCAGTAGGAATATCAGGATAGATGCTTTGGAGCGTCTTAGAGACAAGATACCAACTATCCTATGCGACCTTGAGAAGATATATCCTCCAGCCTTCTTTGATGTGATGGTGCATTTGGCTGTTCATCTACCTGATGAGGCACTACTTAGAGGTCCAGTACAGTATGGCTGGATGTACCCTATTGAAAGGCGGCTAGGCACTTTCAAGGGCTATGTTAGGAACAGAGCTAGACCCGAGGGTTCCATTGCAGAGGCCTACATTGCTACAGAAGCGTTGACATTCTGCTCAAAATACATTGAAACAGCTGATCAGCTTAGCAAAGAGGTGGGTGAAGACAATCCCGGGCTCAATGTTTTCGATTATTCTGTTCGAGTTACAGGGAAGAGTCGACAAGAGGACAAACCTAAAGATTTGGACAAAATGGTTTGGTATGTGTTGAATAACTGTCCTGAGATACTACCTTATATCAAGTAAGTGCAGTACTGCAGCTTATACATCGTAATCTACTAAACTTGCAGCACATTCTTATATATTTAGATGTTTGACGCGATCACTATGTTGTGCAGCATCTACAAAGAGGAGTTACTGCCGCAAAATCCAAGAAACATTGACAAACTGGTTATGGCAGGATTTGCGAAATGGTTCAAGAACCATGTAAGCTTTTGAAGTGCACTGTCAGTTTTTTTAATATATTGAGTACATAAGATGATCAGCTTGTCTATTTTCTAACCATAGGTTAAGAAGATGCGGGAGGATGGGCAGGCAGTTGATGATGCCCTTTACTCACTAGCAATGGGTCCTGATACTCGGGTAAGACATTATGAATCTTGCGTTGTTGGAGATGTGCGCTACAACACCCTTGCACGAGACGAAGGCAGGAAGACACAAAACAGTGCCATCATGAGCACGGATACGTATGACAAAGAGACAACTGAAATGTATGCTAACATAACAGACATTATTCAGTTGCAGTATATCTCCAGTTTCGAGGATCATCGGTGTGTGGTTCTGTTGTGCTGTCGTTGGTATAACCTGTTTTCCAGGATCGCAAAACCCAGAGCTGATGATTATTTCAAATCCATCAATGTCAAGGCGGCGTACCAGACCAACGAGCCTTTTATTTTGGCAAATCAAGCAACACAGATATTTTTCTTGGAAGACACATTTGCACGTAGCGATGACTGGAGAGTATTGCAAAGGTTTGAGCAGAGGAATTCGTTTAATGAAGTTGCACAACAAGATGATGCTTACACTGCTCCTGATGTACAAGATAACACAGATGTTCCTAATATCTTTGAGAACCATCACGTCAATGACGCCGGCGAAAAGATTGCCTGTCGTGCTGTGGACATACAAGAGTTGATCAAGAAGAAGCCAACGTTCGAGGACGTTGAGGACGAAGAAGAAGATGACACCGTGGGGAATTACGATTCAGACTGATACACATGGCGAAGATGTTGACGCTGCTGCTGCGGATGATGATTACATTGCTTTTGTCGTATTTGCCTGTCAGAAGACGTTTTTTATCTACTATGTGAAATTGTGTTTGCTATGACAACTGAAACCTGATGAACATGTTGTTTAGTATTTTGCTGTGAGAACATCACTTGTTATGTATGCTGATTTGTGTTTGGTGATTGTATGACAACTAAAACATGATGACATTGTTGTTTAGTTGTACTCATATTTGGCTGTGAAACTTGAATTTGATGACATAGTTTGCTGTTGGACTGCAATTTGCTCGACGTCTTCGAATGAGAACAAAGCTGACCCGACAGGGCCTCTGCTATTTATTTATTTATATGAGCAAAAGGGGATACCCCCTGATTTCCGTTAATAGAAATCATTAGATGTTCACAACACTACGCCCAGCCTGCTACACAGGTTTCATTCATTACTAGTTTCAGCAAAGTGCTCATGTCGTAGCCACTGAATACATCACGAGTGCTACATACACTGCAAATAAAGAGACAATCATCCTACAGAGCACATCGATTTTGCCCATTATCTTCACAAGCTCTTTCATCTCCTCATTGCTGTCAAGGCCGTTCAGCAGCTGTTGCTTGGCCATGATCAGAGGAACTGCATCTTTAACCTTCTGCTCTGCATCTTCCTCTTCTGTCGTTCCTTCAGTTACTTGTCCAACACCCCAACCTGCTGGTATTGGGATTCCTCGGCTAACCAAATAATCAGCGTAGTTGCATTCCCCCACATCAGCAACTTCCCAGAAATACAAATCACACGAATCTTCCCTTTTCTGCACGAATCAAATTGGTAGATCATCAACCAAACTATTAAAAAAATCAGCAACTGAAAGCAGCAGAACAACACTTAAACATATTATTACCCCATGATTCGGGCATTTGTAGAAGACTCGGCCAGGGTTGCGGATTGTGGTTGAGACGCGACGGATGACTCTGCGTGATTTGCAGCAGTGGCACCACACCAACGGCAGCGGGTTGCGATGAGCAATCGGCTGCGGTGCGCGTGCCGGCGAGGGTGTGATGAGACCCACAGGCGATGGTACGGGTTGCGACTTGGCGCATATCTGGTTGTTGCCTGCTGAAGAGCAGGTGGACGAGCAGCCAGCGGACATGGTTGCTGCGGCCAGAGCTTCTGATGCTAGGCAGAGTAAGTAGAGAAGAGGAGAAGCGAACGTTGGATATGTCAGTTTCATTACTTGCAGAGTAGCATAGCACCATATATAGTCATAGTCTAGGTTTGGATTCGAACCAGCTACAGGAGCACGTCTTTCTTTTTTCTAAAACTCGGCAACGTCTCATTACTGGTACACTAGCTTGTTCTGTACGCCTTCCCAAGTCTTTGATTTTCTTTCCCTTTTTTGCGAGGAAGGAAGGAGGACAAAATTGAGAGTTCCTGGGACTCGAACCCAAGACCTCTCGGTTGAAAACCAAGGGTGCTAGTCACTTATGTGGCGAACGTTCCCTGTGAGGAGGACGGCAGACGAACGCATTTTCCTCGCAGTTTTCTTCCTATATATAAAAAAGTATGCTACTTGGTGTCCGCTTAGTCAACAAACGATTGTGCCAACCTTGACCGTTGGATTGACATTCAACGTCTGTCGCGTTTCTTCAGTCTCTTCTTCCTCGAGCCGCCAAAGCCAAACCAGCGCCGGCGGGACCGCCTGCTCCCGCCTCCCACGGCTGGCTGTGATCTGCCCCGGCTCCTGTTCGTTCCCGTCCGAGGCCTCACCATCGTCCTCCGCCTTGGTTCGCTCGCCGCGGCGCCGCCCTCCGGTGTTGTCAACATGGTCAACAACCGAGAGGAATAAGGAGATGACTGTACATGGTGAGGATGACAGTAGGGACCCAGCAGCGCGCAGTAATTTTGTTTTTTCGGGACGGAGAAGGGTATCAACTGGGTTGTGCGGGACCCGTGGCCCGTCTAGCCCAGGCTTTTATTTCATATGTTTAGCACATGACCAGCCCAGTTTGTTTTTTTCCTTTCTGAAAATTGCTAGCCAGCTATTTTGTTTTTTGCAGAATAACCAACGTAGGCCTACTTGCTTTTCTACGCCCTGCTGGGCCGGAAATCTTTCAAGACGAGGAGGGATGCATTTTGCCCAGAAAATGGGCTATAAGTAATAAGAAATGGGCTATAAGTAATAATAAATGGGCTGTAAAATGAAAAAATACAGCAAACAGACAATTAGTTCCAAAATACTGTTTTCTTTCGGATTTTGATATTTTAAATTTCATTGTTTTTGTGCGGGTAAAATTTCATTGAATTTAAATTAAGGTATATTTAGATTTAAAATTAATTTGAATCTGGCTAGAAATTTCGGGCTGTATGCTGTTTGGGACAGATTTGGAGGCTGACTTGTGGGTCTACTAGGTTGACGTGTACTTTGGCTTTGTCAACTTAGTCCACAAACGATTCTAGCAGCAGTGACCGTTGGATGTTAATCCAA
This sequence comes from Triticum aestivum, assembly GCF_018294505.1. NCBI lineage: Eukaryota > Viridiplantae > Streptophyta > Magnoliopsida > Poales > Poaceae > Triticum > Triticum aestivum. Next base: position 104,568,510 of record NC_057797.1, read on the forward strand.
CGGCCGTGCTGCTTCTTCAATATCTGATCTTCTTGCTCCAGCCGCCCAAACCAGCTCCGGTGGGACTGCCTGCTCCCGCCTCCCGTGGCCGGCTGTGCTGCCGCACAGGCCGCACCGCCCCACCCTACTTCATTGCTGGCCAGGCCATTCCTCTACTCACCCACACCTCCTGTTATTTTCCGGCGACGGCAGCCGGACCAGTAAACCCTCGTACTCCCCACCGCGTGGGCAACCATTGCCGAGTCTTCCCCGGCTCCGTGTCGTTCCCTTCCTAGGCCTCGCCGTCGTCCACCGCCATGGTGCTCTCGGCGCGGCCTGGTCAACTTGGTCAACGAACGACATCCATCGGTCGTGGACTGTACGCGCAAAATAATGATTCCTCCACCTAACAGCTGGGACCCACCGGAAGGGCCTCTGTATTTCGCGAAAAAACGTTCCCCCCGCTGACATGTCGGACCCACCAGCTATATCTTCGCACGCAAGGAAGTGCCTTCTTATTACGCACAAAAATGAATACCCCCCTGCTAGCTGGGACCCACCATAGTGGGAGGATGACTTGTGGGCCAACAAAGTTGACGGGGACGGAGGGCTTTGTCAACTTAGTCAATATGAACGATTCTAGCTCCAGTGACCGTACGATGTCCATCCAACGGCCGTAGTGCTTCTTCAACCTCTGGTCTTCTTGCTCCAGCCGCCCAAAGCAGCGCCGGTCGTGCCGCATGCTCCTGCCTCCCGTGGCCGGCTGTGCTGCCGCGGAGGCCTCACCGCCCCCTACTATTCCCACCGCTGGCCAGGCCCTGAGGTGACTGCAGCCTCACACCGTAGCCGAACCAGTGAACCCTCATACTCCTCTCCGCACGGGCTTCCACTGTCGCGTCTTCCCCGGCTCCGCATCGTCCCCTTCCTAGGCCTCGCCGTCGTCCACCACCGTGGTGCTCTCCACGCGGCGTGGTCAACGTGGTCAAGGAACGACTTCCATCGGAAGAGTACTGTACGTGGAGAAGCTGACAGCTAGGTCCACGGCCACAACCCAGTTTTTTTGTGATTTGCCAAGTAACTCGCTTTGTCAGGCCTGTTGGGCTGCAAATCTTTCAAGACGTGGAGAGCTTTCATTCGGCTGGCCGAGAAAATGACCCATCCGTAATGAGAAATGGGCTGTACATTTTTAAAACACATCAAACCGGCAATTAATTTCAAATATATTTTTTTCATTTCAAGATTTTAAATTACATTAATTTTTATGCGTGGAGAATTTGTTGGATTTTATATTGATATACATTTATTTTTAAAATCAGTTTGAATGTGAGTCGAAATTTCGGGATTAAAAACAGTTCGGACCGCACCGAAATATGCAAAATTTTGTATAATTTTTTAACCATGGCCACAATTTGGGCTGTAATGCTAACAAAAAGAACATGGGCTCCAAAAAAACCTTAAGAATTAGCAAATGGGCTGAAAATTATTAGAAATAATGGCAGATGGGATGTATGCTATTTTCCACAGATTTGAGACTTTCCTAAAAAAAGGTTGACGCACAAGCAGTGACTGTTGGATGTCCATCCAACGACCGTCGTGCTTCTTCAATCTCTGCTCTTCCTGCTCCAGCCGCTCAAACAAGCGCCGGCGGGACTGCCTGCTCCCTCCTCCCCGCGTCCGGCTGTGCTGCCGCGCAGGCCTCACTGCCCCACCGTACTCCCATCGCTGGCCTAGCCATCCCTCTACTCACCCACACCTGCTGTTATTCTTCGGCGACAGCAGACGAACCAGTAAACCCTTGTACAGTCGTACTCCCCTCTGCGTGGGAAACAACTGCCAAGTCATCCCTGCCTCCGTGTCGTTCCCTTCCTAGGCCTCGCCGTCGTCCACCGCCCTGGTGCTCTCGGTGCGGCCTGGTCAACGTGGTCAACGACCGACATGCATCTGAAGTGGACTGTACGTGGAGAGGCCGACAGTTGGGTCCATGGTCGCACGCAAGGAAATGCCTCCTTATTACACGCAAAATAATGATTCCTCCACCTGACATTAGGAATCCACCGAAAGGGCCTCTGTATTTCGCGAAAAAAACGTTACCGCCGCTGACAACTCGGACCCACCAGCTATATCTTCGCACGCAAGGAAGGGCCTCCTTATTATGCACAAAAAAATGAATACTCCCCCTGTTAGCTGGGACCCAGTATAGTGGCAGGCTGACTTGTGGGCCTACTAAGTTGACGGGGACGGAGGGCTTTGTCAACTTAGTCAATATGCACGATTCTAGCTCCAGTGACCATACGATGTCCATCCAACGGCCGTAGTGCTTCTTCAACCTCTGGTCGTAGTGCTTCTTCAACCGAATCACATAGAACAAGGGAGTACCTTGCTCTGATACCAATTGAAAGTGCTAGTATCAACTAGAGGGGGGGGGGTTGAATAGGCGATTTTTATGAAAGTCTTCAAAACATGTAAGTTTCGAAGACAAACGATAGAAATAAACCGATTACCATGCAGCGGAAGGTAGACTACACTAGGCAAACCATAGTCACGTATTCAATGAAGTGAAAGCACAATGACTAATAGCAGCTAGGCAGTAAGGATCAGGTAGGAAGATATGGTGAAGCCAATCAGTACACGTAATCACTTAGTGAAGTCGAAAGGTGATGCTATCGTATAATGACTTCACAAGAACCAACAATAAGTAAATGGAAGGGAAGGATGAAACCAGTGACTCGTTGAAGACAATGATTTGTTGGACCAGTTCTAGTTGCTGCGACAACTGTACGTCTGGTTAGGGAGGATGAGATTCAACTCAGAATACCTCGTCTTCACCTTATTCCCCTTGAGATAAGGACACCCAGTCCTCGCCCAATCACTCTGGTAAGTCTTCATGGTAGACTTCCAAACCTTCACAGACTTCGTTCACCGGCGATCCATAATGACTCTTGGATGCTGAGAACGCGACGCCTAACCGGCTGGAGGATTCACAGTCCTCAAGTGTAATAAGTCTTCAGATCACACAGACAAGAAGACTTAAGTGATGCCTAACACTCTCTGGCTCTGGGTGGTTAGGGCTTTATCCTCTCAAGGAATTCTCTCTCAAAGGCTTCGAGGTGGGTTGCTCTCAAACGACAAAAGCCGTATACTAACTCTGAGCAGCCAACCGTTTTTGGTTGTAGGGGGTGGGCTATTTATAGCCACTAGGCAACCCGACCTGATTTGTCCGAAATGACCCTAGGTCACTAAGGAACTGACACGTGTTCCAATGGTTAGATTTCAAACACACATGACAACTTTACTTGGGCTACAAGCAAAGCTGACTTGTCCAACTCTGAACAAGATTCGCTCTCATAGTCTTCACTCGAAGACATAGGATTTTGATTAAGCATCACTTCAGTTATTTTGACTGGTTCTCTTGGACCCCACTTAACAGTACGGTGGTTCCTATGACTCAAAAAAGAAGAAAAAGAACTACGAAAGATCTAGGTCTTCGCACTCCATAGTCTTCATGCGATGTCTTCTCTTGTCATAGTCTTCAATGTGAATGTCTTCACATACCACCTTTGACTTCAATGTCTTCATACATTTTTAGGGGTCATCTTTGGTAGGAAAACCGAATCAATGAGGGACTTCTATCTATGTTATCCTGCAATTCTCACAAACACATTAGTCCCTTAACTAGGTTTGTCATCAATACTCCAAAACCAACTAGGGGTGGCACTAGATGCACTTACACCAGGCCATCCCTCTACTCACCCACAGCCCCTGTTACTTTGCGGCGACGGCAGCCTCACATCCCAGCAAACCAGTGCCCTCGTACTCCTCTACGCGTGGGCATCCACTGCCGCGTCTTCCCCGGCTCCGCGTCGTCCCTTCCTAGGCCTCGCCGTCGTCCACCGCCCTGGTGCTCTCGGCGCGGCATGGTCAACATGGTCAAGGAACGGCTTCCATCAGACGTGGACTGTACATGGAGAGGCTAACAGCTGGGTTCACGGTCGCAGCAAGGAAGTGCCTCCTTATTATGTGCAAAATAATTATTCCTCCACCTGACAGCAGGGACCCAGCGGACGGGCCACCGTATTTCGCCCCCTGACTGCTGGGACCCACCAGCTACATCTTCGCACGCAAGGAAGTGCCTGACAGTCGGGACCCACCTGGTCGAAGCATATGTAGCATTGTCATTCTGGTCGTGAACGTGTACGTACATATATACTGGTGGATGTAGAGGCGTGCACGTGTCGTAGTAGAGGCGGCCAGGGTGCAAGAAAGAAAATACGGCCACGTATGTGTACATAGGGGCGGGGTCTCGAACGCCTACTCGCGCATACGTATGGCAAGGGCTCGTTGACATGGCTGGGTCGGAACAGAGAAACAACGTCGTCGTCGTGTTCATGGGGAGGCAACAGAATGTGTCGTGTTCATGGGGAGGCAACAGAATGCGTCGTGTTCATGGGGAGGGAACGGAATGCGTCGTGTTCATCGGGATGCAACGGAATGCGTGGGAGCCAACCGGCTGGGTCGGAACGGAATGCATGGTCGTGTTCATCGGGAGGGCTTGGACAGAACAGGCGATGGAAACGAGGCCTGGCGTACCGCAAAACGGAGGAAACGGCCTTGTGTTTGGCCGGCCATGTTCGAAACGGGATCCTGTTCACCGGGAGGGGTCTGGCGTACCGCAAAACGGAGGAAACGGACCTCCTACGTTCGAAACGGGGGTCCTGTTGATTGGGAGGGGTGTGGCGTACCGCAAAACGGACGAAACGAACTTGTGTTGGAGCGCTACGGTCGAAATGGGGGTCCTGTTCATCAGGAGGGGTGTGGCGTACCGCAAAATGGGACTCCACGGGATACTGTTCATCTCCACCATCGACCCCCTCCAGCCTCCACGAGCTACTGTTCATCCACCATCGACCTCCTCCAGCCTCCACCTGCGACTGTTCATCCACGGGCTCCTGTTCATCCAGCCTCCATCGCGCGCTACTCCACCGGCTACTGTTCAACCAGCCCTCTCCACGGGCTCCTGTTCAACCACCCCTCCATGGGCTACTGTTCATCCTGCCCTCCACCGTCTACTGTTCATCCTGCCCTCCACGGGGTGGTCCTGTTCATCCAGCCCCAACCGGCTGGATCGATCGGGGTCCTGTTCATCCAGAGGCAACACCATGGGGTCCTGTTCATCCACCCCCACCGGGAACTGTTCATCCAACTCCCCCCCCCGCAACGCTCACTGTTCATCCAGAGGCAACATCGATCAGCTTCAGTTAGTAGCAGTAGCGAAGGAATCGCTCGATCGGGTTCAGTTAACAGCCATCGATCGATCGCTTGGGTTCAGTAACGCGTAGCCTACAGTGCAATCTCTCGGGTTCAGTTAGAGCCCAATGCCTCACTCGGGTTCAGTTAGAGCCAACGCCTCGCACACACGCGCGTACGTGTATCAGAGAAACGCGCATCACTCGGCCCCCGATCTCCCACCGTAACCGGGAACTCCCTGAAATTTTCCTCGCCCTTGCTTCTACCACGGTTTTTTCCATCATGGACGGCCCAAAGAATGTCATGCAGCTGCGTCTCCGGCCCGCCCAGGACGAAAACCCCATTTTCTGTCATGATTTTTTGTCATAGAAGTAGGAGCCCACCACATCTATGATGATACCGGGTTTTGTCACAATTATCGTCATAGAAGTGTCATATGTATGATAGAATTTTTTTTCGTTCGGCCCAAAATGTCACGGATGTGTCTTTTTTGTAGTGCATCCGGATCAGTGTCAATGCTTGCATCGACGTAACCATTTACGACAAGCTCTTTGTCACCTTCATAAACGAGAAACATATCCTTAGTCCTTTTTGGGTATTTCAGGATATTCTTGACCGCTATCCAGTGATCCACTCCTAGATTATTTTGGTACCTCCCTGCTAAACTTATAGCAAGGCACACATCAGGTCTGGGACAGAGCATTGCATACATGATAGAACCTATGGCTGAGGCATAGGGAATGACTTTCATTTTCTCTCTATCTTCTGCAGTGGTCGGGCACGTGTAGTACCAGCCAGAGGATAAACACGAGTGACTGCTTCAACTCCTTCAATGTTGAGAGAGAAACTTTGATGCTCCGCATTCTGAAGACTAAGAGGCTCCTTGCAGGCTCTGGTTAGATGGCTTCAACGGACATATCCACGTCAGGCAGAGAGATCCGATGATTGCGAGCAGAGGGCTGATATGAGATAGCTGAGTGGAGTTTGATTAGCCGCATTATCCATGGAGCGTAGAACTTCAAGACAAAAATATCAGATCCTAATGCAGCAAGGTGGCGGATGAAGAAGTCGTGTGCGTTGAAGCATTTTCCGTGAAGAATATAGAAGACCAAAGTCTTCATTCCACCTTCCAGCTTTGCATGTGGAGAATGTCCTTTGATGGGCCAGAGAGTTCGCCTTATAATGTGATAGATAGTCCGAGGCAGATAGTCAAGGTCTTCAACAAAGAACTCCTTAGGATAGACAGCATCTGGAGGCAAAGGCTTCATCATACTGTGCATCTGACTCATGTTCGGTTCAGGCTTCTGAAAGATGCTCTCCATAGCTTCACTGTGAAGCTGACAGCCAGGTTCATAGAGATCTCCAGGAGTGGGCAGACCAGTGATCTCAATGATATCAAAGGCTTTGGCTTCGTGATGAACATTTCCTGTCATCCACTCAAGGACCCAAGTCTTTGGATCTCTGTTGTAACCACGTATGTGAAGAGTGGCATAAAATTGGAGCAGCAACTCTTTGTTCCAGTGCTCTTGGTCGGTGACGAAAGGCAACAATCCAACCTCTTTGAAGCAATCCAGAGCTTCTTCCAAGCAGGGCAGACCAGTTATTGCTTCGGTGCCAAGACGCATATGAGGGAAGATGTGACCTTGATTGTACAGAATGCATGAGTAATAACTTCACTGCGGATAGCTCCAGAACCGATCAGAAGATATTCTTTCCCTTGAGTAGGGGTTCTTGGAGCTATTGAAGAAGGTGTTGTCTGCTTTGAAGCCGTTGACATTAAAGGATCTAGGTGCTGATGCAGGACCTGGAAACCTGGGAAACCTTGGCATTGGCTTCTGTACCTGAGGCCTATGCTCAATATGATAGTCAAACTGAGGACCAGCAGCAGGCGCAGGAACAGGAGCAGTAGCATCACTGGCTTCGCTGACTTCTGGTTCATGGGTTGGTGTAGGCTCCACATTTGCTTCAGCCATGACAACGTCAGTGGCTTCATTCGTGTTGGTGGTGGCAGCCTCAAGATTTTCTACCTCCACTTGATGAGCTGGAGGGTCGGGCACAGACACGTTCTCCTCGAGAACAGCTTCTTCAGTAGTTGGGGGAGTAGGGACACGTTCTTCTTCTTGGGTGTCATCGACTGATGCAGCCGGAATGTCTTCAGCAGCTTTAGCCTCAGACTCGGAGACTTGAGACCTTGGTCCTTTGCGAAGCCTGCGTAACGCTGGCGACGCCTTTGGAGATGGAGTTGGCTGGGCCTCAAAGTCATCTTCTTCTTCTTGCCGGGGTGGTGTGACTTGTTGTTGTGGGTTATCAGCCCATGATGCATCCTGAGCAATTGGCGTCAGAGGATGACCAATGCTGATGAGTTTGCTGTGCGTAAGCACAGGCGATGATACCTGTTGGTGCTCGATCTGAGGAAGAACTACATCATCTTCAACATTGTCATGGTGACCAATGTCTTCAGCAGTGGTGGGATCAACTGCTGGAATGTCTTCAGCTGTATGAGCCTCTGTGGAAGCAGGCTCATGGACAATCAGTTGGCGCTCTTGGTGTGTAGATGCAGGGCGAACCATTGAGATAGGTTCAACAACCAGGGGCTCTATGGGAGCAGCCCGTTCCTTCTTGGTCTTCCGCTTCTTCTTGGAGGGAGTAGCATCAGAGGCTTCAGGATGTTTCCTCTTTCTGGCTTCAGCCTCAGCAGTCCTCGTCTTCTTCAGTTCTGAAGTGGTTGACCTGGCCTTTGGCTTCGAGCTAGTCATGCTGGCTGGGAAGACAATGGGATGTGCTTCCTGCCTTGGTGCGTCAGGTGCGGCCACAACGGGATGCTTCTTCTTCTTTGCAGCCATCCTAGGGTCGATGCCAGGACGACCAAGGGCCTTGCGCTTCTCAGCTTCATTGTAGGCTTGCACACACTTGTCAGCCAGGCTCTTCATGCGCTCACGAGAACCTTGAGCTTCTTCACGCTTCCTGAGAAAGGCTTCTTTGAGCTCATGCTGCATGATCTTGAAGTTCCTGACCTCTTGCACGCCGAGCTTGGCCATATGCTTCTTAAACTGAGCTTTCTCAAAGTCGATCTTTTGCTTCAGTTCAACAATGCGCTGGGCTATAGCTAGCTCTGAAGCAATGGCGCCATGGAAGGCAACACTGAGGCCAATCGGAAGTTGCAGATCTTCAAAGCTGAGGTTGGGCGTGTCAAACCACTCATCAATGAAGTTATGGATGATTGCCACATCAAAGAGAGGCATATCATTGAAGATTTCTGCTTCTTCTTTGCTCTTGATCAGTTGCTCAAGAGCGTCATCTGCAAGATCTTCATCGCTGGACAGATCAATGGCATCGTTGCGCAGAATAGCAGCAGCAGTCAGTTCTTGGCTGGTGTGTGGCAGAGGCATCTTGACTTTCGAGGGCTTGGAGATGCGTGAAAAATCTTCAGACTGCACACTGTCTTCAGGAGGTGCAGTAGCTAGTGGCTTCGCCCGTGATTTTTGGTGCTGAGGAAGGCTTTGAAGCTTTAGGTTGCTTTAGTTTCTTTGGCTTCAGCGATGCAGGCGCTTCATCAGATTCAGCGTCATCTGCAGGCTCATCCACGACTGTCCCTTGAATCACGATATGAGTGATGAGACCGTCCAGGTTGTAGAAGGGCCCAACAAGATTGGGTTCAGCTTCGCGGGTGCCATCGGCACGGGGAGTAGAAGGGCCAGGGTTGAAGTCTAGTTCCAATGACTTCTTGTTCTGCTTCGCCGAATTCTGGGCAAACTGGAAGTTGCGCTTGAACAGATTGTCGTCACAACACCATAGCAATGACGATGGGTCAGCATCTGCAGGCTGTGGTCCACGAACCATGCAGGGATAAAAGCCTTGTTCAATGGCATCATCTCTGGACCTGGGTTGAAGATTTCTGTATAGGATGTCTCCCCATGGTCGCTTGATGGCATTCTTCTCAGCATATTCCTTTGTCACAAACCTGTACTTGAACCACTGTTCTGCCCAATATCGTCGAATCCATTGGATTCGTGTCTTGCACTGATTGTAATCCTCTTCTGGATCTGTCTTGTACAGCTCTGAGAGGTCATCGGGAAGATCTCTTGATGTTTCACCTCGACGCTTTCTGCCACCCTTCCTTGCTGATTTCTCTGCAGCCATGAACTTTAAACTGAATGGCTTCAATATGTTCAAAGGATTCAAAGGCTTTCGCTTGCTGGACAAACAGGAACTGCCTTCGGGATAATTTATATGATGCTGTAAGAATTCTGCAAAAATGAATGCAGACTATGAGAACCAAGGGATTCTCCCACGGACATGTACCTATGACAGCATTAAGGTGCGAGGGAAGGGGAAGAGGTCATATGCATTCTCAGAAGATTTTGAAGATAAATCAGTTTAGAAGACATTGACCTCATTGTGCGAAGACATTCACTCATAGATAAGGAGTTGGTTCTAGATTTATACGAATCCACGGATTAGTACAAGTGAGGAATCTAACTACTTTGTGAAGCGTAAGTGAACATACTAGGCATATTATGAGATGCAGTATGAAATAGATCCAACTTGTGTGAACAGAAACTGCTTGTGGTAGAAAGTGACGAATCTATAGGATCAAAGGGGCCGTAAAAAGGAAGTTTTATTTACCACGCGAAGAACTGCTAGACGGAGTGGTAGAGGAGGCCGAGCAGTTCGATCGTCCGTGTCCTAACTTGGCGACGGAGGACACCTACGGCGACGGCGGAGAAGACGATGTCCGCGGTCGGCGTGAAGACGGCGTCGGAGAGGTTCTGGTAGCTAAGCGCTTCGTCGCCGGCGTCGTCGAGGGCTAGCGGTGGCGCTAGGGTTCGTGCGAGAGTGGAGGAAAGGATAATGACTGTGGTGAGGCGTGTATTTATAGGGACATGGACGACACAATGTTATTACACAGGTGCCCCTGGTGATTCACATCTGAAGGACACGTGGCCATCATGCAACATATCGGAGGTTGTTCCATGTCCCACGCACGCCTGGATTGTCGGGTGGTCGTTCCTACTTCTCCGGGTTTCATGTGAAGGAATTAGCATTGAAAACGGACTTAATGTTTGTCTCTGTATCTTCTGCTGACAAGGACGCAGAAAAGACATTCGACAGTTTCAAGAGAATGCATATGATTTGGAGAGATAGAGTTTGAGATAGAAAGCATAGAGAGGTTAGGGTCCGATCACATTCACTTAGTTCAAAAGATTCAACAAGAAGACATAGCTATAAGTGAATGCTGTAGAGGACAGAACACTAGTATATATATATAATCAACATAGTGAAGATAATCCTGAAGACATGTTGAGATCGAAGCCAAACCAAATGTGAAGACATAGCAAATGTAACGCCATGGGTAAAACACTTCAAACAGAAGAATTTGGTGGTGGCGTTACCCACCGTATAGGAAGTATTAGACCCAGACATGGCGCACAATTATCGTGGCGCTCCAAAGTCAAATTTCACATTAATGTGTTCACACTTAGAATGTATGTCTTCATTGATTGAAGATATACTTCACTTCGTGTGTTGCACATCTAAGTCATCAATATGCATACGTGTTAGGATGTGTGCCTGATCACAGGACATTTGAGGATTCCAAGATATTTAGCTCACACCGTAACTTGGAAAATCTCTTCTCATCCAAGGGCTTGGTGAAGATATCTGCCAATTGCTCTTCAGTGTTGACGTGTATGATATCAATATCTTCCTTCACAACATGATCTCTAAGAAAGTGATGACAAATTTCAATGTGCTTTGTCTTCGAGTGCTGAACTCGGTTGTTAGCAATCTTGATGGCGCTTTCGTTGTCGCAGTAGAGTGGCACTTGCTTCAGATGAATGCCATAGTCTTTGAGTGTTTGCTTCATCCACAGAAGTTGAGCGCAGCAAGATCCAACAGCAATGTATTCAGATTTAGCAGTGGAGAGAGATACATAGTTCTGCTTCTTTGAAGACCAACATACAAGTGATCGTCCCAGAAAATGACATGTGCCTGATGTAGACTTGCGATCCACCTTATCACCAGCATAATTAGCATCCGAGAATCCAACCAGATCAAACTCTGAGCCCTTTGGATACCATAATCCTAGAGTTGGGGTGTAAGCCAAATATCGAAGAATTCACTTCACAGCTAAGTGATGCGATTCCTTTGGTGCTGCTTGGAATCGAGCACACATGCAAACACTAAGCATAATATCTGGCCTAGATGCACATAGATAAAGTAAAGAACCAATCATGGAGCGGTATACTTTTTGATCAAACTCTTTACCATTGTCGTCGGGACCCAGATGATGTTTGGCTGGCATTGGCGTCGGGAAGCCTTTGCAGTCTTGCATACCAAACTTCTTCAGGCAATCTTTGAGATACTTCTCTTGAGATATAAAGATGCCATTGCGTTGCTGACGTATTTGAAGACCAAGGAAGAACTTCAGCTCACCCATCATGGACATCTGATATTGCTCTTGTATCATATATCCAAACTCTTCACTGTATTTCTGATTGGTGCAGCCGAAGATAATGTCATCCACATATATTTGGCACACAAACAGTTCACCATCATATGTCTTCGTGAAGAGAGTGGGGTCGAGGGAACCAGATTTGAAGCCTTTGCTCTTCAGGAAGTCTTTGAGTGTGTCATACCAAGCCCGAGGGGCTTGTTTGAGGCCATACAGTGCCTTGTTGAGCTTGTACACCATGTCAGGATGTTTTGGATCTTCAAAGCCAGGCGGTTGTGCAACATATACTTCTTCTTCAATCTTGCCATTGAGAAAAGCGGTCTTCACATCCATTTGATATAGAAGTATGTTATGATGATTTGCATAGGCCAGCAGTATGTGTATGGCTTCAAGTCTGGCCACAGGAGCAAATGTTTCATCGAATTCAATCCCTTCAACTTGAGTGTATCCTTGAGCAACGAGACGAGCTTTGTTTCTGACAACTTGACCATGCTCATCTTGCTTGTTGCGATATATCCATTTGGTGCCTATTATATTGTGCTTCCGAGGATCAGGACGCTTAACCAGTTCCCATACATTATTCAGCTCAAACTGTTGAAGCTCTTCTTGCATAGCTTGAATCCATTCAGGTTCCATGAAGGCTTCTTCAACTTTCTTGGGTTCAGTTATTGAGACGAATGCGAAATGCCCACAGAAATTTGCTAGCTGTGTTGCCCTTGAATGAGTGAGTGGACCTGGTGCATTGATGCTATCGATTATTCTCTCAATCTGCACTTCATTTGCAACACGAGGATGTACAGGACGAAGATTTTGCTCTTGCTGATCATTGTCATTGTTAGAGGGATTGTCTTCAGGCTGAGCATTATCTTCAGGTTGATCAGGTGCGGAGATGATAAGTTCCTCTTCAGGTTGAGCTTCAGAAGGTATGATTTCTCCAATTCCCATAAGTTTGATTGATTCACAAGATGGAACTTCATCTAGCACATTTGGCAGGTGCTCTCTTTGTGAGCCGTTAGTCTCATCAAACCGCACATCCACTGTTTCAACCACTTTATAATGAAAGAGATTGAAGACTCTGTAGGAGTGCGAATCCTTTCCATATCCAAGCATAAAACCCTCATGTGCTTTTGGTGCAAATTTTGAAGTGTGATGTGGATCCTTGATCCAGCACCTGGCGCCAAATACTCTGAAGTAACTGACATTTGGCTTCTTGCCAGTAAGGAGCTCATAGGATGTCTTATTCAGAAGCTTGTGAAGATAAACACGGTTGATGATATGGCATGCAGTGTCAATGGCTTCAGGCCAGAATTTTCTTGGAGTCTTGTATTCATCAAGCATCGTCCGAGCCATCTCAATAAGTGTTCTATTCTTGTGTTCGACGACGCCATTATGCTGTGGCGTGTACGGAGCTGAGAATTTGTGTGTGATGCCCAAAGTATCAAGATATGTATCTAGGCTAGTGTTCTTGAATTCAGTGCCATTGTCACTTCTGATGTGCTTTATCTTGGCGCCATAGTTGTTCATTGCTCGATTGGCAAAGCGTCTGAAGACATCCTGCACTTTAGTCTTGTAAAGGATTATATGCACCCAAGTATATCTTGAATAATCATCAACAATGACAAAGCCATAGAGACAAGCAGTAGTAGTAAGAGTTGAGTAATGAGTGGGACCGAAAAGATCCATGTGTAGCAGCTCAAAGGGTTGAGTCGTTGTCATGATTGTCTTCGTGGGATGCTTGGCCCTCGTCATCTTTCTTGCTTCACAGGCACCGCATAAGTGATCCTTCTTGAACTTGACGCCCTCGATGCATATGACATGCTTCTTCCTTGCAAGGGTGTGGAGGTTCCTCATGCCAGCATGCCCTAGCCTTCGATGCCAGAGCCAGCATTCAGAAGCTTTTGCTAGAAGACATACTACAAGTTGTGGTCCTGCTGAGAAATCTACCACGTACAAATCATCTTTCCGATACCCTTCAAACACTAGAGACTTGTCAGATTCCATTAGTACAAGGCAACGATATTTTCCAAACATCACAATCATGTTTAAATTGCAAAGCTTTGAGACAGACATTAAGTTGAAACCAAGGGATTCAACAAGCATGACTTTATCCATGTGTTGATCCTTTGAGATTGCAACTCTACCTAGACCCAATACCTTGCTTTTACCAGTGTCAGCAAATGTGATGTGACTTTTGTCTGATGGACGTAAAGTTGAGTCCATGAGAAGGCTTCGCTTGCCAGTCATGTGATTTGTACACCCACTATTAATAATCCATTCTGAAGCAGCTGGTGTCATACCCTACAGTGCAGTTAGGGGGATAGGCTTCATGAAGAGAATTGTGAAGCAAAAACATTTGACGAACCAGTGGATTATTAAAGCTTAGATCGAGATTAGGACTGATAGGGCAAGTTGCAAGCGATTCAGGAACAAAGTACATAGTAAGACCATTTGGGCATTTGATCTTGCGCCCTACAAGATGTTTAAGGTCCCTAGCAATAGTGTCAGACGATTTTGGTTTTTGGCTGGAGACCTTTCCCTGCAAAAGAGAGTTAAGCTTTGTTAGCCACCCACATCTTCAGGGGTGGCTTCGAAGCAATAAGTCTAAGTGCAGCATCTGAGAACTTTGGCTTTGGAACCCTAGCAAAAAGTCTTGCAGGTGGACAATAGTACTCATAAGAATAAGCAGAATAGTTCTTGGTCTTATGAACATGGCGGTTTGATGGACCACGCTCATATTCATAGGCCTGAGTATGGCTTCCCTACAAAGCATTTGCGTTAGTGTGACTCAGGTGAGTCCTCTGTCTGTATGAAGCCTTTGGACCATATGAAGCCTGTGGTCTGGGGTTTGTCTTCTTCACTTGTGGTGTCATGATGACATTCACAGGGAGATTCTCCAAACACCTTTTCGGCACCCCAGATCTTCTTCATAGGCGGTCCATTCCTGTAGTTAGTACCAATATACCTGGCAAACACTTCACCATTCTGATTCTTAAACAGTTTATAGTTTGCATCAAAGGATTCATCAATAACAATGGGGTTAGCACAAGTGAAGCCAAATAGGGTGGATGGATCTACTGAAGGTTCCTTTGGAGCAACCCATGTGGTTTTGGGGTACTGCTCAGGTTTCCAGTAAGAGCCATCAGCATTCATTTTCCTTTCGAACCCAATACCCTCTTTCCTAGGGTTTCGGTTCAGGATCTATCTTTTGAGGACATCACATAGTGTTTGATGCCCTTTGAGACTTTTGTACATCCCTGTTTCAAGCAGTGTCTTCAACCTAGCATTATCATCAGCAATAGCAGTGGTATCCTCAGCAGAGGGGTTAGTTACCACATCAACAATTGAAGATATTGCAACAGTAGCAGCAGTAGAACATTCAGCAACAGAAGTAGCGTTATCACGCTCAATGCATTTAAGACATGGTGGTTCGAATCCTTCCTGAGCTGAACTGATCTGTTCGGCGCGAAGTGACTCGTTTTCCTTTTGAAGATCTTCATGAGCCGCTCTCAATTTCTGAAGATCTTGCTTCCTTTGAAGATAATCATAGGAAAGCCTTTCATGAGTTGTTGAGAGCGTTTCATGACGACTTTCAAGTTCCTCATACTTAACGTGAAGATTTTTTATGTCTTCAATTAAGGACTGAGATCGAGTCATTTCAGCGTCTAATAGATCATCGCTTTTGTCTAACAGTTTTTGAATGTGTTCCATAGCTTTCTGTTGTTCAGTTGTAATTTTAGCAAGTGTTTTGTAGCTGGGTTTGGAACCACAATCAAAGTCATCGTCACTAGATGTTTGATAGTGAGTAGTGCGTGTGTTTACCTTGGCACCGCGTGCCATGAAGCAGTAGGAAGGAGCGGAGTAGTCCTTGTCATTTGCATCGGTGTCGGTGATGAAGTCATTGTCTTCAGTGTTGAAGATGGACTTGGCAACGTATGCTGTAGCCAGACTTGCAATGCCAGAATCGGACTCCTCCTCAGACTCCACCTCCGCCTCCTCAGAAGCGGACTCCTCCTCAGAGTCCATTTCCTTGCCAACAAACGCACGTGCCTTGCCAGATGAGCTCTTCTTGTGTGATGAAGACTTGGAGGAAAGAAGATTTTGAGTATTTCTTCTTCTTCTTGTCGTCAGAGTCATAATCCTTGCTCTTCTTCTTCTTCTTGTTCTCATTGTCCCACTGTGGACACTCAGAGATGTAGTGGCCAGGTTTCTTGCACTTGTGACATGTTCTCTTCTTGTAGTCATTACCAGAAGCTTCATCATTCCTTGAGCTTGATCGTGAAGACTTTCTGAGGCCTTTCTTCTTGGTGAATTTTTGTAACTTCTTCACAAGCATAGCAAGCTCCCTTCCAATGTCTTGAGGATCATTAGAACTGCTGTCAGATTCTTCTTCAGATGAGGAGACAGCCTTTGCCTTCAAGGCACGAGTTCGCCCATAGTTGGGACCGTAGATGTCTCTTTTCTCAGAAAGCTGAAACTCGCGTGTGTTGAGCCTCTCAAGTATGTCAGACGGATCGAGTGTCTTGAAATCAGGACGTTCTTGAATCATCAGGGCTAGGGTGTCAAACAAACTGTCAAGTGATCTCAGGAGTGTCTTGACGACTTCATGCTTGGTGATCTCAGTAGCGCCGAGGGCTTGAAGCTCATTTGTGATGTCAGTGAGTCGATCAAACGTGAGATGGACATTCTCATTGTCATTTCTCTTGAAGCGATTGAAGAGGTTGGGAAGGACACTGATTCTCTGATCTCTCTGGGTTGAGACGCCTTCGTTGACCTTGGATAGCCAGTCCCAGACTAGCTTAGATGTTTCCAAAGCACTCACGCGGCCATACTGTCCTTTGGTCAGATGACCACATGAAAGTGCGTTATATCGACTAGAGGGGGGGGGAGGGGTGAATAGGCGATTTTTATGAGAGTATTCAAAACGTGGACGTTATGAAGACAAACGATAGAAATAAACCTACTACCCTGCAGCGGAAGGTAGACTACACTAGGCAAGCCATAGTCAAGTACACAATAGAGTGAAAGCACAATGACTAATAGCAGCAATGTAGTAAGGATCAGGTAGGAAGATATTATGAAACCAAACAGAACACACAGTCACTTAGTGAAGATAAAAGATAGTGCAATCATACAATGACTTCACAGGGAGTAACAGTACGTAAAGAGAAGGGAAGGATGAAACCAGTGACTCATTAAAGACAATGATGTGTTGGACCAGTTCCAGTTGCTGTGACAACTGTACGTCTGGTTAGGGCGGCTAGGTATTTAAACCTGAGGACACACAGTCCCGGACACCCAGTCCTGAACACGCAGCTCAGGACACCCAGTCCTCACCGTATTCCCCTTGAGCTAAGGTCACACAGACCTCGCCCAATCACTCTAGTAAGTCTTCAAGGTAGACTCCCAAACCTTCACAGACTTCGTTCACCGGCAATCCACAATGTCTCTTGGATGCTCAGAACGCGACGCCTAACCGGCTGGAGGATTCACAGTCCTCAAGTGTAATAAGTCTTCAGATCACATAGACAAGAAGACTTAAGTGATGCCTAATTCTCTTTGGCTCTGGGTGGTTAGGGCTTTATCCTCGCAAGGAATTCACTCTCAAAGGCGTCGAGGTGGGTTGCTCTCAAACGACAAAAGCCGTATACTAACTCTGAGCAGCCAACCATTTTTGGTTGTAGGGGGTGGGCTATTTATAGCCACTAGGCAACCCGACCTGATTTGTCCGAGATGACCCTTGGTCACTAAGGAACTGACACGTGTTCCAATGGTCAGATTTCAAACTCACACGACAACTTTACTTGGGCTACAAGCAAAGCTGACTTGTCCAACTCTAGACAAGATTCGCTCTCATAGTCTTCACTCGAAGACATAGGTTTTGGTTAAGCATCACTTCAGTCATTCTGACTGGTTCTCTTGGACCCCACTTAACAGTACGGTGGTTCCTATGACTCAACAAGGAAGAAGAAAAAGAACTACGAAAGATCTAAGTCTTCGAGCTCCATAGGCTTCATGTGATGTCTTCTCTTGTCATAGTCTTCAATGTGAATATCTTCATATACCACCTTTGACATCAATGTCTTCATACATTTATAGGGGTCATCTCTGGTAGGAAAACCGAATCAATGAGGGACTTCTACCTGTGTTATCCTGCAATTCTCACAAACACATTAGTCCCTCAACTAGGTTTGTCGTCAATACTCCAAAACCAACTAGGGGTGGCACTAGATGCACTTACAATCTCCCCCTTTTTGGTGATTGATGACAAACTAGTTGAAGTTTTCAACGGGGAATATAATATGTGAAATTGTAAAGGATAAGGAATTGTCTTCATAAGTTGCAGGGGCTCCCCCTGAATATGTGCATATAAGTTGTTTGCTTTTGGAATGCAAATGCACATGGCAGGTTGTGCTTGTGGAGATCCTCTTCAACTTATGATGACAATCCACTATGCATGTGAAGGTATGTGAAGATAATGACATGCATAATGGAAAATGGACGTCTGCAAAATGATCTAAGTGCGGAATTTATCGTCGCACATGTGGAATTTATCATTGCATCACAAAATGGCAAATAGGTAGCAGACGACCATCGAGTTTAAGTGTTACAACTCAAAGAACCAAATGTATCAAAACGAGAGTTGTAAACACGAAGCAAAATATAAAGCACCCGCCCATATGGACCCGCTTGAAGACTATCAAACTCGTATGCTTCTCCCCCTTTTGTCAGTAAGGACCAAAAAGGTTCAAAGACATAGAGCCTCTACTCATTACCATGAAGAGTAGGTGAAGCAGCAGGGTCATTGGTGGTGTTCGGTGGTGCAGAAGAGCTTGGAGCAGTGTTGAAGCGTGCTGAAGGTGGTGGCGGTGAAGTAGCATCATCGTCATCCTCGATCACTCTGGCATTTACAGTTGCAGTAGAGGAAGAGAACTCAGAGTCTTCAAGAGATGGAGTTCGTCGCAGCACTGCCCTTCGAGGAGGTGTGGAGTCAAACTTGAAGCGCTCAGAGAAGCCATCCTCTTGAAGATCATCTTCAGAACACATCAGCGTCAGCCCTTTCCATGTGCGTCGAGAGGTTTCATGAGCAACAAAGGCATTCTTGGTGGCAAGATTGCGAATGCGATTAACATCCACCAAGAGGCTTTGCATTTGACGCTTCAGCCAGTCATGATGCCTATCCTGTTTCTGATGAAGAGCCACAAGAAGCTCTCAGTCATTAAGAACACGAGTGCGCTTCTTGGGTCGTGGGGCAGTTGTACTGTCAGTGGCTTTAGTGAGAGCAGGATGCGGTGCACGTGTAGTGCCAGCCAAAGGATACACACGAGTGACTGCTTCAACTCCTTCAATGTTCTGAGAAAAACTTTGATGCTCTGCATTCTGAAGACTTAGAGGTTCCTTGGCAGGCTCAGGATAGATGGCTTCAATAGACATATCCACATCAGGCAGAAAAATCCGATGATTGCGAGCAGATGGCTGATATAAGATAGCGGAGTGAAGTTTGATCAGCCGCATTACCCATGGGGCATAGAACTTCAAGCCAAACAGATCAGAGCCTGATGCAGCAAGTTGGCGAATGAAGAAGTCCTATGCATTGAAGCATTTTCCATGAAGAATATAGAAGACCAAAGTCTTCATTGCACCTTCCAGCTTGGCATGTGAAGAGTTCCCTTTGATGGGCCAGAGAGTTCGCCTTATGATGTGATAAATAATCCTTGGCAGATACTCTAGGTCTTCAACAAAGAACTCTTTGGGATATGCAGCATCTTGGGGTAATGGCTTCATCATATTGAGCATCTAACTCATGTTAGGTTCAGGCTTCTGAAAGATGCTGTCCACAGCTTCACTGTGAAGTTGACAGCCAGATTTGTAGAGATCGCCAGGAGTGGGTAGACCAGTGAGCTCAATGATGTCAAAGGCTTTGGCTTCGTGATGAACATTTCCTGTCATCCACTCCAGGACCCAAGTCTTCGGATCTCTGTTGTACCCGAGGATGTGAAGTGTGGCATAAAATTGGAGCAGCAACTCTTCATTCCAATGCTCTTGGTCGGTGACGAACGGCAGCAATCCAACCTCTTTGAAGCAATCCAGAGCTTCTTCCAGACAGGGCAGACCAGCTATTGCTTTAATGTCAAGACGCTTGTGTGGGAAGATGCGACCTTGATTGTATAGAATGCAGGAGTAATAGCTTCGCTGCGGATAGCTCCAGAACCGTTCAGATGATATTCTTTCCCTTGAGTAGGGGTTCCTGGAGCTATTGAAGAATGTGTTGTCTGCTCTGAAGCCATTGATATTGAAGGATCCAAGTGCAGATGCAGGACCTGGGAACCTGGGCAATCTTGGGATTGGCTTCTGTACCTGAGGCCTGTGCTCAACATGATAGTCGAACTGAGGACCGGCAGCAGACGCAGGAACAGAAGCAGTGGGATCAGTGGCTTCACTGACTTCTGGTGCTTTTGTTGGTGAGGGCTCCATATTAGCTTCAGCCATGACAACGTCAATGGCTTCATTGGTGTTGGTGGTGGCAGCCTCAAGATTTTCAACCTCCACTTGACGAGCTAGAGGGTCGGTCACTGTCACGTTCTCCTCGAGAACCGCTTCTTGGTGGGACAGGGGAGTAGCAGCTTGTGGTACTTCTTCTTCATCGGCTGATGCAGCTGGAATGTCTTCAGCAGTTTCAGCTTCAGACGCAGGGACTGGAGGCCTTGGTCCTTTGCGAAGCCTGCGCAACACAGGCGACGCCTGTGTAGTTGGAGTTGGCTGGGTCTCAAAGTCTTCTTCTTCTTGTGGGCGATCAGCCCATGAAGCATCCTGAGCAATTGGCGTCAGAGGACGACCAATGCTGATGAGTTCGCTTTGTTCAAGCTGAGGAAGGACTGCACCATCTTCTACATGGTCATGGTGACCAATGTCTTCAGCAGTGATGGGATCAGCTGCTGGAGAGTTTTCAGCTTCATGAGCCTTTGTGAAAGTAGGCTCATGGATTGTCAGTTGGTGTTCAGCATCAGGACGAACCATGGAAATGGGTTCAACAATCAAAGGCTCTGTATGAGCAGCCCGTTCCTTCTTGGTCTTCCTCTTCTTCTTGGAGGGGGCAGTAGGAGAGGCTGCAGGATGTTTCCTTTTTCTGGCTTCAGCCTCAGCAGTCCTCGTCTTCTTCAGTTCCGAAGCGGTTGACCTGGCCTTTGGCTTCGGGCTAGTCATGCTAGTTGGGAAGACAATGGGATCTGCTTCCTGCCTTGGTGCATCAGGTTCGGCCATAGCGGGCTTCTTCTTCTTCTTTGCAGCCATCCTGGGGTCGATACCAGGACGCCCAAGGGCCTTGTGCTTCTCAGCCTCATTGTAGGCTTGCACACATCTGTCAGCCAGAACCTTCATGCGCTCACGAGAACCCTGAGCTTCTGCACGTTTCTTGAGAAAGGCTTCCTTGAGGTCGTGCAGCATAATCTTGAAGTTCTTCACCTCTTGCACGCTAAGCTTGGCCATATGCTTCTTGAACTGAGATTTCTCAAAGTCAAGCTTCTGCTTCAGTTCAACAATGCGCTGGGCGATAGCTTACTCTGAAGCAATGGCTCCATGGAAGGCGACACTGAGGCCAATGGGAAGTTGGAGATTGTCAGGACCCCGACTCAATGCCACATCGATCTAGCATGTAACACCTCATATCACTTTGCGGCCTCACGCACGGTATTCCCACGGGTGTCGCCTTACCTTTGCCCGGGACCGTTTGCGCCTTTTGGCACACGTATATGACAGTGTCGCTAGCATCCATATGATAAGGAGCCCGGGGCTGACATGGCTAGTCGTAAACCCAAAGTGGCACAGACTTACAGGGACAGGCATCCATGACCCAGCATCGAACGTGTCGGTCATCAGCGAGTGAATCCAGGCTGTAGCACTGGGCTAGCAGGACTCCGGTGAACCGGGCTGTAGCGGGCTAACAGGACTCCGGTATTCATCGCGTGACATTTCCCCGAAGGGACAGACACAGGAACGAAGAAGGACACATGCCGGCCAGCCTAAGTGTTCCGGAGCACTAGCAAGCTACCATGGCTCGGTGGAAACACTAGGAGACATTTCCCGATAAGAGAGGCTACTAAAGATAAACAACTAGATAGTCAGATCCCACACATACCAAGCATTTCAATAACATACACACAATATGCTCGATATGTGCAAACACAACATGGCATCACAACATGACTCTACGACTCAAGTAATTTATTCAATAGGCTCCGAGGAGCGAGATATTACAAACAGGGGTCTCATGACCCAACATTCAGAGCATACAAATCAAAGCACAAGCGGAAGCTATCATGTCTGGGTACAGACATCTATAAATGAAAAAGGCTGAGAAGCCTGACTATCTATCAGATCCTGCCGAGGGCACAAGATCGTAGCTGAGGTAACAAGCTAAACGTCGAAGTCCACGTGGAACTACTAGTGAGACTGAAGTCTCTCTGCAAAAACATAAAATAGGCAAACGTGAGTACAAATGTACCCAGCAAGACTTACATCAGAACTAACTACACATGCATCATTTTCAACAAGGGGATGGTGGGGTTTAACTACAGCAAGCCAGCTTTGACTCGGTGGCTATCCTAAACTACGACTGCAAGCGACTCTTTTGAGGTGGCGCACACGAGTCCACATATTCACCATATCAATACACCACTATGGATTCGCTCCCGTCCCCCTACGAGAACGCCATCCATAGCACTCACGCTTATCTTGCGCATTTTAAAGTATCCACTTTCACTTGTCTATGAACTGATATAAGCAACCCAGAAGTCCTTTTCCGCGGACACGGCTATTCGAATAGATGATGTTAACCCTGCAGGGGTGTACTTCTTCATACATGTTTCCACCACTTAGCGTCTGCACACGACATGTGCTCGGCAGACTTCAAGCGAAAGCCGACGTGGGTGTAGACCACGACCTACCTAAACACTCAAGTCTCTAGTCCAGGTTTATCGCCTATTCGGGTTCCATCCATGAGGAGATCCGGCCGGAGTTTCGCTCACAGCCCCAAACGATGTGAACAGGGTTCCCGAGATACCAAACGGGCATCCGGTACACCGTGCCACGTACCTACCGCATCACAGCCCACCCCTACGGTCAGCGCTGTCCACGGCCTCCAGTAAGCTACAAACACTAGAAACTACTTGCAACTCCTGGACAGAGGACTAGGGTGAATAAGAAGTCGAGCAGGGTCATATTTCAGGGCCCAATGCATGGTAGTAGCTGAATCATGGATCACAAACACAGAACTCAGTTCCTAAGGACGGCTTCAATGAGACAACCCACCATGTACTCCTACATGGCCTCTCACCGACACCTTTTACCAAATCGTGTTCACACACTTAGCTCACACATAGTAGGACATGTTCACACACCTCTGATTCATCCTCGATGAATCAGACCTGACTCAACTCTAAGCAGTAGCAGGCATGACAAACAAGCATGAATGAGTAGGCACATTAGGGCTCAAACAACTCCTACTCATGCTAGTGGGTTTCATCTATTTACTGTGGCAATGACAGGTCATGCAAAGGATAAAGGGGTTCAGCTACCGCAGCAAGTAACAGATGAATCAGTGTTGTCCTAATGCAGTAAAAGAGAGCAGGAGCGAGAGAGTAGGATTGTATCGGAATGAACAAGGGGGTTTTGCTTGCCTGGCACTTCTGAAGATAACATTGAGTCTTCATCAGTGTCAACGATCACATCATCGGTATCACGTCTATCGAGAGGGGACAAATACCGGCAACACAGAAGGGAACACAATCAATGCAATGCACAATATGATGCATGATCATGACATGGCAAAATGAATGTGTTTTGGGCTAATGCAACTAGCAACAGATTAAATGAAGTTGGTTTGAATACAAGATTCAAATTCAAACTCCATATGTGATTATTCAAATGCCATTTAATTGATTTGTGCTAAACAACAGCTATAAGTTGTTCTAACATGCATGAAAATGGTACAGATGGATTCCTTGAATTTTTCTGATAATTTTTCATATATAAATTATCTAATTTGGAGTTACGGTTGAATTTCTATGATTTTTAGAAGTTTTTACAAATTTCTGGAATTTCCTGAATATTTATAAAATGAACTAAATTCCAGAAAAGGAATATTGCGTCAGCATGGCGTAAGGCTGAGGTCAGCAGGTCAACTGGGTCGCCCAGAGTCAAACCTGGCGTGTGGGGGCCACACGTCAGTGACACAGGTTAGACAGGGGGGGTTAGTTTAGTTTAATTAAAGATTAGGGGCACTAGGGCCCACATGTCAGTGTCAGGGGGTTAGCTTAGGTGGTGATTATCTTAAACTAATCACCTGATGGCGGGGGCCCACCTGTCATAGACCCAGGGGAGGTCAAACCCCTGGTCAAACGACTCAATCCCGCTGGCGTTGAGTCGGCGGCGAGGCCGAGGCGGCGGAGGCCTTCGGGTTTCTTGCTCCGGCGACCAAATGGCCGGCGAAGGGCATCTACGGAATGCCCAGGCTCGCGCGCATCTAACAGGGCAAACGGGAGAAGCTAGGGCGGCCGTAATCCTCGCCAGCGTCGAGCTCAGCGGCTGCCGGACCTCGGGCGTTCGCGGGAACGGTGCTACGGTGCACAAGAGGGGAAACGGAAGGGCGCTGCGGCCTCCTGGGGTTGCGGTGAGCACGACGGTGGGCTCGGGAGCGAGCTGCGGTGGCTGTGGCCACGGCCACTCCATGGCCAGCGGCGAGAAGCTCTCGGCCACGGTGGATAACCTAGCTACGGCGCGCGAACGACGAAACAGAGAGGGGGAAATGGACGGAGAGCTCACGTAGACCCTGTAGAGGTGGACGGCGAGCTTGAGGGAGGCCGAACGGGGGCGGATTTGACGGCGGCGATCCGCGGTGGCCGAGGAGGGGAACGGCGAAGCTGGCAGCATCCAGGGCTTCCGGAGGGCCGTGGATCGGTGGGGAGGAAGAGGGGGTCGAGGCGGAGCCTTTGAGCGCATCGGCGAGGCTAGGGGGTGGCGGTGGCCGCGAGGGAGCTCGTCGGTGGCGGCGGCTCCATTCGGGCGAGTGAGGGAGAGAGGAAGCAGAGGAGGGGGGGAGAGTT